>NW_024429185.1:7654460-8254460 GCF_017639785.1 Mesocricetus auratus
CTCTGCCAACATTTCCTCTTAAAATGCAGTTTTTAAATGAATAAATGTGAAAGGATGTAGTAGTTTGAATCAATGTTAGATCCTTCGTTTGCAGAATCAGAAGGGTTGAATCCACTGCCTGATCTCATGTGACAGATCATCTATTCCGGGAAAATGAGTCAGAAGGGCGGCACCATTTTCTCACTGAAACTTTCCTTGTTAGGCATCTAGCTTTCTGTATTTAGTAGTATTTCCTTTGATAAGATTTTAATGTGAATACTAGCTCTACTAACTGGGTACCATGGTGATAGATAATATATTCATCTGGTTTTGAAGTATAATACTTTCCATAACTACTTATATTCATATCACACAAGTACCCAAGCAATTAAGTGTACTTGACACAAACAGGCACAACATTACAGTCTAACACTTTAACTAAAAGAATAAAGACAGTGTAAGAAATACTTTCTTCTTGTGTTCATATATTGCTATTTTACAGGTGGTTTAAAAAAGTCTATTTGCACAGAGATCATCTTCTTAAGTTTTGGGAAATGAGGGATTAATTTTAAATAACATCCTTGACTCCTTTAGAAAAACACTAGCAAAAGATGATGGAGATGCTCCAGAAACTAGAATCAGGTCTGCACTGATACCCAGCATAGAACATTCACCAGTGGTCCCCAAGCAACAGCAAGAAATTATCTTGGGCAGCTCCACTGCTTCAGGAACTGCCTGCATTATTATTCATTAGCAGATTCACATGCTGGCCACAGATGATCAGAAGACAATCTCCACTCACTTGGGAAGAGAATCTAACGAGGTGTTGTCTATATATAGTCCACAGGTTGGACTATGGGCATGTGTTAATTGTGTGAACTGATGTGAGACTATCCATCCTACTGTGGGCAGCACCATTCCTGGACTTGGGTCCTGACTTTTTTAAGAATGGGGAAAGTGAACTGAGTACTGGCGTGCATGCATTCTGTGAGTTTTCTCTGTCCTTGAGTGGGTATGTGAGACAACTAGCTGATTTGAGTCTTTTCTCCTTTGACTTTGTCACATTCTATCACTTGGTCAGCTGAGCCCTTTCTTTCTCAAGTTGTTTTTGGTATTTTGTCTCAGAAAATAGAAAGGGAACTAGGGCAAGGAGGTATTTTCCGAGTTTCTGGAAATATAAAGATTATTTGCTTACATCATATGAATAAGGCAAATGCATAAGATGTCATGGGCGATAAACATAACATTGAGATTGACACTCATTCCCATGGCAGAGTCTGATAAAGCTAACATGTAAAGAAACTGACCACTAATTCCACATATGTAAGTCACTTTATTGTCTAAGTAGATTTAATTATATTAACATAGATAAAAAGGATGACATATCAGATTTTACAGGACAACACTAAACAATTTGGGGAAACTCACATGGGTTTTTAATAATGAGAGATTTAGAGATGGCTCAATGGTTAAGGTGCCTGTAGTGCAAATGTGAGGGCTGGAGACCATCATAAAAACCCAAGGGGCCCGATGACCTACTTTTCATCCAACACCATGAACGGCAGAGACAGAGGATCCCTTGTGAATAGCCAGCTAGCTGGACTAGCTGAATTTTTAAGATTCAGTGAGAAACCCTGCCTCTGCAAATAAGCTGGAAAGCAATTAACAAAAACACTGGGCATCAACTTCTGGCTTGTACTTGCATGCATATAAACACACACACTTGCACATAGCACTCACACATGCATACGAGAAAAGTATAATAGATTCTCAAAAAATTTGTATTGTTGTACAAATCTAGTACCACAACTTTATCTTTCAGTTGTGTAATAACAAATTATGGCTTTAACTGCAGTTTTGATTACGAGTATGCAATCAATCATCTTCAGTGAGGAGTACTTCAAATATAATTGTTTCATAAAATGTCAATCTAAACTTGGAAACTGACCCCTACTTTCAAATCAATTTCCATTTTGTGAGCAGGAGCAGGTGCTGCAGCAGTTTTCAAAGTGACTGCACTTAAGCTCACTCCTGGTGAACAGTGATTGATTTATTAGTGTGTGCATTTTTTTATCATGACAAGAGGATTCAAAGGACCTACTGGAAGACTTTTCTCAGTATTTTATTTGTATGATCAAGCCAAAGTATTTTTCCCTAGAGGAAAACCTTGGGATAAGATTTTTTTCATAATTTATCTTTATATTTAAAGTAGAGTTTCAAATCCATGTATTTGAAGTTATAAAATGGAGTTATAAAATGCTATTTATCCAACTGTGACTAATTTGTATGTGGTATTTATTTTCTCAGGTTCCTCTGGGTCAAGGGATGAGAACTACATGTTGATCTGGACTTGCATCATGGGATTAAGTTAAAATTTGCCCTTATTTACGCTCTCTAATACTCAGTTGACTTGTCTTTCAAATGCAGGGGTGGGAGTGGGGGTGAGGCTAGATTTGTTGACAACTATTTATATCAAAGTCCAATGAACAACATTATTAAATAAATACCTTTGTGAATCAGGTAGAAATATTTTAGAGAATTTTCTTTGATCATATTTGTTTATACCACAGACAAAAGGACAGATAAATTGTCCTATATCCTTTACAAATTAAAAATGGAATAATTATTCTTGTGTGTGTGGGTTTACCCTTTTATGCATGAAGGTAACTTCAAAAGGTTGAGAAAAGCCATAAACGCTCTGTGAAATTGCAGATGAAATTGAGCTAGATTAAATTTTTATAACTGGAGCAGAATAATAAATTATGAAAAATCTTCCTTAATATTCTATACTCTCTGTCTCATATAGAGATGAAATTTTAGCTCTGTAATTTCACAGGATTGAAGCAGAAAGAGAGAAAGACCCAACTGTGAAATACAGCTTATGTACTTTAAAAATGGTAGCATTCTTTTACCAGGAGTGAGTAATACTATTTAGTTTCAGTTTTGTCCACCTTATGTTTTAGGGAATGCATTGGAGGTAATGCTTAACCCACAAAGACACAAAACCAGAGAGAAAATTTCTTCATGAAGTAATATGCTGGAGTAACATCATAGATACACCCCATTTATCAGGCTGATGAGTTGTTCCCTGGTGGGAAGCTCATCACTAGCTCAATATTGATGTAACATCCCTCATCACCCTTTCCTCCAGACAGAACATCATGGAATCACCGCTTACATTTCCAAACTACTCACCCATCTCAGTGACCAATGACAAAGCTCCCAGGGCCATCAGGTTCAAAGCAAACCAGCCTCCTCCAAATAGAAGACATTGTATTGTTCCTTAAGCAATTCAGAATTAATTTCACCTTAGAAAATATTTTAACACAAAGCAGGGCAGGTTCAGTGACAAATGTCTGCATCTGTTAAACAGATTATTTTTAAAAGCTGTTTCTTCCTTGCAGGCAAGTTGAAAGAAGGATCAGATTCTCGTCTACTCTTTAGTCACATGTCTATGTCTTCCTCATTGTCACATCAGAGTAGAGCATTTGTTATAGCCACTGAACTTACAATGACATATTGATACCTGACAACCAACCATAGATCATCATATCTTTGAACTAATGTCTCATAACCCTTATCTTCCATTGTGAGTTCATCCAGGATTTTTTTCTCTTCATCTAATTCTTCCCTTATCTCCAGTCCTTGGAAAGCTGAGTTTTGTACTGTCTTATGAAGACTACTTTTACTAAGTGCAATAAAGTCGATTCAGGTATCTAGCTTGTTGGTCTAGCATCTTTCACTTAATCATATATATCATATGCATTTTGAGTTCTGTCACATATTTTCTTTGGTCCATTGCTTGCTTTTAGTACAGTGCAGCATTCACCTATATAGGTAAAGAATGGTTTATTTGTCCATTCATGTGTCAAAGGATGTCAAGTTTTAAAAATTAAGAATAAAGCTACTTCAAATGTCAGTGTATGGGTTTTTATGTAGATGTAAGTGCTCAGCTCATGTGGGTAAATAATCAGAAGACCAATAGTTTGGGTAATGTTTGCTATTATGCTTAGTTTTCAGCAAACTTCCGACCTATCTTCATTAATGTCTGTGATTAGTCCCACTATTCATGTCCTTGGTTTTGCTTTCCCATTTTCCTTCATTTTTCTCTTCATAACTTCTTTTTGAAACAAATTAACAATATATTAGATGTAATGGTTTTCCTGAAACTCTGTTTCCTTATAAACATGGGATAATGTGTTTCCCTGCATATACTATGCTACTTAGAAGATCACTAAAACTCTTAGACGTCTTCGTCCACACCCCCATCTTTGTGCATCAGTAGAGTGAGCACTTGGAAAACTAAGAGTCCTTCCACAGAAGCCAAAAATCAAATTAAAAAGTGTAAGTCCAGATGTAAATTTCCCATGGAAACTGGTTTTTGATCTTGGGAACTTTATCAAAGCTGGGTGAACTAGACCACTCCTTTCTAACTCTGTATTTCACTGGGGTAAAGGAAACAAAGTTCACTGTCTGTCATTAGTGCTGTCTAATTGGGGACACATGTATAATAGGCGGCAGTAAAGGATCGTGCTGTCAGGGTTATGAGGAAAAGGAAATATTTCATATCCTTTAGGGGACTATAAAGAAAATTGTCTTTCACAAAGGCTGACACTTAGAATAAGGAAAGTTCTCTCCCCTAAGAATCTATAACTCTAGTCAGTCTGAATTCACATTAGCTAGCTGGATCAAAATGCTTCAAGTTGAGAATTTATTTTAAAGTGGTCCCAAGTGGGTAGTGCCCCCAAGACACTGGCAGAAACAAATATGAATTCTATCTGATGGAATCTGCTTTTAGGCTTCAAAACAATCCCCACAGGTAAAGTTCTAAGATATAAAAACTCAGAACTTTGAATCCACAAGCAAACAAAGCCAGCAAAAAAAATTCCAGCTAGAATTTTTCATGCAAAGGTTCAGAATTCTGACACCGTGTTCAATATGTTTAATAAGATAAATGAAGGCACCTGATAGAGCAGTCAAAAAGAATCCACTTAGAATCATCAAGAAGATTCTACGATGAATTGAACAAAAGGACAAAATTGAATAATATAGTATTAAAAAAACACAGTGAAATGGTATTTGAAATTTAAAGTTCAGGATACAAATTCAATGATATTTTTGATGGTTTTGGTGAGATAATGAACTGGAAGTTATAAAGTTGAAGGTTCTATAAAGATAATGGGGACAGCAGACAACAAAATCCAGACATTCAGAGACATGAGTTATAGAGTAAAAGATCAACTAGGTATTTAACCACAAGAGAGAAGGAGATAAAGACCATATTTAACTATTCTAGTCACTCAGTTTCTCTAAGATATTTTAGAATCAGATTATTAGTTTTTACAAAGAGAATTCTGGCATTGTTCATAGAAGTGCACTAGAGTTATAGACTTTCTGGGAGAAGTAGTATTAATTTCCTGTCCCTTCAGTGGTCAGGCAGGGAACAATGGATGATTGGAAGTCAATGAAAACCAGCCACAAGCCCATTAGGCTACAGCATAGCATTTAATTACAACAAGAAGGGAGAGAGTACAGTCACTCCAGACCTGACAATCCCAAAGTGTTGGGGTTTCCTGGCCAGTGTGTTTCCTCCAGAGCCCATAAGATCAGTGTTCTGTGGTAGAAAGATCTGGCTCCTGTGCAAGTAAGAACAGATATAAAAGTGGGATTCCCAGGTATACATGATGTACTCAGGGATGCAGATGGAAGCACAGAGTAAGCCAGGGATAGGAAAAGATTTTCCCAGATCAAAATGTAAACTAATATAGGCTGCCGGGACTCCTACCTCTTTGAAAAGAGAACTCTAGTAACTAAGGGCAAGGAGTCATGTGCTAACTTCAAGGTTTCTTGTGCTGGATCAATAAATATGGCGCATATCTTTTCATTGGCTTAAATGTTTTCCCTGTATTTTGTATTTCAAAAATTCATTGGTAATTTTAAAATTATTCCTGAGTGCTTTACATTTTGATAATGTTATAAGTAATACTCCTTTTTATGTTTCATTTCAAAATTAATAGTTTTGAGTATTTTTGTAAGTAGAATTGACCATCTCATTGACATGAAGCCACATCTTTGTTTCTGTATTCAATTTCTTAGAACTTGTGGGATTTTCTAAATTGACAATCAGTTCATTTGGAAATAAAATGCTTTCCTTCTTCACGTTCTGATGGTTTTTATTTGTTGCTCTTATCTTCCTGTCCTAGAATTCCGATAAAATAATGAAGAGAAGAGATGTGTATTTTCTTCACCTTATGTGTAGTACTAGATTAGGTATTTGTAGACTGTCTTAATTGAGGAAGTCTGCCTTCTGCACATAGTTTGCTGAGAGTTTTAAAAATTATGAATAGTGATTCAATTTTGTAAAGGATGTTTTCTGCATTTATTGAGTTAATGACATGGACTTATTTTTTAAGATTGTTTTTATTTTAACATGGGCAGGAGTGTTTGTGTGAGTGTATGCTACAAGTGTGCAGATGCCCTTGGGGGTCAGAAGGGATCTCTGCAGACCCTGGAGCTGGAGTTACAGGCAGTTGTAAGCCACTTGACGTAGGTGCTGAGAACTCACTTTGGGTCCTGTGGAAGAGTGGGAAGCCCTTTTAGCCATCATTGAGTTATCTCTCCAGCTTACAAGGTATGATTTTACACCCATTTTCAGACTACTGTACGGGAATAGCCAAGCAGAAGCACTTAATGATAACCCGAAAATATACCCAAATATTGCCTGTTTTTCCTTCTCTGTTTTGCCCACTTGTTTTACTCATGATTCTTGTGAAAGTAACTATCTCAGACCATTGTGTCTCCCACAGATTTCAGTCTAACAAACCTTGTAACTATTCAAACATTCAGTGGGTAGGTGAGCATATTTGTTAAAGAGAACTCAAGGACAGATGGCTTTGTTATTGAGTGCTCCCAAATTTATAAAGAGCAAATGGTCTTGAGTACTTCCTGATTCTAAGAGTAAGCAAGCAAGACTCTGCCTCATCTTATGAGGGCACTGTAATCTTGCTATTCAAACCAGGGTATATAAGAGAAATTCATGAACACAGAGGTGAAATTATGAATGCATTAGCAAACTAAACCTATTTAATTTAGAAGAAATTAAATTACCCGGTTTTTTGTTGTCTAGTATATAAGATTATATTTAATTTTAAATCATAATATATGTATCTTATCCCATTAACAAATTTAAGAAAAAAATGATGCATACGTCATGAAAGATGTAGGAAAATAATAGTAAACTTCATTGCTAACTCATGATTTAAAAAAATGCTTTTGCAAACAAGAAAGAGAAGACACTTTGGATGGTATAGATAGGAAATCCCATGCTCCTCTAAAAGCTTATAAAGTAGGAAGACTTCATGTTCAAACCCTTCTTGGGTTACAGAGTGAGACCAAAGCTCAGGCAACCCAGAGGGAACCTGTATCAAAATAGACATTTAAAAAGCTATTTAGATTTTGTTTAGCGGTAGATTCCTGGTCCTCAGCAATGCAAAACAAACAGATAAACAAAATAATAATGGAGACAAACAAAATTTGTTTAATAATGGAAGAACAGATACAAACATCCTAGAATACTTTGAATACTATAACAATGACTTCAGAACACAGAACAGACAAAGGTGTGGATTCTCCACACACCTGTACACTATTATTTCTGGGCATGAATGGCTCAATAAGACAAGAAAAGCATAGGACAGGAATGAGATCAAAGCATTCTCATTCTCCCTAGAGGATGTTTTTTGTTGTTCTATTTTTTTGAAACAAGGTCTCATTGGGTAGCCCTGGCTGGACTCAAGCTGGTGGTACTTCTACCTCAGTTTACTGGAGGTTGATATAATAAGTGTATACCAACATTCGGGTGATAAAATTATTTTATGCAGAAAAATTCAAAAGGCTATAGTTAAAATAATTGTAAAGAATCATAAAATTGCTGAATTTAATTATCAGTGTATATAATTTTATCTACTACCAAAATTGTATGGTATTTTAGAACACATCTAACAGCAAATGAATGAGAGTTTTTTTGCAACCTCTAAAATATTAGCTTTATAGAAAGAATAAACAAGATTTAAGCAGAGACATCTTAATATTCATGGCTTAAGGAAACACTGTTAAAAGATGTCAGTCTTTCTTGAGCTGATATAGGTTATCTTTAGTGATATTCCATAAAACATCCTACTATACAAGAAAGAGTGAGAAGGTTCTCAGCTAACTACAGGGCACAGATAGAAAAGGCCACCTGAGAGAAGGAAAACTTGATTGAAGTGCTTGCCTTTCTGGAGAGAAAGAATTCTTGTTAGATACCAGCACTTAGATGGAGTCAGCCTACTGATAAACAGCTTCTCCTGAGAGTAAATGCATATTTGGAGATTGTCTACGTAGAGTGATACATAATGTGTGATAGAGAGGATATGTTAGACCACAAGATTTAAAACTGACTTTTCTACAGATGGGATTGTAACAGCCTCTGTCTCCTGCAGGCACTCTCCATCTACTTAGAAAACAATAATGCTGTTCCTCTAGTTTGTAGCCAAAATGTTCAAAAACATCAACCCAATGTAGATGAGATACATTAGTTCAAACACAAAGCACTAAGAATTCTAGAAGGCACCATAACAAATTAATTTCATGAATCTATATTGTGAATATTTAAAGAAATATTCATGATGAAATGTAGAGAAAGTGTCAAACACAAGAGCCACTCTTGTAATAATATATATTAGCAAATATGAAAACATTGAAATAAAATGATACTATGTTGGATTCACTCTAAAAACAGATTTCTTTAAGTTGATTTTTGATTCAATGGATACTCAACTTTAAGCCTCAATCTCCTCATTTTCAAGCAGATTTTGGAGGATGATGGTTCTGTGTTAGTCTAACAATAAGAGGGAAAAAAGACAAGTGACAAATGAATACAAAGTTTGCAGAACACGTAACTGGCATAGAAACACCCTGTAGGCTACCCACACTGTACTCCAGAAGGGTAATGAAAGATGTGAGTACTGAGTGGAAAGAACTGGCAAAGGCAGTCTAGATAAATGCCTCAAAGAACAATTACAAATTTCTTACTAAACACATCCAAAGTTATTCAGCCTCACTTGCAACTTTATACTGTAAGCCAAATCCATAATCAAATTGGTGAAAACTAAACACTCAACAAAAATCAAATCCTGGCAAGAATACACTCCTACACTAAAATCCTACTGGTTTTAATTTAAATTTGTGTGCTTACTTTGCAATTGTACCCCATCAAGAAAGTTGAAAGTGCATGAATGCAAGTACACGCACGCACACATGCGTGCATGCACACACACACACACAATGGCAACGTTATTCAACAGAATGATATGTTTCTTTCTGTATATTCTTTGAAGTACCCACTCATCTATTTATTTGATATGTGTTCTTTTGCATTTTATTAAATTTTTAAAATTGTGATATGCAAATAAAGTTCTTATTCCCAAACAAAATATGCTTTTGTTTATTTGCTGATCCCTCTTCTCCTCCATTTTCTAGACCCATTCTTATGACTCTCCACTCCTGCCTCCTTTCTGTTTTCATGTTAATACACACCATTTTGTACACAATAGTTTTGACACAAACAAATGAGATGAAATAACTACTTAGAATTAGCAGATTGCCCATATTTCCTCCTGGGCAAAAATACTAAGTTTGTTTGCAATTAAGTTAGCCTTTAGACTATGTAATATTTAAAGAAATGCCATTTCCTCATCTCTACTGCTGCTGTTTTTTTTTTCAATGTTCTGTTTGCACCATGGCTCCATGTTTACAAATGGATGTCTATAGGGAACAGGTTGTCACAAGTGCTCAGAGAGACTTAGGATGGGAAGGGGAAGCAGTTCCAGATGGTCCAGCCCTTGTACACTGAGCCGTTCTGACACATGCCTGAATGCACAGGCTGGGAGCCTGGTAGACAGTAGTGCAGGCTTGCCTCTGAGAACTTCAAGCAAGACTGCTTGCACACCCAAAGGACTTTCCACCACAAAGGACAAGCTGGTATTCCTTTCACTCTCTTCTTAAGCCAAGACCAGAAGAAAATGATACGATTGATGTTTTCTTGTTTGGAATCACAGAGCAACCTTGCCCTCTGCATTGAGTTTTGACTTTCTTGAGTTAACTAACACAAGCACCTATGGCAGCAGACCTGCCATATTATTTAAGAGCTCACTAGAGATGCTGTTCTCATTTACTTCCTGTTGCTGTGATAAGAAGCTGACAAGAAGAAACGCGGATAGAAGGGTGTCTTTGGCTGCAGGTGACTGTCTTTAAGCGAAACCAAGTTAGGAATATAAAGCAGGAGTTTGAAGCAGAAACAGTATTTGTTTACTCTTCTGCATCTTGTACGGCTTGGCCTAGAAAGATGACTGAGATGACAAGGGGTTGAAAAAAAAGGACTAGAACACAGATACATGTTGAGGAAAGCTGGGACTGGATGGGATGTGAGTGTTCTAATAGAGCAGCACCAACTAAAAACAACCTGAACTTCATCACCTTTCATAAGTACAGCACAGGGAGGAGTTAGCAAGTTTTAGTAGGAAGTGTGTATAGGGAGGAGTTGCAGTCACCAGAGAGGAGGAAACTGCAGTTGCTCTTGCTTGTATACACTGCTGACATCTGCACATGGATCAAAGCAAGACTTTGACAATTCCTGAGCCTGACCAAGGAACACTTTGCCAATTCTCACGCGTCTTCATTTGTTTCTTAAACCTTCACACAGTGCTTCCTCAGCACCCCACAAACACCCGACCTACTCAGTTTGCTTTTGTATACAACCCAGGCCCACCAAATGTGGGGGCAAACTGCTCACAGTGCACTAAGCCCTCATACCAATTATCAATTAAGAAAATGTCTCATAGTCATAGGCCAATCTGATGGAAGCAATACCTTAGTGGAACCTCCCTCTTCTCACAGGACTCTAGGTTTATGTCAGGTTAACAACAGAAGCCAACTATGACAGACACTTTCAAATACTACCAGAAGTAACTGAATATTTTAATTGAGACTTCTTTGAATGTAAAAACAGAAAATTCTGCTTAAATGCATCAGTGTGAAACTAGAAAGTTCAGCATTGGGATTTTAGAGCTCAATGCTGTCCTTAGCAGGGGACTGCCCCATGATCCTCCACGAGAGGTTTCACTCCTCCTCTCCATGTGTCTAAGACGACTCAGGGAACCAGGTCAACAAGTAAACTCCCATCAGTAGGATCTCATTGCCTCCGCTTAAACCTTTTGAAGGTTCCTCTTGCAAATAAGCATGTGTAAAAGTATCATTTTACAATTAGGTAATGTTTGAGTTACTGCACAGTTACTGTGAAGAGACGCCATAGCCGTGGTAGCTCTTATGAAGGAAAGCATTTAACTGGGGCTGGCTTACACCTTCAGAGGTTTATTCCATTATCATCATTGTGGGGAGCATGGCCGTCTGTAGACAGACATGATGCTGGAGACAGAGCTGAGAGCTCTACATCTTGATTTGCAGGCAGCAGCAAGAGACTACGACACACTGACCAGACTTGAGCATCTGAGACCTCAAAGTTCATCCCCAGTAATGCACCTTCTCCAACAAAGCCACACCTACTCCTGCAAGGCTACATCTCCTAACAGGACCACTTCCTATGGGCCCATGGGGGCCATTTTCTTTCAAACTATCATTGGTAGGAACAAGAATGACTTTCCATAACATCACTGAGAGTAGATTGTGATGTAGTAAAGACATAAAGGAGTCAGACATGGGGGAAAGTGAGGGATGGAAGGGGCAATGGAGGAAGAGAAGGCAAGCCAAGTGTCAGGAAGATAAATGCAAAATCATGCCATTAGTCTCCTTACCCATTCATGTCAATGAATCTCAACTTTTGAGTTTTACACACTGGCAATATTTGGAGTCGCCTGAGCTTTTCAAACTGAATGGGTTGGTGCCATAGTTATCAAGTGGAGTAGTATCAGAGATGCTGCTAAGTGTTCTTCATTGCTGTGAAAGCCCCATAAAACATGGGTCAAGATGTCAAAAGAACTATTGAGAAACAACACACTTTTTAGTCTTACAAACCAATGTATAGGTCAACAAAGTACCCTGGCATTGTTACACTCTACCAGCTTGCTGATAGCTGCCACGAAGTTAAAATGTGGCAGGTGATTAAGTTTTGTTTTCAAATACACTGCTGCTTATGCTCATGCTTCATATATTTAGGTTTTTGAGATCACATAAAAACTTATTTGACAGCCTACCTCAACATTATGCTTGGCAGATAGAACTAAAATAGATGGGTGTCCTTGAGCTCCTGTTTTTCTTCAACAATGTAATTCTAAATGCAATCAATGAATACAAGGATTTTGGTATGTGTTATACCATCACCAAGGCGAGATTTCAAAGGGAAAAAAATACGGAGAGCCATGGTGCATAGATCTAATTTTCCTCTTGTAAGAAAAAGACTCTGAGGTGAAGCAATTTGTTCTGTTGATGCTTGTACCTGAGATACCCGGGATCTCAGAAAGAAAATAAAAGTCACCTAAATAAATATAAAATGATGCCAAACAATGGAAAAGTGCCGCATGATGAAAAAGTGTCAACAGAAGTGAGATAGCATAGAATTTAAACACTTGATGGTAAAGCAAGCAAGTTTAGTGATATTGGTGCTGCATGAGAGATTGCCTACAAAATAGAGAAAATTGCATAAAGAGTGCTACAAACTGACTTCATTTTCTCAAGGAGTGAAGAGTGAGGCCTATGATGTATTATCAAGTGAAGCTGAATGACTAGGCCTTACTAGCTAATCATGTATTGATGGCAACCTTGATCTCTCTCTGATGGGACTCAAAACAAATTTTGTTCTCTTCTGTAACCAGACATTGCCTGTCATCCAAAATGCTTTGCTCTTTGAGGCCTCTTGTGCCCTTTTCATAGCAACCGGAGCACAACTTCATAAAAGTGTTGATGCTGTGTTGCTTACAATACATGCTCACATGCAATTTATATTTAGTCTATCACAACAGCACCTTGTCTCAAGGGCAAACTCTGAGAGTGAGAAAAATGTACTGTCCAAGGTCATTATGCTAGAAATTGAAATGAGGAGATTTAAGCCTCTTTGTGCAACTGGTACTTCAGAACTCTTTCAATTCTGTTACATAGTTTCCAAATCTTCCATGATGGTAACTAGTTTAAAATGAAGTTATTAAAACACTTAAAGAAAATAAAAACCTTGGGACCCCAATTCTATCATATGTTCCCAAAATAACACGAATTACATTAAAAGGTCTCATGTTCACTTTTTGTTCATAATTAGGTCCATAAGATAAATTTGTTTGGGATTCTGACATTTTGGCATTTGTCTGATGGAAAATACTTAATATGGAACAAACAAACAAACAAACAAACAAACAAAAACAGTATGTGGAAAGAAAAAGAAACAGAGATGATTTTCCAATGGCTCTAAATTCTTGCATCAGAGACTGTGGACACCATTGTCTGTGATACTTGGCTTTCATTATGAATTTCAAAAGATCTAGAACAATAAGGAGACAAGCCTCTGAACACACCTGTGAGGGAATAGTTTGCCATTATATACACCTTTGAGGAATAGTTTGCCTCTGGACACAGCTGTGAGGGATTGGTTTGCTTCCGGGCGCCGCAGTGAGGAATTATCTTGATTAGTGTAATTGGTGTGACAAGTCAAAACTATGATCAAAATCATCCCATTGAGGGGCTCCTTTACTCAGTAAAACATAGAGAGGGAGCTGAGTGTCAGTGTTCACTACCCTGGTCTTCTTGACTGTGGATACAATAGAGTTAGATGTTGAGAATTGCTGTCTTTACTTACCTTTCTTGATAAACTGCACCTCCCATGTGAGTCACAAATAAATCCTTCCTTGACTTACTTTCATTGTGGGATTTTATCACAGAAACAGGAAACATAACTAAGCAAACAACCAACAGATAGAGAATAGACTACCATCCTCTCTTGTCTTTTTACTGAAGCCTTTCATGGGTTTAAAGGATGACATCAGCTAAAATAGGATGTGAGAGTTAATGGAAGTATTTTTAATTAAACTGTATTCCTTTTATGATAAAAGTCTTTGTAACAATCAGTGAAATTACAGGTTTTAGTCTCCAGAAGTTAGTTATGTAAACCAGAGAGCATATAATTTCACTACCCACTTATTATCTGGACCTAGGAAGATGGCCTGTGTTACTTTCACACTTCTGTGGCGATATATTATTTATGATTTATTAAAGCTTTCCTGAGGATTCAGAAAGAAAGCTAGTCTCAAGATGTAGAGATCATGCAGTGGAGGTACACGCCGTTAATCCCAGAATTAAGAGGTAGACAGATCTGTTAGTTCAAGACCACATTAACTAGACGAAATTGATACAGTCCTAAAAGAAACAGCTCACACAAAGCTGATCTTAGCACTTTGTGTCACAAGCCTTTAATTCCAACACTAAGGAGGTGGAGACAGAGGCTATGGCTGGGTGGAGAGAGGAATATAAGGATGATGAGACAGGGACTGAGAGCTTTTGCCTCTGAGGATTAGTGGGGACAGGATTGCCATTTCAGCTGGGTAGAGGTAAGATCTACTGGCTTGGCTGCTTTTCTTCTCTGATCTTCTGCTTGAACTCCAGTACCAGTCTCTGTGTCTTTTGTGTCTTTTATTATTCATGATACATGCTCCAAATTACCTCTCCCATGTCCTGGTATTGTCTTGTACTCTTATATTGTTTTGGCATCTAGACCACAAAATGGACACAAGATCTTCATGTTAAGAAATTTAAAACTTCATGAAGCTGATGATAGAAAAACATGGGTTTCATAAATTTCACAGAAAATATAAAAATTCATTCATGAATGTTAGCAATGTGGACTAAGCTAAATCCAACTTGTCATTTCAATCTTCTGCCTCTGCCCCTTTGGAGCCTATTATAATGATGTGGCACTTCATAACCTGTGAATGCCTATTTACAGAACGCTAATAGATGGAAGTGCTTTTCTCTGTTGTTATAAACTCAGGCAGAGCAAACATTCAAAAGAAAACATGAAAGGTCTTTGAGAATAAGAAGCATAGATATGCTGCCTCAAAAACAAAACTCAGCCTAACTTTATTTTTATATCTGAGAAACAACTATCCTAAATGAGTTGGGGATTCTACTGGTTAATAACATGGACATTTTCTAATGTGTTGTACATTTACATTACTAAAGGGCTTTGGAGTGCATTGGTTTTTTTGACCTTCTGAAAGGAATGGCTAAGTGAAGTGTTATTTCTCAGGGGACTGTGACATTAGTGTGTCTTACACTGTGCACACTAAGTGCTGTTTGTTTATAACCTAGGAGTTAGAGTCACCCTCCTGAAAGGGTGTAAGTAATATTTCACAGCACTAATACATGCATTGACATTGATTTGTTAGTTCACTACTAATTGTTCTGTGTAGCCATATTGAAAAATGACTTAGGAGAGAGCCTACAGAAAGAGATAATTAACTATGAATTACTAATGGTAGAAGTAGTTTTATTCACTTTGTTATTTTAATTTCAGATTGGATCCATGTTTAGTCATTGAGTAAGGATGGCATTCATGACATTTTCATTCAAATATCATTTACTGTGATTCCAACCCCCTCCGCTGCCACCTTCTCCTGTCCCCTCTCACCTTCTAATTCCTCTCCCCAAATAATAGTCCCTTTTCTATTTTATTCTCTTGTCACCTCCCCATACACCCAAGCTAATACTTTTTCACTTGATTTCTTCATTCCCCCCCCCTTTTTTCGATTCTTAGAACCTTTTCAGTCAAACCCAAATGTGTTTAGTGACACTATTTCTTGACTAGCTACCTGGCAGAAGCCTGAGGAACCCTGAAAGCTAGAGGCCACTGTCTTATATTTCTAAAATATTATACCCAAACAGACCAGTCTGGGTTACACTGGGTTGAGCACCTGCAGTAGTTTTCAGTCTGGACTTGAAAGTACAGCAATGGGTTGATGTGAGTGGGGTCTTCTTACCCTACTCCAACTCTGACTAAAGGAAATATATTCTGTGCTTTAAGATCATCTGTAGGAAATACTTTGAACTAATAAAGAGGCTTAGCGACTAATTGCACTTGAGATCTATTGTATTTAGGTGTAATTTCCACAGTTACTCAGAAAGCTGGGAAAATAAGTCCTATATTTTTCAGTACATACATTACTACACTGGAATGACAGAAAACTATATTCCATTTTTAACCAATTCGGTGAACATTTTATGTCTAGGTTAATTGACATGCTGCAACTTTTATGAGTACAGATGAAATGGATGATAAATGCTTTTACCTTGACACTTTAGACTAAACATCAAATAATGTGGGCTTGGCTATGACCTAAAGCTCCTGCCTTGTACTCTCTGGCAGCCTAAAACTTTACAAAAATAGATGCCTCATTTTTTTATTTCAAATTGGTAGCATGCATAGTGAAGTTACTCAATAACTGACAACAATAGCAAGATTCTGTACACTGCCTTTTAACACACAAATGGAAGGATTTTAGGCTTTGGGAAAGCCTTTCTCTTTTTAACAGACCCTTATTACTAGAATAAACATTGAAAAAAATCTCTAGAATCTGGAATTGCTGAGTATAACTTGAAAAATCACTGAAGTAAAACCAGTAATTGATTACATAACTTGTAGGAGGAAGTCTGTATGCCGCCATTAAACATGTGACTTACTAGAGGCGCATACAGATGAGGTAATAAAAGGGCGGTTTACCACACCGCTAACCACACCCACTTTAGGCATGACTAAAGACATATACGGCCAGATGTAAAGATGTATACGTATGTAGGCGGTGAACTAAGTCACTAGCCAGGCCCACTTTTGGAGCTACACATAACTGCCTTTATCCTCTTATGTAACCAATGTAATTTTTAAGAGATAATTTTAAGTTGTCTTTTGTGCTCATTTTTATTCTCTTTATAATTTTTATTTAAGGATAATTTATTAATTTAAATCATTCTGGCTGCATCTCAAAATATAAAGCTATGGGAAGTATAGACTAATTTATTTATTACTTTTAAATTATCAAATATGAACTGGAATTATTTGATGGCAATAAAAAAAATATATCTAGGTAAATCCCCTACTCTAATGGCATAAGTCCTTTGTTAATGCATAATACTTAATTCAGAAGCCACAGGTCTACTTTGGAAGTTAATACTGCACCCAAACAGATCATATACCATGCCAATATTTACTAGAATCTCCCCAAAGGCACTGATGATTCACCTTAGCAATATTCACTTCTGCTCTGTATGCTTCTTCTTGATTTGGTCAATAAGTGATTAAAAGCATCTTAAGTTTAATGACCTCATGATGTGATCGATCATGCTAGCCTACAATCATTTTGCTGAAAGCCAATGACTCCTAGATAATGATAGCAAGAAACACATCTGTATGCTGGTGGGAAAGTTAATTAAAGTCTGATTCCATCTGGTGGTCCAGTTGGGAATGTTACTATTTGATTTAATTGGCAATGAGATGTAATGAACTTCACCTAATCAAAGGACATAACAGGGGGACATGGAGATACTAGCTGGGTCAGATTGCAACTGTTAATTTAAGTCTTCTTTTTAAGACTTTTATTCCTCTCTGGTATAAATGGTAGAAAACTGGGTACACAGAATTTCCTTATGATTCCCTCATTATGGGAGATATATTCTCATTTCTAACTGTACTTTTTTAACTTCTTTCTCTGAATTTCCAGTAAACTTGCTAATGCTCATGTGAACATCACTTTAGGAAGTTACTAGCTCCATTTGCTCATTTGTTCCGATGTTTGAATATTTTCAGGGTCCTATTATTCTTGTAAACTAAAGTAAAAGCTGCCACTAACTTGCTATACAAGAATGCTATAGACATTATCCAATCATTCTGAAGGTTAGACGTACAAAAACAAAAGGGTCTCACTGACTGATACCCAGTCACCAAGATTCCTTTCTTGAGGCTGTAGGGGAAAACTTGCTTCCTTGAATATTGGAAGATGCAAGAGGCTTCTCAGTGTCCTGCTTCTAATTGAGCAATGGATGCTACTGCTCTTCTCTTGACACCATTTCTGCCTTCTGACATTCTGCCATTCTTTCACTATTTAAGGAGCTCCTGACTGCATTGAGCTTACAGGGATTATATATGATAAACTCCATGTTTTTAAGTCACCATGTAAACAATCTGAATTCCATTGAACATTTTGATTCCATTTTGTCATGTATTAGAACAGCCTCTGCTAGGGGGATTTGTATGTAGGCTCCTTCGAGGAGCGCATTGTTTATTTTATCCATGCCCAATTAGAGAGCAATGTTCCTCCCTCCATTTCAGAGTGACTGTGGACATTTTACCTCTTCTGTTTAGCTGATATACACTGGTTGTCTGTGCTGACAACTGTTTCCAGCTACAGCTTGATAAACATGATTGGAGTTTCCCTCAAGAGATAAAGAAGCAGAAATAAACGGTGTTTCTTTTATTTTTTCAGTGCTGAATTTAGTGCACACAAAATTCAATTTCCCCATTGAAAAATCAGAACTCATGTTTTAAAACTAACTCAGGAATTAACTGTGGTCCTGTTTTACGGTGTGCCCATTTTTAAAAAGAATTTCTAATTTAGTCATTGTATATATGCCGATATTCTACCTTGTAATTTCACCTTTCTTCTTGTTTTTATTTTTAACAAAGTAGAGATTGTTTGCTTAAAATAATCAAGTAAGCATAGTATCACTAAAAATAAACAAATAGGGAACTGAATTTTGCTTTTTGAGTTTGTATTTTCTCAATTATTAACCCAATTTTCAATTCCAGACTCCTTGGAGAGTATCTCCCAATAAATCTGTGACTCTTCTATAGTTAAAAATTCACCAAATGGTAAAATCATAAAATATCACTGTTACAGTGTGGACAAAGCAATGGCAGAATTACTTGAATGTATAAGGCAGTTATTTAAAATTATAAAAACTCATGATTTTGCTAAGGCCAATTGGCTGTTTAACCTATACTTCAAGTTTAAATCACACATGCAGAGTCTTCAAGACATATACTATCATATGAAGGCCCTTTGGATTCAGCATGACACAATTATGATTAAGAAAGTTCTGGTACTTTGTTGCTTGATGTTTAATGTCTGCCAAGCAGAAAGTGGACCGGGAAGAGAAATGCAGGACATATGGTTATGAGAGGACACAGGTAAGCTCACGAGCATGTGTTTATGCCCAGGAGGACACAATGAAACCTATACCACTCTTTCCGATTTGGCTTTGAGAAAGGTTGCAACACTGCAGAAAATGAAGTGCCCTGGCATTGGATCTAGGAATCAGAGCCTGTAAGGGAGAATCCCAAGGAAGAACAGGTTACCAGAATGGGTTTGGTCTGGATGCAAGGAGACCACGGGATGGAAACAGGTAAGTGCCTGGAGGGATGGGAACCACTCTACTCACTTCTGACGTCAGCCAGTCTCACAGTGCTCTCTGTAATCAGAAACATACCGTGAAGAAAATTCTGGGAAATACAGAGTTTAGACACACTGGCGCATCCTAAAGCCACCACACAGCACAAGGACGTTTATGATCTAACAAAGTGGTATTTCCAGTAATTCTCCAATAGATGGAACGAATATCCTTGATGCTCCCCTTTGCCTGCAGCACATTCACTTGGGTCTTTAGGTTCCTTTGTTGGTATATTCAGATACGCACTACAGAAACATTTTTCTTCATGACTGTAAAACATTAACTAAGTTTTCGAAAATCTCCTTTTTCTTTCTAAACAGAGTTATTGGTTTATTCTGTTTGTACAATGGAAAAATGAGGCAATACAGAAAAAATTAGGGCAGACCTCCTATAAAAGTGCTGTAATACTAACTAGAGAAATAAATTAGCCAGTTAAGTTTATTCTCTGTATGGTCCCAGGCTGTTCCTCTCATTCCCTCTCTCCGTCTCTCTCCCCCTCTATCTTCTCTGTGTTTGTGTGTGCATGATTGTCTATTATACATTTTATTCTTCAAAAATATTCATTTACAATAATTTCTTTAGGCATTCTAAACATTTTTTTATTTTACATTTGTATATTAGAGTTAGCTTTCATAAAATTCTACTCCAACAACTTGTGAAAAGCACTATTTGTGCCTATTTTTTTCAGATTTATGTTTTTATTTATTTTGTGCTCATTTATTATCAATTTATTTTTTACATTCCAATCCCAGTTCCCCCTCCCTCCTTTCTTCCCACTCCCTCCATTATCCTCCTCCTCCCATCTGCTCCATTGAGAGGGTAAGGCCTCTACCATCATCTATTTGAGGCAGGACCAAGACTCCTCTCCATCCCCACACCCCTGTGTCTAGGCTGGGCAAGGTATTCCTCCATATAGAATGGACTCCACTAAGTCAGTTTGTGCATTAGTGTTAGATCTTGGACCCACTGCCAGTGGCCTCATATATTGTTCCAGTCACACCATTGTCACCTATATTAAGGGAATCTAGTTTGGTCTTATGCATGCTCCCCATTTGTCAGACCAGAGTCAGTGATCTCTCACTAGCTCGGACCAGCTGTTTCTGTGGGTTTCCCCATCATGATCCTGACTCCTTTGTTCATGTTTTCACTCCTCCCTCACTTCAATTGTACCTCAGGAGCTTGGCTCATTGGCTATTTGTGGATTTCTGCATCTGCTTTCATTTGTTTCTGAAGGAGGGTTCAAGCTCCTCTGGGGTTATGGATTGTAGTATGTCTAGATTTTTTTGAGTTGATAAAAATGTGTGTATGCATTTGTTGGTGCGTGTGTATGTGTGTGTCACACTATGTAATTGTTGCTAGAAAGTCAGTGTGGTTATGTATCATACTAACATCATGTAGCTACAATTTTGGAGTAAATCTTCTTGTGCAATTTCAGGATGTTCTTTATGAATACAGTAACAGTGAGAAGCTACAAGAAGTACTCCCATGGCTGTTTTTAAATGTACTATCTTCCATTAACTATGAACTAATCATGCATCTTCCCACTGCACATAATAAGGCTCTAATTATATGGAAATATTCAGAGGACAATATAAAACACAAAGTTCTAGCTGAAACCATTATAATCCTACCTATGCACAATTTTAATTTTTAAAACTATGTGTAGTAGTAAAATAGAAACCTTAAATTAGAAGACTTTATAGATCTCATTACACTATAAATCAGTCAGAACCCAGCTCCTTCCTTGGATCTGCACTGTGACAAAATTTACAGTTCACTATACTCTTAAATAAATCTGAGAACAGAAATCACGTCTGACTGAAAGAAGTCCCCTCGTAAGGTCAGTGTGACTATGGTCTGTGCTGTGTCCTTCTATGCTGTTGCAGAAGCTGTTCTTATTTTCTGAACAATAACATGTCCAATTTTTATGTCAAATGCAATTTATCATATTAAGTTTAAATTAAATTTCCTCATATTAATGTTAATTCATTGATTTATTAAGGTTTGTCACTATGAGTTTCTCTGGAGCACTGACTTTTAATGTGCAGATAGTAAAGCTTTCTGAGACAGTATGCAAAGTTGGGTGCTATATATGAACACACTCACATTTCATTTCTGTTGTTGTTGGTTTCTGGAAGAATCCAGGCCTTTATTAGAATCTTACTAGGGGATTATGACTAACAAAGCATGTAAGAACAAATCTTCTTGGAAGCTTCTCAATAACTTTTCCACCTTAGCATTTTGTAGTTCTCTAAATTAGCACACGAGAGCCAGCAAAGAACATTTCAGCAAGCATTACCTGGTGTTTCACAGTAGCGAGTTGTCTCAGGACATTACATGCTGTGTGGTGAGGGAGGATGTGACTTAAAGCATACTGATTGCTCAGCTTTTGGATCAGTGACCCATACTGGTATGCAGGAAATAGATTGTTTAGTTTTAAACACTGCTTGACGTCTTCCAATGTGTATTAAGCAAGCAAATAAGTCAAATCGCAGACAAAAACATTTAAATCTAACCATTTCCCGATCTTATAATTACAAGACCAAAGCGAGCTCAGATATTATCTCCTCTCCTATATTTTTCAAATTTCTTACTTAAAATTTGTAATGAAGAAATAAAAATCATTTTATGTCTATATTGTTCAGACATCCACAGCAAAGCGTCAAGCCTGTACCTTTACCAAAAGAAATAAACACACTCATTTTTTATTTACTTACTTATTTTTACCTGTGATTAAGTAAATTCATTGAGAGGCTTAGCATGCTTAATACTGTTCCAGAATTTTGGGTACAATAAAGTGTATGAAGAAGAAACATTGGGTTTTGGTATTAAGGTGTGTGTGTGTGTGTGTGTGTGTGTGTGTGTGTGTGTGTGTGTGTGCTCATGTGCGTGCGCACACACACGTGCGTGTGCATGTGTGTTCAAAATTACAGCATCCCCATTTCTTGTTTTTCTAGTTAGTGTGTATAAGTTCTATTTAATTAGAAAAATAATAGTAAGACAAATGCAGAGTGTGTGGGAAGCTTATCCCAAAACTTCTTGAGATACGTTTGGTGCTAAAATTATTATTTCTTGCATCAGTTGAAGTTATTTGCAGAGAAGAACTGTCTCCAAGGTGTGTGTCCTCATTTGTTTATTTTTTTTCTTGCTATGATAAAATGCTGAGTGAAAACAGCTCAGGGGAAGAAGACGCTATTTGGCTTTTACACTTCCACATCATAGTCCATCATCATGAAAAGACAGAGCTCAAGGCAGGAACTGAAGCAGAGATCCTGGAGGGATGCTGCTTACTGGATTGCTTTCTGCTTCTGCTTGCACTGTCCACAGAAGACTAGGCCCTCATCCATCAAATAGCAATCAAGAAGATGCCCCCATAGACATGTCCAAAGTTCAGTCTAAGGGTGGTGGCAGTTCTTTAATTGAGGACCTCTTTTCCCAGATGTGTGAATTCATCAACAAAGAATAGCCCTCAGAGTGACTGTGTTTGCTACCTCTTTGAAGAAACAGTGTTATTCATGCATATAAAAGGACATTATAACGTTTTTCCAGCCAGTCGAGTTTTACTTCAGAAAATTTGCCTTTGTATGAAAATTATTCACTCAATGGGATTAATAAATGTAGCTTCAGATCATCAGGTAAACATGCCAGCTTCCCGGCCTGTGTTCCAGAGCCTGCAGATCGCCTGGGAACTGCACAGAGCTCCCAATCCCGGCGGGAGCATCAGGTAAACAGGCCAGCTTCCCGGCCTGTGTTCCAGAGCCTGCAGATCGCCTGGGAACTGCACAGAGCTCCCAATCCCGGCGGGAGCCAAGCACCCCAGACTCCAGATCTTCTCTCCCACCAAAGAGACCAGGAAACTACATGAGCCAGGGAGACCAGGGGAGTAGCTGTTCCGGATCAGGTACAACAGGACCCAGCATAGGGTCCAGGGGACCAGGTAGGAGGCTAAGCGCCCCAGATTCCTGTTCTTCTTCTCTACCCACGGACCAGCATTTGGACAAGGCATAGAAGAACCACCAGATTACTGGACTTACTAGCACCCACCAAAAGGGAACTCTGGTCCCCAGACCAGGAAGGGGCTCTTTCTGCACCCACTAAAAGAAGAGATGGGAAAGAGACAATACAAAAACACCGTCAGCAACAGAAAAACAAATATGACACCACCAGATTCTAGAGACTCCACACCAGCAAGACCCCAATATTCCAACGCGAAGGAAGCAGAAGAGAACGACCTTAAAAGCACTTTCATGAAAATGATAGAGGCCCTAAAAGAGGATATTGGAAAATCCCTCAAAGAAATGGAAGAAAAAACAAACCAAGAAATGCAAGAAATGGAAGAAAAAACAAACCAAAAAATGCAAGAATTGGAAGAAAAAACAAACCAAAAAAGGCATGAAATGGAAGAAGAAATGAAGCAAAAAATGCAAGAAATGGAAGAAAAAGCAAAGCAAAAAATGCAAGAATTAGAAGAAGAAACATACCAAATAAGGCAGGAAATGGAAGAAGAAACAAAGCAAAAAATGCAAGAAATGGTAGAAAAAACAAAGCAAAAAATGAAAAAAATGGAGGAAGAAACAAACCAAAAAAGGCAGGAAATGGAAGAAGAAACAAAGCACAAAATCCAAGAAATGGAACAAAAAGCAAACCAAAAAATGCAAGAAATGGAAGAAAGAACAAACCAAAAAATTCATAAAAGGCAACAAACAGACGAACAGATAAACAGAAAATTGCAAGAAGCAATGCAAATGCTGCAAGGGTTGAAAACTGAAATAGAGTCACTAAAAAAAACACAATCTGAAGAAAGGCAGAAAATAGAAAAGCTGGACAAACAGTCAGGCACTACCAATACAAGCATTACCAACAGAATAGAAGAGATGGAAGAGAGAATCTCAAGTGTTGAAGATACATTAGGAGAAATGGATTTATCAACCAAAGAAAACCTTAAATCCAACAAATCCTTAACACAAAACATCCAGGAATTATGGGACACCATGAAAAGACCAAACCTAAGAATAATAGGTATAGAAGAAGGAGAAGAAATCCACCTCAAAGGGGCAGAAGGCATATTCAACAAAATCATAGAAGAAAACTTTCCCAACCTTAAGAAAGACATGCCAATGAAGGTACAAGAAGCCTACAGAACACCAAATAGAGTGGACCACAAAAAAAATCCCTCGCCACATAATAATCAAGACCCCAAACATACAGAATAAAGAAAGAATATTAAGAGCAGCTAAGGAAAAAGGTCAAGTAACATATAAAGGCAGACCTATCAGAATTACACCTGATTTCTCCATGGAAACTCTGAAAGCCAGAAGGTCCTGGATAGATATTCTACCTACACTAAGAGACCATGGATGCCAGCCCAGGCTACTATACCCGGCAAAGCTCTCAATCACTATAGATGGAGAAAACAAGATATTCCATGACAAAACTAGATTCAACCAATATGTGTCCAGTAACCCAGCCCTACAGAAAATTTTGGAAGGAAAACTCCAACCCAAGGAAGCTAACTACAACCAGAAAAACATAAGCATTAGAGAATCCCTCTCTACCAACAGCCAAAAGAACAAAGGGGCGAAATTCCACCCATAATTCCACCAACAACAACCATCGCAAATCGAAGAAGGATGAGCAATCAATGGTCATTAATATCCCTCAATATTAACGGCCTTAACTCACCCATAAAAAGACACAGAATAGCAGGATGGATTCGAAGACAGAACCCTTCCTTCTGCTGCATACAAGAAACACACCTCACCCTCAAAGACAGACATTACTTGAGAGTTAAAGGTTGGGAAAAAATTTTTCAATCAAATGGACCCAAGAAACAAGCAGGGGTAGCAATCCTAATATCTAACAAACTAGACTTTAAAATAAAATCAATCAAAAGAGATGAAGGAGGTCATTACATACTCATCACAGGTGAAACCCACCAAGACGAAGTGTCTATCCTGAACATCTATGCCCCCAATACAAAGGCATCCACATTCGTTAAAGAAACATTATTAGAACTTAAATCTCATCTAAAGCCCCACACAGTTATAGTGGGAGATTTCAACACACCACTCTCACCACTAGACAAGAATACCAGACAGGAACTCAACAAAGAAGCAAAGGGTCTAATAGAAGTAATGACCCAACTGGGATTAACAGATATCTATAGAACATTTCATCCACATAAAAAAGAATATACCTTCTTCTCACCACCACATGGAACCTTCTCAAAAATCGACCACATACTTGGCAACATATCAAACCTCAGCAGCTACAAAAAAATTGCAATAACTCCATGCATCTTATCAGACCACCATGCCTTAAAATTAGAATTCAACAACAACACAAATTGCAGAAAACCTACAAACTCATGGAAATTGAATAATGCTCAACTGCACCATCCCTGGGTCAAAGAGGAAATAAAAAAGAAATTAAAGACTTCCTCGAATTCAATGAGAATGAAGACACAACATACCCAAACCTATGGGACAGTTTGAAAGCAGTGCTACGGGGGAAGTTCATAGCACTAAGTGCTCACATGAAGAAACAGGAGAACAGTTATACCAGAGAATTAACATCACAGCTGGAAGCTCTAGAACACAAAGAAGCAAACTCCCCCAGGAGGAGTAGACGCCAGGAAATAATCAAATTGAGGGCTGAAATCAACAAAGTAGAAACCAGGAAAACAATACAAAGAATCAATGCAACCAAGAGTTGGTTCTTTGAGAAAATCAACAAGATAGACAAACCTTTGTCCAAACTTACCAAACAGCAGAGAGTGAACACGCAAATTAACAAAATCAGAAATGAAAAGGGGGACATAACAACAGACTCTGAGGAAATCCAGAGAATCATTAGGTCATACTTTGAAAACCTGTACTCCACAAAATTCGAAAATTTAAAGGAAATGGATGACTTCCTGGACAGCTATCATTTGCCAAAACTAAATCAAGAACAGATAAGCTATTTAAATAGACCTATAACACCTATGGAAATAGAAGCTGTCATCAAAAGTCTCCCAACCAAAAAAAGTCCAGGTCCAGATGGCCTCAGTGCAGAATTCTACCACAAATTCAAAGAACAGCTTATACCAATTCTTCTCAAAGTGTTCCACACAATAGAAGCAGAAGGGTCTTTGCCAAACTCTTTCTATGAGGCTTCAATAACCTTGACCCCAAGCCACACAAAGATACAACTAAGAAAGAGAACTTCAGACCAATATCCCTCATGAACATTGATGCAAAAATACTCAATAAAATACTGGCAAATCGGATCCAAGAACACATCAAAACAATCATTCACCACGATCAAGTAGGTTTCATCCCAGGGATGCAGGGATGGTTCAACATACGAAAATCCATCAACGTAATCCACCATATAAACAAGCTGAAAAACAAAAATCACATGATCATCTCACTAGATGCTGAAAAAGCCTTTGACAAAATCCAACACCCCTTCATGATAAAGGTCTTGGAGAGATCTGGGATAACAGGGACATACTTAAACATAATAAAAGCCATATACAGTAAACCAACAGCCAACATCAAACTAAATGGACAGAAACTCAATGCAATTCCTCTAAAATCAGGAACAAAACAAGGCTGTCCACTCTCTCCATACCTTTTCAACATGGTACTTGAAGTTCTAGCTATAGCCATATGACAACAAAGGGGGATCAAGGGGATACAAATTGGGAAGGAAGAAGTTAAACTTTCACTGTTTGCAGACGATATGATAGTTTACATCAATGACCCAAAGAACTCTACCAGGGAACTCTTACAGCTGATTAACACCTTCAGCAAAGTGGCAGGTTACAAGATCAACTCAAGAAAGTCAGTAGCCCTACTATATACAGATGATAAAAGGGCTGAAAAAGAAATCAGAGAAACATCACCCTTTACAATTGCCACAAACAACATAAAATACCTTGGGGTAACGCTAACCAAACAAGTGAAAGACCTGTATCGTAAGAACTTTGAATCTTTAAAGAAAGAAATTAAAGAAGCCCTCAGAAAATGGAAAGATCTCCCATACTCTTGGATAGGTAGGATCAATGTAGTAAAAATGGCAATCCTGCCAAAAGCAATCTACAGATTCAATGCTATCCCCATTAAAATCCCAGCACAATTCTTCACAGACCTTGAAAGAACAATAATCAATTTTGTATGGAAAAACAAAAGACCCAGGATAGCCAAAACAACCCTGTTCAACAAGGCAACGTCCGGAGGCATCACTATCCCTGACCTCAAGCTCTATTATAGAGCTATAGTCCTGAAAACAGCTTGGTATTGGCACAAAAATAGACAGGCAGACCAATGGAATCGAATTGAAAATCCGGGTATTAACCCACACACGTACGAACATCTGATCTTTGACAAAGAAGCTAAAAATATACAATGGAATAAAGAATGCATGTTCAACAAATGGTGCTGGCATAATTGGAGACTGGCATGTAGAAAAATGCGGATCGATCCATGTTTATCGCCATGCACAAAACTTAAGTCCAAATGGATCAAAGACCTCAACATAAATCCAACCACACTGAACCTCTTAGAAGAGAAAGTGGGTGGTACCCTTGAAAGAATTGGTACAGGAGACAGCTTCCTGAACATAACACCAGTAGCACAGACAGTGAGATCAACAATTAATAAATGGGACCTACTGAAACTGAGAAGCTTCTGTAAGGCAAAGGACACAGTCAGCAAGACAAAAAGGCAGCCCACAGAATGGGAAAAAATATTCACTAATCCCACATCTGACAGAGGGTTGATCTCCAAAATTTACAAAGAACTCAAGAAGCAAGTCTCCAAAACAGCAAAGGACCCAATTAAGAAGTGGGCTGCAGAACTAAATAGAGAGTTTTCAATAGAGGAGTCTAAAATGGCTGAGAGGCACTTGAGAAAGTGCTCAACATCCTTAGCCATCCAGGAAATGCAAATCAAAGCAACTCTGAGATACCATCTCACTCCTGTCAGAATGGCTAAAATCAAAAACACCAATGACAATTTATGCTGGAGAGGATGTGGTGAAAGGGGGACACTCCTCCATTGCTGGTGGGAGTGCCAACTGGTTCAGCCACTTTGGAAAGCAGTATGGAGATTCCTCAGAAAAATGGGAATAAACCTACCACAAGACTCAGCAACTGCACTCTTAGGCATATATCCAAAAGATGCCCATTCATATAACAAAGATGTCTGTTCCACTATGTTCATAGCAGCTTTATTTGTAATAGCCAGAACTTGGAAGCAACGTAGATGTCCCTCACCCGAAGAATGCATAGAGAAAATGTGGTACATCTACACAATGGAGTACTATTCAGCAGAAAAAAATAATGGAATCATGAGATTCGCAGGCAAATGGATGACACTAGAAGAAACCATCCTGAGTGAGGTAACCCAGTCACAAAAAGAGAAACATGGCATGTACTCTCTCATATATGGATTTTAGACATAGATCTGGGGAGTGCCAGCCTACAATCCTATTGCCAGAGAGTCTGGGAAACAGAAACTTCATTTACTGGCTGGTTAAGTACTGAGCTGAACTCAAGAAAGCCAGTATCAGAGAGGGAGGACTGATGATCAAAGGGATTAAGACTGGGCTGGTTTAACCCCAGAAACAGCTGACCAGACAAAGGTTAACTCTTGAATCCCAGGCATCAGCCTGGGAATCCAGCATGGGACTGATCAAGACCCCCTGAATCTGGGTGTCAGTGAGGAGGCCTAGGTAATCTATTGAGTCTTGGACAGCAGATCAGTACCCATCCCAAGTATACACACGGTCTCTGGACTCCCATAGAACAATGTGAGGTGCACTCTCACCCTGAACTCTTGGGGAAGGGTCTAGGCCCTGCCCTATATGAAATGACAGACTATGGACACCCCCATGGAGGGCCTCACCCTCCCTGGGGGAATGAGGGGATAATGGGGGGGAATGGGGGAGGGCACGGGAGGAGGGGAGGGAAAGGGAGAGGGACCTCGTACTGACTTGTGAAGCAACCTTGTTTCTTATCTAAATTTAAAATGGAAAATAAAAAAAAATAAATAAAAAAATCAAGAAATAGCAAGGAAAAAAAACAAAAAAAAAATAAATGTAGCTTCAGGTTTTCAGAGTTACTGGTCACAGCTCTATTAACCATGTAGATATATCAACAGCAAACCCAAGTTTAATTAATATGTTTATTCTATTAGACACACAGACATTTGTTAAAGTGAGTGCAGTTAACTTTTACCATTGTGTCACTTATTGCAATTTGCTGGCATGATATCCTAAGCTGGGCTCAATGATGTACATGAGCTCAGGAGGGTCTTCTTTTCAGTCTTACAGAATAATTTTTTCAATGATTTCTTAGTTGTAGAGCCAGTATTACATTTCCTGTTTATTTATTGTCACTGCTGCCTTTGAGATAGAATTATTTCACTATCCCAAGTAAAGAGAAACACAGAGGAATAAAATGGTAATAGTAATTGATACTGGCAAAGAGCAGTCTGCAGTGTACTACAGGGAAAGACATTGTGTATTTCCTTTATTCTGGATCACGAATGACAGGCATAAGCTTGCTTTCCATTTTATATTGTGCAGTGAATTTCTTTATACGATTAACAAAATTTTCTCACATGAATATACAGTCATAATAGTAGCTGACCTCTAGCAATTTCATCACAAATTATAAAGTAATAAAATTCTCCTAAATGGTATAGCATAGAAGATGAAACTCTCACACTAGAGGTACGATCACACCTGCAAATCATCTCAGTGTTCCTCATCTGGAACTATGGCCGAAGTGCATTGGAGGAAAGTAACAAAGAAAAGAAAATATGAAGAAAGTTTACAGTGCTTATGTCAATAAGAGAAAGGACTACTCATCTCTTAATTCTTCCTCTTTTATTCCTAAAAGGATGGTAACTTAACTTATAATACACAACCTAATATAAAGATGTCTTCCCAAGAAATACCTTTGTTCAGTCTTATTGCAGGCTTAACACTTAGGTCTTACAGCTGGAATATTCTGAAATGAGCTTTGGGGGAAGTTTCTGCATTTCAAGTTTACAAAATCAATTTGGATAAACAACTCTGAGTTCAAACAAGAGAAGGAGGCAGAGGGGAACTTGATTCACTCCAATAACTCTTACTCATTGTAACCACTGTGCCTTTGACCATTCAGACATTGCCTACATATCTTTTGCTAGGATGGGAGTGTTGTGAGAATTTTCTCATTAAGAATCACATTTTAGAAGATAGATGGGAATACATTCTCTTTTGTTAATATCTACTCCACACATTACAAGAATAGAAAAACAAAATATATTGTAGAATATTCACTTAAGATGCATTGCATTTATTTATTTTTTATCATTTTTTATTTTAATTTTAAATAGCTTGTTTTACATGTCAATCCCAGTTCCCTCTCCCTCCCCTCCTCCCGCACTCCCTTCCCCCCCACCCTCCCACCCTATTGCCAAATCCTTCCACATAGGGGATATCTAGAGTCTGTCATTTTACTCTGGGTAGGGTCCAGGCACTCCCCTAAGAGTCCAGGCTGAGAGAGCATCCCTCTTTGTGCTATAGGCACACGAAGACTGTTTGTATACCAGGGATAGACACTGATCCACAGCTCAGGGCCCCATAGGTTGCCCAGGCCTTCTCGCTGACACTCACATTTGGGGGGTCCAGATCAGTCCCATGCTGGCCTCCCCACTGTCAGTCTGGGGTCCAAGAGCTCTCCCCTGTTCAGATCAGCTGTCTCTGCTGGTTTTGCCAGCCCATTCTTTGCCAATTTGCTCATCACTCCTCTCTCTCTGTCACTGGGTTCCTTGGGTTCAGTTCAGTGATTGTGTGTTTGCCTCTGCTTCCATCAGTCACAGGATGAGGCTCCCGGATGCTTATAGACATCAAGTTCATTATCAGGAATGGACATTCGAGGTGGTCTCTCCACTATTGCTTAGCTTGCCAATTGGTGTTATCCCTTTAGATCACTCGAAGTTGCTCTGGTGCCTGATCTGTATTCGATCCTATGATTCCCTCTTCCCCCTATTCTACCCCCACCCCCTCAACTTCCTGTTCCCCCATGACCAACTCTCTTCCTCTTCACCCCCTCTCTTCTTCCCAGGTCCCACTCCCCCCCAACCCTCGCCGTGTTCCCCATCCATTCAGGGGATATTGTCTCCATCCTCTTCTCTTGGGTACTATGCATATATGCATATCTTTTAGGTTCTTTCCTGTTTTCCAGACTCTCTATCAGTGGAAGTGCAGACTGGCACTATCCTGATCCATGTCTAAAATCCATATATGAGTGAGTACATACCATGTTTGTCTTTTTGCGACTGGGTTACCTCACTCAGGATGGTTTCTTCCAGTGCTATCCATTTCCCTGCGAATTTCAAGATTCCATTGTTTTTTTTTCTCTGCTGAGTAATACTCCATTGTGTAAATGTACTACATTTTCTCTATCCACTGTTCAGTTGAGGGGCATCTAGGTTGCTTCCAGGTTCTGGCTATTACAAATAATGCTGCTATATTTTTGCTGTAGAACAATTTGTTTAAATGATGCAAAGATGTGTTGCATTCTTTTATGTTGTATTTGTTTCACTCTGTGAAGCTGTGCTACTTTTCCTGTCTAAAACACTTGATAGGTCTAATAAAATGCTGAACAGCCAGTAGCTAGGTAGGAGAAAGTATAGGCAGGGCTGGCAGGCAGAGAAAATAAATGGGAAGACAATCTGTGGAAGAAAAGATCAAGGAGAGACAGAGAGAGAGAGAGAGAGAGAGAGAGAGAGAGAGAGAGAGAGAGAGAGAGAGAGAGAGAGAGAGAGAAAGGAAAAAGACTCAGGGGGCCAGCCACCCAGCTACACAGCCAGACACAAAGAAAGAAGGGAAGAAAACATATATAGAAATAGAGAAATGTAAAAGCCTATAGACAAAAGATAGACAGGATAATATTTTATCTTTTTATTTGAATTTAAAACAATATTCTTTTGCATACCAAGCCAAGTTCCCTCTCCTTTCCATTTTCCCACTCCCCACATCATCTCCCCATCCCATTCCTCCATCCACTCCTCAGAGAGGGTGAGGCCTCCCATGGGATATCATCAAAGTCTGTCACACCATTCTGGTCAGAACTGAGTCAATGCCCCCACCCCTGGATCTAGGCTGAGCAAGTTTCCCTCCATAGGGAATGGGCTCCAAAAAGTCAAAAAATTGCAGGTAAATAGATGGAACTAGAAGAAACCATTCTGAGTGAGGTGACCCAGAAAGACAAAAGTGGTATGTACTCACTCATAAGTGGATATTAGACATAGAGCAAAGGATAACTAGCCTACAGTCCACAACCCCAAAGAAACTAGGAAACAAGGAGGACCCTAAGAGATACATACATGAACCCTTGAGAAGGGGAAAGGGACAAGATCTCCTGAGTTAATTGGCAGAATGGAGGGAAGCAGGGAGAGAGGGAGGCAAGGAGGGAGGGAGAGAGGGAGGAGAAAGAAGAAGGGAGAAGTAGAGCAGGGAGAACATGAGGGATTAGGGAAGTTGAGTTGGGGGAAGAACAGAAAAGGAGAGCAAAGAAAGAGATTCCTTGATAGAGGGAGCTGTAATGGGGTTTAATGAGAGACCTGGCAGTAGGGAAATTCCCAGGAATCCACAAGGTTGAGCCCAAGGAAGAATCTAAGCATAAGTGAAGAGGGTACCTTGACTGATCTTCTATAAGATTGATGACTAATTTAAATACCATCATAGAGCCTTCATCCAGTACCTGATGGAAACAGAAGCAGAGACAGCTAAGCAGTGAGCTGAACTCCTGGAATCCAGTTGTAGAGAGGAAGGTGTGGTGAGCAAAGGAGTTAAGACCATGCTGGGGAAACCCACAGAAACAGCTATCTAAGCAAGTGGGAGGTCACAGACTCCAGACTGACATCTGGGGAACCTGCATAAGACCTAACTAGGCACTGCAACGTGGGTGTCAGTTGGGGGGACTTGGGCAGCCTATGGAGTCACTAGCAGTGGAGCCAAAATTTATCCCTAGTGTATGAACTGACATTTTTGAGAAGAGTTTAAGAAAAGTTGGTAGAAAGAAGACAAGCTAAAGGCAGTCATTTATAAGCAAGAATAAGTCTCTGTGTCTTACTTATTTGGGAGCTGGGTGGTGGTCTTCCAAAGAGTCAAAGGCCAAAGAGTAAGAAAAAAAGCAACAAAAATACAATCAAGCCCAAATGTCTTTGACTTGCTTCTTAGAAGCGATAGTGACACAAAGAAAATGCTCAGAATTATGCTTCTTGACCTTGGGAGAGGAAGGAGAAATGAACAACAGGTATCCTGACTTCTAGAACATTTTGGATCTCCAGTTACTAACAGATGGAGGTTCACTTGCAGAGAGAAGCAATATATTTACATTCATATCACGTGTTCCTAAAGAAGCTACTTGGAGCTCTTCAGCATCATTCAGATACACTGCTTCTGCAGAGACTGTGCAACTGCTGATAACCTGCCTACAGATGAGAATGCCTCTTCTATCCATAGAGGAGGAGCTCCTTCCTGGCAGGTGATCACAGTATAACAGAAGCTACACATCCAGTAACAGGAATGGTTGACAGAGATGAAGTCCTTCATTTCATCAGGGCTGGTGGATTATATATTGATCTTCCCACGACAAAATAAACTGTTTGATAGAACAGTGTTTCCTAGACATGATTTTATGAAATATAGGCGTTTTCTTTTTTGTAACCATTTTCAAAAATGTGTTACTTTAACACACAAGTTTCAAGAAAGAAAGAGTTCCCTTAGTTATTTTTCAAATTCTGTAGAGATAACTGATATACATACTGTTATTACTGCTGGTACAATAACAATTATTATATGACACATGATACATATTTTTCTCATTGCTTTATTTAATCTCTATGAAGCTCTTCAGGGTATATACTGCTCTGTTTTTGAGACGATAAGGATAGCAAGATGTAGAAAAGATAAATGTCTTACACAGGAGCTTAGAGGCAGCACAAGTCACAGTCCTGTATTATTCTTCAGTCTCCTTCAACATTTAATTCATCCCTTTGGGGAAGAGTAAGTCTCTTGGAAATCTGCATAGAGAAAGCTCCTTTTCTCTAACCTATGGAAATATGATTCTTTTTGTTCTGCCTAGTTGTCAACTGAAGACACTCACTACTGAATTTAGCTCTGATATCATCTTTCAACCCTGAAGTGCCAACAAATTTAGTGTTCTCTGCCTCCCTGTTGACAGTATAATCCACTCCATCAGTAAGTTTACTTTTGTCTACAAGTTGGTATTATAAAATTTATTTTTACTTCAGTTTTATTATTGTATTGTAAAGACTTCAGAAACACAATCTGGGGCCAGAGACAGTTCAGTGTATATAGTACATGCTTCATAAGCATAAGAACCTGAGTTTGACCCTAGAAGCTGAAGCCACATCAAAAACCAAGCTTAGTGGTGTATGATTGTAGTCTTAGTTCTTGGAAGGCAGAGACAGGGAGATCCCTGCCCTGATCAGATTGTCTAGTTTAGTGGGTAAGCATGCTAGGCCAGTGAGACATTGTCTCAAAAAGATTTAGACAGTGTTACTGATGATACTTGAGTTGTCCTCTGGCCTCTACATGTGCAAATGCATGTGCACATGCAGCAACACCTACACATACATGTGCTTGCATGTAAACATAGTAAAAATATTTTGTTTTTGAAAACTTAAAGTGGCCTCTTGTATTTATTGAAACACCAAAGGGAAAAGTTTACAATGGAATTGTAAGGTTTGATTTTCACTTTTAAAATGTATGATGTATGTGTATTTGCTCATGTGCACCAGTCTTTTTCCTCAGAGGCTAGAGGAAAAGCCAAATCCTTCAGTGGTGGACTTACAGGTGTTTTAGGGAAGCCAAGTTTGTCCCATAAGTTCTGAGATTGTGAATTTTTAAGCAGTTGGTACTCTTAATTGCTGAGCCATCTCTCCAGCCTCAGTTTGATTTCTTTCTGTAGCTCAAGTTGAATTGAATACATTTGCAAGAATCTAGGGAACTTCTTCTGCAGCTGGCCATGAGGTTTTTTTTTATTAATTTCAATATCGTTACTAATTTACATTTTGCTTGGAAACTGAAGTTTCCTCCCCAGCTTGGGTACTTCTACTCTGACCCTCAAGTTACCATCAACCCTTAAACACTCAAAAAAACCCAACATAGTCTTTTAAAATCCCATCTTCATTATTTTATGAGGGCAGATTATTTTCCCTCAATTAAATTTTCTCTATTCATTTTCCTTTACTAATTTCCTCTATTTTTCCCTCTATTAATACAGCACAAATGTCACCAAGCAAAAACATGATTTACACTTGCTTCAGCGGCTGATCTCCAGAATCTCCAAGTTTTTCTCTATATCAAGCAAAAGAAACCCCCCTGGGGCTGTCCTGGTGACGAGACAGGAAGTATGCACATCTATCTTACTTTCTCTGTCCTGTGGACCCTGTAAAACAGTCACAGGCTGTAGGCAGCACAATATTTAAGTTGACTAACTCCAGAAAACACCTTAGGTTGTTTCCATAACCTAAGTCACATTCTTGGCTTAAATAACTCGGGATTATCTTTATAAAGTGCCTACATGCAATCTTGCTTAAGACTTCAATGCAATTTAAATGAGTTGTGCACATGGGTGCTTCAGCTGCTTTCCATTCTTCCTGTGTGCATGTGTTATGTGTTGTGTGCATGTTTTCATGTGCGCATGGGAAGGCTGAGGTTGATGCCTGGAGTCGTTTGGGATTCCTTTCCACTTTTGTTCGATCGTGAAGGGCTAATCTAGTTGGCCAGCCTGCTCCAGTTATTCCCTGCCTCCATGTTTTAAGGCTACAATTACACATGGCGCCTACACCCACACTATGCTTCCCCGTGTTCTGGGGTTCTAAGTTCCAGTCCTCCAGACCATGTACCAGTGCTTTAATGAGTACCCCACCCCAACCTCTCACACAGATGCTTGGGGTTAGCTTTAGCACTTGGTTTTGAGAACACTGTCAGTGTGATTTAAATTAGAACTAAGTACAGGCCGTTTGAATCTAATGGGCAAAGTTCTGTCAAACAGGGAAGGTTGTTAAGTTACCCTAAATGAAAAAGTCGTGAAGAAAAGCTTTTGAATGCTTTATTAACAGATTGTTCTGGTAAAGCTTGAGCTTTTTTTCTTAGGAAATGTAGGTAATTATTAAGTTGCAAGAGCCTGAATGGATTTCAAAAGCTCTGTGAGTCAACTAGAATGCCAAGCTTATTAGAGCTTTGTTGAGTGTAACCTTTTGCACTTATGAGAGTGTTCCTGCAAAATTCATCTCCTTATAAAACCAAATTTCATTTAATTCTTTTTTGGATTGAGTTCTGACAGCTAAGTAGGAAACTCCACATTGTAAGCCAATGATCATTCTACCTACAGGGCCGGCATTAAATTCCCTATGCTTTATCTTGAAGCCATTTGCCACTATACTGCTATTATATCAGTACATTAAATCTTGAGACTTCTTAGTTATGAAAATGAAGATGCAAATATATACCTTAAAATGCACAGTATATCATGAAATCCCCTCATAACAGGCTCTGTTTATTCTCCACAAAGGCCATTGTAGAAACCATTCTATCTGAGCTTTTTAAAAAGCAGGGGAAATATTTTAACAAGTGACTTAGGACTATACACAAACTCGTGTTATGTAAATTAATATGAACAAACAAAAGCATCAAATACAAGAAAAGCATCCTCTTCTGTCTGGCCAAGTCATCTAGCCTAACAGACAATAAATTTGTAGTTCCTTGGATTAAGTTAAATATAACAGTAATGTGGGGCAAAATTGCAGTTTGGTCAATGGATCACATATATAAAAGTAGCCACATAAGAGTAGACTGGAATTGAACTTTTGACTAACGATGTCATAAACATCGTTAATACAGTAGAGTAATGAATCACTCACACATTGGTGGTGCTGGTTATAAAGTGTAGCATGTACACTTATGGACAGTATCTAAATATCTTATTATTATGATAGACAAATGTTCCTGGTTTATGTGCTTGTACTGGTTCTTGTGCTCTACTTTTATCATTTTTTAAAAAGAAAATTCTCTTAATTAAAAGTTTACAGTGAATCAATGTACTGTGTCACATCGGCAGCAATTTTACACAGTTAAGACTTCTGAGCCTGCCTGAATCACAAGGGTATGCTGTAAGAGCAAGCTGTTTGGGTAGTTAACCTTGGGGGACGTCCATGTGTGTGATGCTTTCAAAATGACATCTCTCAGACTGTCCTCTGCTGTTAAGCAATGTATGACTGGAATGGCACAGTTGATATTGAAGACTATCTTCCACTGGTCTAAAGCCCTTTGCCAAGCACTGAGCATTCATTCTCATGTGATCTTCACAAGAAACCTGTGAGGGTGTCTTATCTCAATGTTAAAAAGGAGACTCTAAGAGTCACTGAATGTCTTTGCCTGAATAAGTGATGCATAGTTTGGCTGACACTTTCATCTATTCACTTCTAATTACCATGTTATCCAACTCTGTGATGCCACCTCTCTGAGTAAAAACTAAGTAATAACAACTGCAGTGAGTATGAATGAAATGGCTCTGATCAGTGATAGAACTTCAGTCGTATGCAGACTGCTAGTACTTCCAGAATGATCTTTGGATTTAAGAGGTCAGAAACAGCTGGGGTAGATTTAATTTTAAATAAGGAATTGCCACAAGATACATGCAACTTCTATTATATTACCAAGAACCAGAGAATAATTGGTGGTCAGCACACGTGTATTCAATAACACTAAATGTTCTCAAGCTCAAATATGCATCAGTTTCTCAGATGACTCTCTTGATGAGTAAACCCGAGCAAAAAGCAGGAGGGAGCCCAGAGGAAGGCTAGATGGTACCTCAAGACAAAGAGCCCTAAGAAGAATTATAAGGAAAGGACAGTCTAATGTTCATGAAAAATACAGGAAGAGAAAAAAAAACAAATATTTTTCTTTGGAGCTACTATAAGATAGGGATAGTATTTAAAACAACTCTGTCTTAGGAAGGCAAGGGTGTTAACTAGGACATTAAGAAAAGAAACAGGGCATCATTGCAAAGTTAATTAATCAGTAATCTTAGGAAGTCTTAGTAAAAAGTAAATCGATTAGTCTCTGCTTAGACTTACTTTTCTATACCGTATTTGTTGTAACCCAGTCTTGTCTCAGTTTCTCTAAGTAGGTAAGGATGACCTTTAACCTCTACTCCAACATTCCAAGTTTCTGGAATGTCAGGTGTACACCATCACACCCAGTTTCTACTTAGATCAGTTTAATTAAGTGCATTAATTTTTGCTCTAACTTTATATATTTTATGCTTATAGAATGCTTCCCAAGAGAACTTGTACAGAAAATGGAATACTGTTTTAACATTTACACTTTGCACGATTCCTTTGCCAATTAAGCCCAATTTCGCACTGAACTTTGGAGATACAGTTCTCAACCAGCCATGATTTTATTTCCGGGGAAGCACTTGGCAATGATTGGAGATATTTTTAGTTGCCACAAACAGGAAGGAGGATACAACTGGCATCTAGGGAGTAAAACTATCATTAAGCATTCTACAATGCACAGAGAAGCTTCTCACTGCAGAACTATCTGTTCTAAAATGATAGTAGTGCTGAGGGAGAGGATGAAGCTTTCAAGTCACATAAAAGTCACCCAAGGGGCTGTCTTAGTCCACTCAGGCTCCTACAGCAACATACTTTCCCATGGCAAACTGGAGAAGCACACTTCTGGTTGAGTGTCTGAGTGTTTTCAGTGACAGGTAGTTAGAAAAGTGAGATGGGAAACCCTGCTGTGTATCCTGGCAGGCCCCTCCTGGGGGCTGGGACTCACATGCCTTGAGAGGGCAGAAGGGAGGAGCTGGCACAGACATTAGTGAATGTGCTTTTTGTTGCTTCCCCAACTTCCTCAGTCTTTTTCTTTCATTATATTTTATTACTTTTTTTAGGAAAAAACTTGCTTCACTTGTCAATCCCAGCTCCCTCCCTTCCCCCCCACACCCTCCCACCATCCCCCCCAGCCTCCCACCCTATCCCCACTCCCTTCCAAATAGGGAATATCCAGAGTTTGCCATTTCGTTCAGGGCAGGGTCCAGGACCTCCCCCCAAGAGTCCAGGCTGAGAAAGTATCCATTTGTATGCCAGGGATAAATACGGATCTACTGCCCAGGGCCCCATAGGTTGTTCAGGTCTCTTCACTGATACCTGGGTTTCAGCCTTTGATGATGGACTTGCATAAGCAGCTCTGCAAGGCCTCGGACTAGCGCCTCAGCATCAACTCCTTTTTCATTCTTGGGCTGCTAAATATTTGGACCTAGCTGCTACCTATTTCTCTAGCCCTCCGGTCTTCAGCTAGACATTCAGAGGCCACTCACAGGTTCTGATGGCCCTAAACAAACCTAATAGGTTGCCACATAATTGTGTGCACTTCATTCTGTTTTACTACAGAACCCTGACTGTTAAAACTACACTGGGTTCTAAGGAACACAAAATGTTCTCATTATTGTGGAGTCAATGGAAGCTCTGGTGTGTTATCAGTGCCTTCTCCTTAGCTTAGAGACAATACTGCCTTCCCACCATTTCTTGAGATAACAGAATAAAGGGGCTTTCTCAGCCCCTTTATAAGGGTACTCATCCCATTCATAACTGCTGTTTTCACATTCTAACTGCTGCCCTAAATCCCACTCTATAAACACTAACATCTTGAGGGATGATCTTCCACTTTGGGGGAACTTTGGGGGAAAAGCATTTAGACCATGCAATTGTGTTTAACAGAAATATAAATTCTTGAGCACTACCTCTAGCAACTCTGACCTCAGGAATGCAAATTGAACTTCAGAGTAACTATGCAGACTGTTTTCATCAGTTTGCATTTTCCTCCCTCTCAGATTGCATTTTGAGAAGCAAATACTTATTCAGATTCTTCAATAAAATTCAAGACACCTGATAAACAGTAATTAAAGAGTGGTGTTTGAGCACACTATTGCAAATTACAAATTCCAGTAGAAGTGTAGGAATTATATATACATGTAGCCTGAGATCAAATAAGTTCAAAGACATCACCTAGGGCTTTGATAGAATCTTGAGTTTTGATCCAGAACCAGAGATTCACAATCCACATTTCACATGATCCTTGATGTTAATAATTATATAGGTTTAAATGAAATGATCAGTCTAAACAATCTGGCCTCATTGTGATGGTGTTAATTATGTCACTCAAATCAACTGGTCAGTCAGGAGAGGTTGATGACAGGAAATAATATAATGCAAGAAACCCCTAAAAAGAGACAAGAATCAGCTTAAAGTATACTCATTGTCAGTTTCTAGATAAATATTTCTACATTTAAAGTAGAAGACTGAAACACCATTATTCCACTGTTTGGTGGGCATGGTGCACATAGGTATGACCAGGATAGGCCAGTTGGCTCATCTGAAGGCTGTAGAGAAAACTCCATTCCAAGCATCATTTTTGTGGGACAGCCCCAAGTTCCTTGTGATGGTAGTCATAGGGTCTTGTTACTTGGAGGCAGTCAGTAGAGGGCCTCATACAGGCCCAGAGATCAGTTGTATTTTTTCTATGCATCTATCTCTTCTGTCTTCATAGCAGCAGTCTCATTTAATAGAACCTTACAGTCCTTTAAGTTAGATATTCAGTCACTAGCCAATAAGCTTTGCTTATTGTGATCAGAAAGATCAGTCCCATTTTCCAAGGTCAGTTGTCACATACTGTGACCTCGTGATAAAAGTAAAATCCATTATATCCACAGATCTAGGGATCTTATCAGGGGCAGGCCATCTATCAGGGCATCTTAGAGTTCTGTCCTCAAGGCAGATCTGCTGAACTTAATCTCTGTGCCATAAAACAAAGGAAGGAGCTATGGAGGTGTACTGGTGAATGTCTACATCGACCTCAGGAAGACTACTACATATCGCTATTTTGTTTGCCAAGCATTATTTAATATGCTCTAAATGAATGGGAAGATTTTAGTATCAAGGGTTTAACCCAGTGGGACAGTTTAAAACAGCTTCTGTGAATAGTGGGGGTCAGAGGTTGACAGAAACAATGAAAGAAACTTTGAAGGCCAGTGCTGGGACCTTCAGGAAGCAGGGATGGTTCATTAAGGGGGAAAGAGCCATGGGCTGAAAGGAACCTGACAGAAATGCAGGGAGGCATAATAACACTTTCTCACTACAGTTAGGAACTGGTCATCTTCCAAGGATGCCACTTATCAGCAAGTTCAAACAATTATCTGGGGTAAACGTAGTGCTACCGAATTTTTTTAACCTAAAAACGATCATGAAAGGTTCTAAAAAACCTTTTTGCACATGTGGATTTTATGCAGGTGGATGATACCATTTCTGAGCCTTTTATAAACCACAGGAAGACAATGTTTCCATAGTCTATGAGACTGTGAAGCATAGGCCACTGTTAATTTGCTAACAGTGAAGGCTTCCCAAGCCAGCTTAACAGAGATGTTAAAGCAATAGAGAGCACCCTGTCAATTATTCTATCTTCATTCACACTTTAAAAGATTGTGAAGTATGGACTGGCAAGAACAACAGATGACACCTCATCTGTCACAAGTCTCATGGCCCTGAGGTAGCCTTGGGAGGACTGGCTTTGTCCTTCACACTTCTCACCCTGATGCACACAGCCCAGAGAAGTGAGAGGCATGCTTTCTGTCTTTTGGGTGTCACACTCCTTAATCTCCGAGCCTGGAATGACAGCACAATGCCTCAGATTGGGTTTAGGCTGATGCTTGGGTTTACTGTAGGGATTTTAGAAAAAAAATGTGAACGAGATAGCTGTTACAAAAAAGGCATTCTTCCGATGGAAGTGACACCTTATCTGTGAATGTCAGTTAAAAATGGTTATAATAAACAAACTTAATGTATAACAACATACTTTCTCTTTAGGTCTGAGTTTCTTGTTTAAATGCATTTATTAATTTAGTATGCTATGTATCTGATGAGTATACATATGTTCTTTCATGTAGGAAAGTCAGCCTCACATGTGTACATGTGAAGACCAGAGATCAACACTGGATATCTTCCTCCATTGCTTGCCATCTTGTTATTATTAATTCCTGAGACGGATTCTCCCACCAAACTTGACACTAAACAACTTGGCTGTCCTGGAAGTACAAGGATTGTCCCATGTCTAGCTCCCCAATCCAGGATTTCTAGATTTTTACATGGGTGATGCTGATCTGAACTCTGGTCTCTTGGCCTGTGTTAAAACTGCGTTACCAACTAAGCTATCAATCTACAACCTCTGTAATGCATCCCACATAATCTTAAAGATGGCCTGAAGGGATTTCCTATGAAAGACTATCACTTAATTTATCAGATAGTTGAAAGCTCTGTGTATCTGATACCCGTAAGACCTTTTACGAGTATGTGAGTGTGCTTTTACATTAAAACAATACTTTGTGCGATTCTGAATGATATCTCTCACACCCTTAGTCTCTAACAACAGGAAATGGGGATCATATCTATCTTTCTGTTTTTAAAATGTGTGTTAACTCCATATGTTATCTTTCAGTTGGTTTAAGAAGGCAGATGGAAAGCATGATAGAAAGGACATCTTTGGCATCTGTCCCTTCCCTTAGTTCTGTAGGTGTGATCCCTGGAAAACCACTGCACATGAGAGAAGCACATGACGTGACATTTAGTGCCTGTTATTAAGCATTATCCATGTCGACATGTCTTCATCTCTCATTTTCTAAATATGGTAGACAGCTATTGTTTTTCATAGTTCTAAAGGAGGAAGTGAGACTCAAAACATGAGAGGCTATTTTGGTAGAGTTCAGTGCAAAAAGTTATTTACAACAGTTTCCCTAGAGAAGTTTTGGTATGCTACTTCTCTGTACCAGCCACTCTAATGGGTCATCCTTTTATCCCATAGCAATGAAAATGGCCACTATTTTCTACAAGACCAGTCTTCACTTCCTCTCTTTAGTACTAGCAGCTAAACATGCACAGGTCAACTCCTATTTGGTAGCTATTGCATTACTGCTGCCTCTTCATGCCTCTTCTGTTCCCACCAACATCAGTCAGCAAGGGTTGCTTTCTTAGCCAGAAACAAATGTGAAAGAAAAGGCTCATATTTAGCTTGCTTGTTATCACATGGGCCTTTAATTATCATTCCTATAGCCTATTTTAGCTTTTATCGCATTACCTTAGTGTGGATGATGTTTTGCTCAGTGTGATGTGCCTTATACTTAGACCAGAGCCTCCTATAAAACAATCAGCTCAATTCTATCAAATGAGTTTATTAATTATTAACATTTTATACAGCAAAGGATTTTAATGTGTGCAACTTTTTATGATCTCATATTCAGTACTGAAAAATTTAAGAGGAATTTGTTGGCAATCTTCTTTGAGGTGAGCTACTGGGGAGACATTATTTTCAGGAATAGATAGGCTTAATTTCCTAAAAAACAAAGACCAAGGCACTTAAAATTCTCCATTTTGGAGGAAATAATATAATTTTAAGGACAAAATAGGATGAAAATCTATGTGAGTTAATAGAGGAAAGAGGGGGGGGGAAGGAGGTCGGAAATGTATACTCATTGTAGTACCAGTACCAGGTGGGCAGGAAGAGTGGAGACATTTTATGCTCCAAAGTTTTTCAGTGCATGTTTTTAACTTTAAAACATATTATTTTCACACATAAATATTATGAAATACAATCATGTATACACATTCCCTCTTGAATCCTACCCTTCAGTACAGATTTTACAGGCAATATTTTAGGGATGACTTTTCTTCCCACATGTGAATGTAAAGAGTCTAGCTTATGACAATAGCCAAGTCTAGCCCTTTCCCTTTTTCTCACAGAAACAATCACATAAATATTTACAAGGCTCGAGACTCCCACTCTAAGGAGAAAAGGAGAAATATATTGAAGAGAATTTATGTCTGCTTGAGGGACGATCAAGATTTTTCCAACTAAACATTATAATGCTACATCCAACAAAAGAAAAATGTCAACATTCAAAACAATGAAATATTTTGATTTTCTGTCATCCTGAAGAATTCGCTCAAAGTTACCTGATCTTCAGCTTTAACCCCAATATCTGTCTCTGCGTTTGTAGTATTCATGATACGAGGTTGTATCCATCAAGCTTATTGTAAATTGAATGATACTTAATTCACTTAACCTGCTGATAGAGGAGCTTGAATAGTCCTCCTCTCCCAGGTCTGTGAAGCCTGGACATTGTAAATGATATCTAAAATAAAGGTTATTTTCATGGTAAAGAGTTAAAATGTGACATTCACATGCACTTATAAGGATATTTCATGGAAACATATGGCAAATCCACAAAACCCAATGTCCCCAAAATGATGGCAACAGTGTTCCATATAGTGTCCTGTCTCTTGGGAAATGTGGCTTGCTTCTGTTGTCCAGTATTGTGAGAAATTATCACATCTTATGCTAGCTTGAGTGACGATCACAATTTAAAATCAGAAGTCCAGTTAAATGCATGACATTTGGCACCATCACAAAGTTGGAGAATATTAAGTCAAACCACTGTAAGTGAAGGATTATCTGTTCCAACGTCTTTCTAGGGACAAGAACTTGTCAAAAATGAGCATTCTTATGCTATTCCTCTCTATCCTCATGGTGTGTCATAGTTTCTCCTATATCTCCACATCTGCAGCACAACACAGAAGATATTCTAATTAGTTTCAATAGTAGTTCAAATTATGTAAGCAAGACAAGGTGCAGAGGTACCTAGAAAGAGGGCTGTGGGTATCTCTGTTGGACATTGACTTGAGAATAAGAAATACTTGAATTAAAAGTGTGTTTTCTATTTACATAAAAGTACCACGAACAACATAAAATACCTTGGGGTAACGCTAACCAAACAAGTGAAAGACCTGTATCGTAAGAACTTTGAATCTTTAAAGAAAGAAATTAAAGAAGCCCTCAGAAAATGGAAAGATCTCCCATGCTCTTGGATAGGTAGGATCAATGTAGTAAAAATGGCAATCCTGCCAAAAGCAATCTACAGATTCAATGCAATCCCCATTAAAATCCCAGCACAATTCTTCACAGACCTTGAAAGAACAATAATCAATTTTATATGGAAAAACAAAAGACCCAGGATAGCCAAAACAACCCTGTTCAACAAGGCAACGTCCGGAGGCATCACCATCCCTGACCTCAAGCTCTATCATAGAGCTATAGTCCTGAAAACAGCTTGGTATTGGCACAAAAATAGACAGGTAGACCAATGGAATCGAATTGAAAATCCGGGTATTAACCCACACACGTACGAACATCTGATCTTTGACAAAGAAGCTAAAAATATACAATGGAATAAAGAAAGCATCTTCAACAAATGGTGCTGCCATAATTGGAGACTGGCATGTAGAAGAATGCAGATCGATCCATGTTTATCGCCATGCACAAAACTTAAGTCCAAATGGATCAAAGACCTCAACATAAATCCAGCCACACTGAACCTCTTAGAGGAGAAAGTGGGTGGTACCCTTGAACGAATTGGTACAGGAGACAGCTTCCTGAACATAACACCAGTAGCACAGACAGTGAGATCAACAATTAATAAATGGGACCTACTGAAACTGAGAAGCTTCTGTAAAGCAAAGGACACAGTCAGCAAGACAAAAAGGCAGTCCACAGAATGGGAAAAAATATTCACTAATCCCACATCTGACAGAGGGTTGATCTCCAAAATTTACAAAGAACTCAAGAAGCAAGTCTCCAAAACACCAAAGGACCCTATTAAAAAGTGGGCTGCAGAACTAAATAGAGAGTTTTCAATAGAGGAGTCTAAAATGGCTGAGAGGCACTTGAGAAAGTGCTCAACATCCTTAGCCATCCGGGAAATGCAAATCAAAACAACTCTCAGATACCATCTCACTCCTGTCAGAATGTCTAAAATCAAAAACACCCATGACAATTTATGCTGGAGAGGATGTGGTGAAAGGGGAACACTCCTCCATTGCTGGTGGGAGTGCCAACTGGTTCAGCCACTTTGGAAATCAGTATGGAGATTCCTCAGAAAAATGGGAATAAACCTACTACAAGACCCAGCAACTCCACTCTTAGGCATATATCCAAAAGATGCCCATTCATACAACAAAGATGTCTGTTCCACTATGTTCATAGCAGCTTTATTTGTAATTGCCAGAACTTGGAAGCAACCTAGATGTCCCTCACCCGAAGAGTGGATGGAGAAAATGTGGTACATCTACACAATGGAGTACTATTCAGCAGAAAAAAATAATGGAATCATGAGATTCGCAGGCAAATGGACGACACTAGAAAAAACCATCCTGAGTGAGGTAACCCAGTCACAAAAAGAGAAACATGGCATGTACTCTCTCATATATGGATTTTAGACATAGATCTGGGGAGTGCCAGCCTTCAATCCTATGGCCAGAGAGTCTGGGAAACAGAAACTTTATTTAGTGGCTGATCGAAGAAGAGGCAGACTCCCTTGGTTAAGTACTGAGCTGAACTCAAGAAAGCCAGTAAGAGAGAGGGAGGACTGATGATCAAAGGGATTAAGACTGGGCTGGTTTAACCCCCAGAAACAGCTGACCAGACAAAGGTTAACTCTTGAATCCCAGGCATCAGCCTGGGAAGCCAGCATGGGACTGACCAAGACCCCCTGAATCTGGGTGTCAGTGAGGAGGCCTAGATAATCTATTGAGCCTTGGGCAGCAGATCAGTACCCATCCCAAGTATACACATGGACTTTGGACTCCCATAGAACAATGTGAGGTGCACTCTCACCAGAACTCTTGGGGAAGGGTCTAGGCCCTGCCCTATATGAAATGACAGACTATGCACACCCCCATGGAGGGCCTCACCCTCCCTGGGGAAAGGAGGGGATAATGGGGGGGGGGAGGGCTCGGGAGGAAGGGAGGGAATGGGAGAGGGACCTGGAACTGACTTGTGAAGCAACCTTGTTTCTTATCCAAATTTAAACTGGAAAATAAAATTTAAAAAAAATCTAAAAAAAAAGTACAATAAAGTTCTAATAAAAAAAAAGTAAAATGGTTACTCTGACACTATATAAAACTTGTGTTGTTTATTCTACTTTCAAGATATGATGATACCTTTGTCCTTTGAACTTTTTTTTAGAAACGCACTTATTTACTGTATGAGTCCCCCCATTCCCTTGTCCTCCCTTCCTCCCATGCTTCACTGGTTCAGTCCAATGCTGGTTCCCCCAGCTTTACACTAGGGTCTATGTGCCCTCATTAGGTCAGGTCAACTGTTTCTGCAGTTATCTTCAGTTTGGTCTTGGTTCATTTGGTCATCTCTCCACCCTTTTTGCAACTGGATCCCAGGAGTACGACTCAGTGCTAAGCTGTTGGTGCCTGTTTCTGCTTCTATCAGCTACTGGGTGAAGGCTCTAGGAATGGCAACCAAGCTAGTCATCAATCTCATTACAGGGGAAGGGCATCAAAGGCAGCCTCTTCACCACTGCCTAGATTCTTAGTTGGGGCTATCCCTGTGGATCCCCTACCATTTCCTCTGTGCCAGACCTCTCTCCAAACCTGTACTGGCTCCCTTTACCAAGACATCTCCTTTTTGCCCTTCTCTATTTCTCCCCTGTCTCACTTCTCCTCCTCCCTTTCCCCTTCTCTTCTTTCCATCTCCCTCCTCTCTCCCCCCACGCTCCCAATTTGCTTGGGGGATTCCTGTAAGCCTTCTCTTCTTCAGGGGATCATGAGTTTTTCTCCTGGGGTCCTCCTTGTTTTCTAGCTCTTCTGGCAGTGTGGATTGTAGGCTGGTAATCCTTTTCTCTATGCCTAAAAACCATATATTAGTGAGTACATACCATGTTCATCTTTTTGTGACTGGGTTACCTGACTCAGGATGGTTTCTTCTAGTTCCATCCATTTGCTTTCGAATTTCAAGATTCCATTTTTCTTTTTTTGTACTGAGTAGTACTCCATTGTGTAAATATACCACATTTCTCTATCCATTCTTCACTTTAAGGACATCTAGGTTGCTTCCAGGTTCTGGTTATTACAAACAACACTGCTATGAAGATGTTTTAACATATGTCCTTGTTGTATGAATGTGCATTCTTTGGGTATATGCCCAGGAGAGGAATTGCTGGATCTTGAGGTAGACTCATTTCCATTTTCCTGAGAAAACTCTGCACTGATTTTCAGAGTACCTGTACAAGTTGTCACATCCACCATATCCTCTCCAGCATAGAGTGTCATTGGTGTTTTTTATTTCAGCCATACTGGCTGGAGTAAGATATCTCAGAGTTGTTTTGAGTTGCATTTCCCTGATGGTTAAGGATGTTGAGCACTTTCTTATGTGTTTTTTTAGCCATTTTAGATTTCTCTATTGAGAATTCTCTATTTTGTTCTGTACCCCACTTTTTAATTGGATTGCTTGGTGTTTTGGTGGCTAACTTCTTGAGTTCATTGTATATTTTGGGAATCAGCCCTCTATCAGATGTGGGGTTGGAGAAGATCTTTTCCCATTCTTTCAGCTGCCGTTTTGTCTTGCTGACTGTGTCCGTTGCCTTACAGAAGCTTCTCAGTTTCAGGAGGTCCCATTAAGTAATTGTTTATCTCAATGTCTGTGCTACTAGTGTTATGTTCAGCAAGAACTTCTTGCAAAAGAAATGCCTTGTAATTCATATTTAAAGAGGAAAAGATATACACTCTAAATGTACATGATTCAAGCCAGAAAGAACTGTATGATCATCTGGCTCTGGGTCAAGACACTGCTTTCTCAGAAGCTTTGGTCAATGAATCATGTTCAACTCACATGCTAATTTCCATCATGATAAGGTTGTGCCTTCTATGAAGATGAATGGACCTTTCAAATGGTAGCTGTGCTCTCAGAATTTACCATGAATATAAATGCCTCCTAAAGATATTTTTCTTTTGCTAATGATGGACTATTTCATTCCCTCTTTAAAAATGATGAATGGTTGAATATAGAAATTGAAAATACAGGATGAAGTCACATATTTATTTTTCTTCCAGTAGTCTGTGGAACATTTAAGTCCCTGGAGCTTTTGCAGATGTGTTGAGTTATGGATTAGATCTTTAAAAAGCTGTTATTTTGTATATGCATATAATGCATTTTGATCAAATCCCCCATTCACTCCCCTCTGATGCCACTCATTTCCCCCTCACCTTTCATCCACTAAATTCATTCTCTTCTTTTTCTTTTGAAAGCCTACTGAGTCCACTTAATGCTGCCTCTATGTGCATGAGTTTGAGACCATCATGTCTTTGAAAGAAAACTGTCTCTACTTCCCCAGGATTTTATGTAAAATATGTATAATTTTTAAAAGGTAAATAATACTAACAATATGTGGGAAAGTTGTTCTTTGATTATTTAGTAGATAAACACAGTGCATTCTTATTGCTGTACACTTTTGCTCTCTTTTTTTGCCCCTTGCACAATTATTGCCATCACTTCTCACTACAAGTGTCTTTCCCATATCCATGTGTTTTGTCGTGAGGCCCACTGAATTTAACCAAGTCTATCTGTATTACTTGGATGTGGAATTTCCAATGGAACCTGGCAGGTCCAGCTGGAGGTATACAACTGAAGACAATAGCTGTTCATTCTGCCTGCCCTGAACCTATCAGTAGCTTATAGTTCAGCAGGGAGGGCTCCAGTAAGCCCTTCCCCTATCCATGGTTGGCTGTCCTGCAGGCCTAGTGCAAGCAGCCTCAGCTGTTTGAAGATGATGATTGCACTGGCTATGTCATGCCCAGAAGATGGCATTCCATAGCCCCTTTTCCTATCTTCTGGAATTTACATTTGTTCTTTCACTGGAACTGTTATTGAAAGATATAACATGTTCATTAATGCAAAGTGTATGCAAAATGGTCCAGTGAAAGCACCTAAAAAATAATGTTTTAAAATGTTGAAGTGATAACTCCCCAAACCAAGAATCTCAGATCCATTGATAAGGCTATTAATTTTATTTGAGGTGATGTACTTACTTGTTTCCGATTGTATTTAAATTTTCTAAAAGAAAAATGCAGGAATATAAAGAAATCAAATAAAAGTATGAAACCTATCTAATATAAATTCAGTAAATGAGATCCTTGTATTTAATATTTCATTTCTACAGAGAAAAATTCTTAACACTTTGTTGATACTGAATATTTGTAAGTGGTAACAGTTATAATTACGTCTGTGAAAGATTTTTACAAGTTTCCTGCTGCTCTTCAGGTTATAAATTGGTTTTTTCTGTGTGTTCCTATCCAAGAGTACCTTCTCTCAACAAGGCACTTCGAGGGTTGTAGTAGGTTGATACACTTGTACACTGTGGTAAGGCTAATACTCAGCGGGGCAGGGGCCTGTTTATCCATTACAAAATAACATGAACTCCCTATCTTTTTCAAACTATTTTAATAACCAGCTTTAATCTATATCTTTTTCTTCCCATTTTGACTGATTCAAACTCACAAGAGATTGAATGTTGCTCAAGCCCTGAGTCACAGCTGTTGCTTACAAGTGACTCTCACAGAGCCGCTGAAGAGAAATGTGGGGAAAAATGCCTCAGAACTGGAGATCATCAACTCTGACTTCTCTGAGACTCAGAGATAGAAAGCCCTACATTCTCTTCCATGACCATCAATGATTAAAATAATTTCCCTATCAAATAATAGGCAAACAGAACAGCTATGGATATGGGTAGTTTTTTGGTTGGTTGTCTGCTTTTTTTTTTTAACCAATTCCTTTTCCTGAAGTAAACACAGTTTGCCTTTATTTTGGAGGAGCTGAGCTTACCCTTGTATCTTAAATACAGGACCTCATATAATCAGCGATTTCCTCTCTAGTTGTTTGTTTGTGGTTGGCTTCATATCCTATGTTAGGCCAAACTGGGATATACATGGAATTCAAAAATATATTCGCAACCCAATGTGAGACAGGCAGCCCTGGTTAAACTCAGTGTTTTAAAATCAAAATAGCATGCAAATGAAAGAAAATAATTTGTAGACAGGATGCAGAGTTGAAAAGGGTGAGATAAGATAGTGACAGCAACTAGCATGTTTTATTTAGATGTATGAAATTGTCAAAGAATAAATTTAATGGAGTTTAATAAATTTATGGGAGTTGATTGGTAGATCATATACATTTTGTCTACCAGTATTTAAAATAAGACATGTAGGGAGATATGAAATCAGTTATTGAATTGATATTGCTTTTATAAAACAGTTAAAGAAGACCTTATGATTGTTTAATACCTAAACTTCAGAATTATGAACCATACCTTCATAAATTGGAATACCTAGCCTGGAGAAGTGTCTTCATTGTAGGTGGTCATGAATGGAGTTAGAAAAGATATTCCTGGAATCTATATAGAAAAATGATAATTAGCTTATGAAATCACTCTTAGCCAGGACATGGATCTGTTTCTGTCCAACGGAATGCATTATATTGCCAATATTCTCCCGTTTGTATTTACTAATATGTAGTTTGTGGGTTGATATTATTCTTTTTAATGTTTTCGCCATACTTTGAATGTCTTGTTGGCTACACCCAGTTTTAGATAACCAATGGCTCTTTACTCATGAGGAAACCTGCACTTGTCCGATACAAAGACTCATGATTCAAAAGTCCTAGATTTAAAGGGGCAGGAAGCAAGATGGAAAGAATTTCCTTTCAATTGTGTAGAATTACAGCTTTGAGTTTTGTATGGAATGGCTGGTTAGTAGAAGAATGTATTTAAGAAGATCATCTCTGAAAACAATGAATGGTTAGATCCAGTGAGTGGATTATTTTTTGTCTGATGCCCAAGCAAACCTTTTTTCTGATAGCACAACTATTGTTTCTCTAAGTAAGCTGCTCTCTATAGAATGATAGAGCTGTCTTTGAGTGGTGTCCTCATGAATTCGGCATGGCCAGTAGGAGCATGACATCTCATTTCTTAGGTGTCACTGGACTTGTTTGAGGAATGTGTTTGGAATGAAGTAGGGTCAGTAAATCCCCTATTGTATATTTTGGAAGAGGCCAGAGGGAGATGTGTTTTTACTCATGGATCAACCATCTGGATGAAAATAACTCTTGGGTATTTCAAGTCTTGAGGAAAGGGTAATTTTTAAAGCATGAAGAAAGTAGCCTTTACCCAGATTCTGTCAGTCAGTTTGTCTGGTCTTTTCTGTAGATGAATTTCATTTCATAGGAACCAAACCTTTGCCCTGGTTCATTTGTAATCATCTGGATATCTGCACTGAAAAATCAATAATGCCATCATAACCCTGTTCATTAGTGTAGCCAGGCAGAAGTTCGCATCAGACTAAGAATTAGGAGTTAAGTTGAAATGTAAGACTCAAAAATGACAAGTGACCTATATTTACTAAAATACAGGGGAAGGAAATATTGAGTAGAAACTTGGTGAAAGCAGTGGATTATAGGGGTCATCTTGTCCAGGTTCAGGTTTTTTTTCTGATGGGACTAAGGGAGAAGAAAAATGAAAAGGAGAAGGGAGGACAGGCAAAGATCCAGAGGCAAAGTAAATCCAACTTGGATAAATCTTGTGTGTGTCAGTCCTACCCACCCGTGGCTGAACACGAGCCATGGATCATCTTTGGGATGACTGCTATCATCAGCGGAAGAAGACTGCCTGAGGCATTGTCAGGGACTTTTCTTTCCATTTCTAACAGGAGAAAGTAGATAAGCTCAGAACTTGGCTCAGCTTCACACAAGATGCTTCTTTCCCTCTGGGCTATTTCCTGTAACATTGACCTTAAGATCAAACAGCTACCTGCGACTGGTTCTCTCATATCAAACCACAGGTTCTTGAGACACATGTTCAGTCAAATAGGAAAATATAGATGTAGAAATTCAAAGGAATTTTTTCCATTATTACCTCTGGGAAATTATTGCTATTGCTTCCATTAAAGGAGGCAAACAATTCTCTCAGTCAGAGAGGAAGAGTTTCAGTTTCAGTCATCCTTGATGATGCAGGTAATGGTCAGAAAGAAGTACAGATCCAAAGATACGACAAAAAGTGTTCTGATCCAAAGATATGAAAAACCATCTGCAAGGAAGTAGTTACTTGGGGTACATCAACAGTAAGTGACAGAAATGACAGAAAAATGCCTCAAATAGCATGACATTATTTAGAAATGAGGTGACAGATAGTGTATACTGACTAGGAGACAGTTATTATTAAAGTCCGCCAAGCAATAGTCAAGCAGAAATGTATTAATGAGAATGGAGAATATGAAAGAAAGTGTATACTTTAAAGACTGGTAAGGTTTTAGTGACATTAGGAAGAAATACAAGGAAATACTGATCGATGAGGGGTTTAAGACTGTAGAGTTCAATGGCATTGCAATGGAAGTGAAGATTTACCTCACCAGAACTGAGGGAGACAGGAGAGTATCAATACAAAAAAATGTAACAGTAAAACAAACCCATGTTATAAAAATAACTACTAAACAACATAGATGTAAAGGAACAAGGAAAGTTCAGACTCATGGATTATTTAAATTCTGCATTTGATAGATAATATCAACACTGCAGTTCATGTTTATTTATCTGACCTATGATTTTGTGTTGTTATATTAATGTTATTTAATTTTAAAGACAATATCACAAATACAAATCACTATTGGCCTTTTGTAGATTGAAGTTCAGAATACAGCAACTTTGAAGGCCACAGAGTTTGTAACAGCAAGTCAAAATTTGTGACCACTTGAGTAGACAGCAGAATCTATTTCACCTACATTAAACAGAAGGACATTTAAGATATTAAGTAGCTCCCTGGCTTCTTGGAAGGGATGACATTTTGTATATAGGCCAATTTTACACGACAGGTATGAGAGCTGGCCTAAGAATTTGAGTTGAGGACTTCCCACAATGTGACCCATGCTTCCTTTCATATGGCTGAAATTCTGAACATTGCTCTTCTCAGAACACTCACTACTTCTGCCACCACACCCCACCAGTCTTCTCTTCCAGTTCACTTGGAAACAAAGCCTCAAAACTCTTCCCTAGAACTAAGAGAGGGGCTGGGGTGAAGGAAGGATTCAACCTGACATGGACACTCTGGCATAGCACCTTCTGGAAAGCCTTGTTAAGTTTTCCACACAGGTTATCTGTTTTTCTCTCCCCATCTGCATCACTCTTTGATACTAATATCTGGAAAAAGACGTCTTGATATATGGAAAGATTAAAGCTTTTTAAATCCACTGACATATTCCAAGTTTACTGAATACACTGCAAACATTTTAGCTATTTGTCATGGACCATCAGGTCATTTAGCCAAATACAAATTGAAAACTGCTATCACATCTATTTATACCTATAACACTGACATAGGGGTTTTGATAATTCTCTCACTTTTCTACTCTTCATTTATAGCTCAGTGAAAAATGGATGACAGTAACATTTCATGAGAGCCACTGGACTCAGTTATCAGGAAGTACTTGTAAATGCTTACAAGACACACATGTTAAACGCAGTCAATAGACGTGTTCTCCAAATAATGTTCAGGAGAATGGAGTTTTTTCCTTAAATTTCTATTTTTTACATATAATCTGATTTTCAACAGAAATCATCCCACTTTAAATATTCTTGATGTATACGTCTCTCAATTATTCTCTGAGAAAGCCCCTCACACACTCCAAACTTCCTGTCTGATTTGTAGGCCTCCCAGCCTCTCTCATGTAAAACACTCCTTGCTCCCAATCAGTAGCCTTTGTACCAGCCCTACTATTGTCTGCACAGTGGAGAAATGTATTCACAGACACACTGTGATGAAATACTTGCCTGAGGCATAATTAGTGCTAGATAAAACACTAAAGTAGTTAATCTTAATTATTATATGAACTGAATATGTAGGGCCTAAATGCTTCTGGGAATTGGAATCACAGATTTGAGAACGTAGAGTTGTTCGGACTTAAATGTTTCGACCTTAAGCTCCCCATAGTAACATAAGAAAGATGATGTAAGTGTCATCAGTCCCCAACTATATAATTTATAATCTGAAAAATTTCCCCACAATTTCCATTCCCAGAATCCACAGTTCAATTGTTCACTCTATAGCCTTCTCTGATTCAAAGCCTGTCAAAGACGTCTTAGCTTAAGGAGTTGATACTAACATGCTAACACTCATCACAGTTAGGGAGTGTCTAAAATACTCCTACAGAAGCCATGTGAGGGAGAAATGGTTTATTGTGACCCCCAGTTCCAGAGGGATACAATCTGTGAAGGCTGAGAGGACCTGTCAGTAGACAGGCGAGGTGTGGTTGCAGAAACAGGAGGCTTACTGATCACACTGCATGTGCACTCGGTAAGCTGGGAGTGAGGGCACTTTATAGAGACTTAAAGCCCAACCCCAGTAATTCACTCCCTCCAGTGAGGCTCCAGGCTTGAGGTCTACAAACTCAGTGGTGCTCCTCCTTAAGCTGATCCCTACCGCAGGCACAGTGAGAGACCCATCTTCTAGGTGATACCAGATTTCTTTAAGGTGCCAGCAGGGATCAAGCATCACATTTCTTATATTTTAAAAATGAGTAGTACAGTGTGGTGATAAACCCTTGCCCTCTCAGCACCTTAGAATCTGAGGCAGGAGGATCTTGAGTTCTAGGTCATGCCAGGCTACATAGTAAGATCCAATATAAAAAAAGAAAACAATCAAGAAAATAACAAGCAAGGATGTGGGATAGTAGGTACATTTGCTCAGTATTTACAAGAATGTGAAATGACACAGTCACAGAAAAAAACAGTGTAGAGTTCCCCCAAAAGACAAAGAAAACAATGAGAGGATCCAAAAATCTCACTTCTATGTATACATCTGAAACAATTCAAAATGTTGTCTCAAAGAGTTCTCTTCATTCTCGTGTTACTTGAACAATTATTGACAATGCATGACCCAGAGATCTGTGGTCTTAAAAATCCACGGACACATGAATGGACAAGGATCATTTAAGAATATCTTCCATATTTTAATTGGATTGTATATTTTGTTGATGCTTAGTTTCTTGATGTTTTATATAGTGTGGAGATCAGCCCTCTGTCAGATTTAGGGTTGGTAAAGATCTTTTCCCATTCTGTTATATGCTGATTTTTTTACCTAGTGATGATGTCTTTAAAGTAACTGTTCGGTTTCATAAGGTACCTCTTATTAAGTATTCATCTTAGTGTCTGCATGACTGGTGTCCTGTTTAGGAAGTTGTCTCCTGTGCCAATGCATTCAAGGATATTTCTACCTTCTCTCCTATTGGCTTCAGTGTATCTGGATTTATGATGATGTCTTTTATCCACTTGAACTTGAGTTTTGTGCAGGGTGATATATACGGATCTATTTGTATTTTTTTATATGACAATATCCAGTTACGGCAGCACTGTTTGTTGAAGGTGCTTTCTTTTTTTCTATTGTATAATTTTGACCTCTTTGTTGAAAATCAGATGTTTGTAGGCATGTGGATTTATGTCTAGGCCTTCGATTTGATTAATGTGTCTGTTTTTATGCCAATATCACATGGGTTTTATTACTATAGTTCCCTAGTATAGTTGGAAGTCAGGAATTGTGATACTTCCAGGAAACCTGCTCTTTCCTGAACAGAAATGGAGGAGGAGTGTACTGGGGAGTGGGAACAGAGAGGGTTTTAGGGAAAGATTGGGAGGCTAGGAGAGAAGGGAAAATGTGGCTGGGATGTAAAGTAAATAGACACATCAATAAAAATTTAATATTAAATAAAATATGAAATTGAAATAAAGAAAAGAGTATCATTCACTCTAAAACGGAAAGACATTCTGATACGGACTGTGATATTGATGATGTTTGAGGACATTAGGCTAGGAATCATAATTTGGCTCAAAATATTGTGATACTACTCATCTGAAGCATATAAAGTAGTTAAAAACCATAGAAACAGAAAATAGAATGAAGGTTGCTAGGGGTTAGGCTCTGAGGAGGGAAAATGGATAGAGATGTAGGTTTGCATAATGCACACCTGTTTCACGACAATGTGGCTATACTTAGCTCCACTCAAATTCATATTTAAAATGTGTAAGGTGACAGAATTAATGGTATAGATTTTTTTACAGCAGTTGAAAACTCCTGTTTGAGTTTAAAATGGTAATAAACTTGTACAGGAGTTACAGGGCTACAACAAAAATGTAACTTGGTATTAGCATTTTAACTAAGGATATTTATCAAAATGAATAGCTTAACATTTATGAAAAAATGTTAACCAAACTATAAAATATCCTAAATTGTTTTTTTCTATACATGATAGCTTTTTTCTCATATCTGATTATAACTTGTACCCATTGATTAACATTTTCACTCTGTCCAGTACTCTGTCATTGCTCTACATAAACGGATAGTTGGTGCACAAATCACACAGTAACAGACACCTCTTCATATGCACACCCCACCACACACCATACTCATCACACACACATCATACACACACATCATATTACACACACACACCGTAATACACACACAACACATACGAGACACACATCACACAGACACCCCACACACATCACACACACATTATATTACACAGACACTACACACATGAGACACACACCCCACACACATCACATACACATCATATTACACTCATACTACATACATGAGACACACATCATATTACACACACCGAAATACACATACTACATACATGAGACACACATCATATACACACCACACACATCAAACACACTGCACTATATACACACACCAGACACATACACACACACATCATACTACACACACCACTACACACACACACCACACTAATACATCACATACACACATACATGCATACATACATAGATACACATCATACACACTAATTATAATACTATTCAGCTTTGAGGAGAAGGATGCAATTCTGTATCTGTAACTACAATGGAGAAACTGAAAACCATTGCAGAAAATGAAACAAGTCAGGAACAGAAGTACAAGTGCCAGACAATCTCCCAAACTGAATTTAAAAGGTTGATTTAATAGGAATTGGGAGGAGAAAAGTGGCTAATCTCATATTTTAGAACATAAAAATAAAGTAATGTGGGGTAGAAGTATAAGCAACCTCAAAACACTTTTGCCAAGTAATGAAAACAATTAGTAAGTTTTCCATTAAAAATTGCATATGAGAGCCAACAGAAGGGATGAATCATACTCTTGGGGTAATCTCACTGTTTTTTTATTTAAATTAGCAAGAAGCTTGCTTCACCTGTCAATCTCAGCTCCCTCTCCCTCCCATCCTCCCCTGCTCCCCACTTCATCCCCCCACCCAATCCCCACTCTATTCCCCAGGGAGGGTGAGGCCCTCCATGGGGATATCCAGAGCATGTCTAGGCTCACTGTGGGAGGGGCACTCAGTATTCTCACTATTTTATGAATTAAACTGCCTATAAGAATAAAATAGTCTGTGAGGCTGGGTGCCTCAGTGGTTACAATGGCCCAGAATGCCTGAAGAGTTCTTGGGGCCTCCACTGTCTTCAATATATGCTGGAAGCCTGAAGAAGTGGGCTCTGCAATCAATGGCAGAAACACCAGCAGCACCACAGAACCGCGTGAGAACAAAGGCCAAACAAGCAAAGAGCAACAAGCCTTCCTTCTTCCACGTTCTTTTATCTGGGTGCTGCCCATGGTTACTGTGGGTCTTCCCACATCAATTAAGATAGTGCAGTGACCCACAAATGTCCCCACAAGCTGGCCTCATGTAGACCATCTCCCATTGAGGCTCCCTCCCTGGGTGATCATAGATTCTGTCAAGCTGACAACATTTAATTTTAGAAGTTGTGAAAGCACTTGCCATTCTGTTACCCCAGTAACCTGCCTTTGGTCTCTGGATCCCATGTTGGATGGAAAGAACCAGCTCCAGAAATCTGTCCTCAGGCTGCCATACATATTCTGTGGCATGTGAACACTCTTGCTCACCCGTATCCCACAATAATAGTAAAAATCAAAATATAAAATAAATGCCACTCACTATGTTGAATAACAAAATATAGAAAGACTATAGTGTTTTTTCTATTTATGTTGTTTATTTTTTTCCAAAAAAGCTAGATAAGCATTTATTACCACAATTTGTAAAATTTGTAAAACCAGGTGTCATTAGTTTTAAAACCCCAGACAGTAATTGATCTTTTCAAATCATATATCAATATAGAAAGAAAGAAATCTTGCTTGGGTTGGAGTTTTCTTTCTGGAATTTTCTGTAGGGCTGTGTTATTGGATATGTATTCTTTAAATCTGGTTTTGTAATGAAATGTCTTGTTTTCTCCATATATAGTGATTGTGTATAGAAGGGAGATACTTAAAGGGCAGAACTCCAGAACTGCCACCTGTTGCAGCTATAAACACTAGGTATTTCCAAGAGGTTTCAGAAGTCTACATACATTTCACTTAGATGTTAATAATGTCTTCTCAGCTATAAAAGACTTGGAATGAAAGGGCCACTTCTCAGAGCAATTCAAGTTTATCTTATCTAAGACACTAATAAGTTGAAAGAGGAGTTTTTGGAGTTAGACCTAGAGAAATGATGAACCATAACTGTAGTGGAACCCAGTCACTAAACTAAAAGTGTCAGGGTTTGAGAATGAAGGCAGAGGGTGCCTTGAAATAAGAAGGGTCTAGTGCCTGGGGACTGCTACAGAGCCTCCTCTCCTGGCGGGAGCCACACAACCCAGATTTCTGGTCTTCTCTTCAAATCAAAAGGACCAAGTAAACCAGGCCCTGCATCTGGACCTGCCTTCCAGTGCCTGGGGACTGCCATAGAGCCTCCCTTCCCAACTGGAGCCATGCACCCAAGATTCTGGTTTTCTTTTCAACCAAAGAACAAGGTAAACCAGGCCCTGTATCCAGGTCTGCCTTCCAGTGCCTGAGGACTGCCTGGGGACTGCAACAGAGCTTCCCCTCCTGGCAGGAGCCACACACCCCAGATTCCTGGTCTTGTCTTCCACCAATGGGACCAGGGGACCAGGTAAACCAGGCCCTGTATCTGGGCCTGCCTTCCAGTGACAGGGGACTGCTACAGAGCCTCCTCTCCTGGTGGGAGCCAGGCAGTCCAGATTCCTGGTCTTGTCTTCCAACAATGAGACCAGGGGACCAGGTAAACTGGGCCCTGCATCCGGGGCTTGTCTTCCAGTGCCTGGGGACTGCCTGGGGACTGCCAGAGAGCACCAATCCAGGAGGGAGCCTACACACCCCAGTTTTCTGTCTTCTCCATTCATGGGACCAGGAAGCTCAGGGTCTGATTCTGAGCCCGTATTCAAGTGCCTGGAGATAGCCACTGAGTTTTTCCTTCAGGTGGGAGCCTACATACCCCAGATTCCTGGTCTTCATCAACATCCACAGGACCAGGACTAGGACCAGGAAGAGGAGAACCACCAGACTATTGGACTTGTTTGCACCCACTGAAAGGGAACTCTGGTCTCCTAACCACCAGAGCAGTAAGGGGCTCTTTCTGTACCCACTAGAAAAAGGGATGGGAAAGAGACAATACAAAAACATACTCAGCAACAGAAAAAATATATAACACCTCCAGATTCTAGAGACTCCACACCAGCAAGACTTCAACATTCCAATGCAAATGAAGCTGAAAAGAATGACCTTAAAAACAACTTCATAAATGATAGAGTCACTGAAAGAGGATATAGGAAAATCCCTCAAAGAAATGAAAGAAAAAACAATTAAAAATGCAAGAAATGGAAGAAAAAACAAACCAAAAAATGGAAGAAAAAACAAACCAAAAAATGGAAGAAAAAAACAAACCAAAAAATTCAAAAAATGAAACAAATAGACAGAAAGACAAAGCAAAAATTGCAAGAAACAATTCAAGCAGTATAAGTGTTGAAAACTGAAATAGAGACAATAAAACAACACAAAGGCTAGAAACAGAAAAGCTGGGCAAACAGTCAGGTACTACAGATGCAAGCATAACAAACAGAATACAAGAAATGGAAAAGAGAATCAAAGGTGTTGAAGATACACTAGGAGAAATTGATTCAAATTTGTTGGATTCTTAATTCAAACAAGTCCCTAACACAAAACATCCAGGAAATATGGGACACCATGAAAAGACCAAAATTAAGAATAATAGGTATAGAAGAAGGTAGAGAAAACCAACTCAAAGGGGAAGAAAATATATTCAACAAAATCATGGAAGAAAACTTTTCCAACCTAAAGAAAGACATGCCAAGGAAGGTACAAGAAGCTTACAAAAAAACAAATAGAGTGAACCACAAAAAAGTTCCCTCACAACATAATAATCAAGACCCCAAATATACAGAATAAAGAAAGAATGTTAAGAGCAGCTAAGGAAAAAGGCCAAGTAACAGATAAAGGCAAACCTATCAGAATTACACCTGACTTCTCCATGGAAACTCTGAAAGCCAGAAGGTCCTGGATAGATATTCTACCAACACTAAGAGACCATGGATGCCAGCCCAGACTACTATACCAAGAAAATCTCTCAATCACTATAGACGGAGAAAACAAGATATTCCATGACAAAACTAGATTCTAGCAATACATATACACTAACTCATCCCTACAGAAAGTTTTTGAAAGAAAACTCCAACCCAAGGAAGTTAACTACAACCAGAAAAGCATAAACATTAGAGAATCCCAATCTAGCAACAACCAAAAGAACAAAGGGGTGAAATTCCACACATAATTCCACCACCAACAATCATTCCAAATCAAAGAAGAATGAGCAATCAATGGTAATTAATATCGCTCAACAATAATGGCCTTAACTCACCCATAAAAAGACACAGGCTAGGAGAATTGATTCGATGACAGAACCCATCCTTCTGCTGTATACAAGAAACACACCTCACCCTCAAAGACAGACATTACCTGAGAGTTAAAGGTTGGGAAAACTTTTCCAATCAAATGGACCCAAGAAACAAGCAGGGGTAGCAATCCTAATATCTAACAAATTAGACTTTAAAATAAAATCAATCAAAAGAGATGAAGGAGGTCATTACATACTCATCACAGGCGAAATCCACCAAGATGAAGTATATATCCTGAACACCTATGCTCCAAATACAAAGGCATCCACATTCGTAAAAGAAACATTACTAAACTTTAAATCACATATAAAGGCCCACACACTTATAGTGGGAGATTTCAACACACCACTCTCACCACTAGACAGGAATACCAGACAGAAACTCAACAAAGAAGCAAAGGGTCTAATAGAACTAATGACCCAATTGGGACTAACAGACATCTATAGAACATTTCATCCACATAAAAAAGAATATACCTTCTTCTCACCACCACATGGAACCTTCTCTAAAATCAACCACATACTTGGCAACATATCTAACCTCAGCAACTACAAAAAAATTGGAATAACTCCATGCATCTTGTCAGAGCACCATGCTTTAAAATTAGAATTCAACAACAACACAAATTGAAGAAAAACTACAAACTCATGGAAATTGAATAATGGTCAACTGCACCATTGCTGCGTCAAAGAAGAAATAAAAAAGAATTTAAAGACTTCCAAGAACTCAATGAGAATGAAGACACAACATACACAAACCTATGGGACACTTTGAAAGCAGTACTATGGGGGAAGTTCATAGCACTAAGTGTCCACATGAAGAAACTGGAGAAGAGTTATACTAGAGAACTAACAGCACAGCTGAAAGCTCTAGAACACAAAGAAGCAAACTCCCAGTCACAAAAAGAGAAACATGGCATGTACTCTCTCATGCCAGGAAATAATCAAATTGAGGGCTGAAATCAATAAAGTAGAAACTAGGAAAACAATACAAAGAATCAATGCAACAAAGAGTTGGTTCTTTGAGAAAAACAACAAGATAGACAAACCTTTGTCCAAACTTACCAAACAGCAGAGCATGAACATGCAAATTAGCAAAATCAGAAATGAAAAGGGGGACATAACAATAGACTCTGAGGAAATTCAGAGAAACATCAGGTCATACTTTGAAAACCTGTACTCCACAAAATTGAAAAATTTATAGGAAATGGATGACTTCCTGGATAGCTATCCCTTGCCAAAATTAAATCAAGAATAGATAAGCAATTTAAATAGACTGATAACCCCTATGGAAATAGAAGCAGTCATCAAAATCTCCCAATCAAAAAAAGCCCAGGTCCAGATGGCCTCAGTGCAGAATTCTACCAGAAATTCATAGAACAGCTTATACCAATTCTTCTCAAAGTATTCTACCCAATAGAAGCAGAAGGGTCTTTGCCAAACTCTTTCTATGAGGCTTCAATAACCTTGATCCCCAAGCCACACAAAGATACAACTAAGAAAGAGAACTTCAGACCAATATCCCTCATGAACATTGATGCAAAAATACTCAATAAAATACTGGCAAATCAGATCCAAGAACACATCAAAACAATCATTCACCACAATCAAGTAGGTTTCATCCTAGGGATGCAGGGACGGTTCAACATATGAAAATCCATCAATATAATCCACCATATAAACAAGCTGAAAAACAAAAATCACATGATCATCTCACTAGATGCTGAAAAAGCCTTAGACAAAATCCAACACCACTATATGATAAAGGTCTTGGAGAGATCAGTGGTAACAGGAACATACCTAAACATAATAAAAGCTATATTATGCAACCAACAGCCAACATCAAACTAAATGGAGAGAAACTCAACCTAATTCCTCTAAAATCAGGAACAAACAAGGCTGTCCACTCTCTCCATACCTTTCCAACATTGTACTTGAAGTTCTAGCCAGAGCCATACGACAACAAAAGAACATCAAGGGGATACAAATTGGAAAGAAAGTGCTCAAACTTTCACTATTTTCAGATGATATGATAGTTTACATAAATGACCCAAAGAACTCTACCAGGGAACTCTTACAGCTGATTAACACCTTCAGCAAAGTGACAGGCTACACGATCATCTCTAGAAAATCAGTAGCTCTACTATATACAGATGATAAAAGGGCTGAGAAAGAAATCAGAGAAACATCACCCTTTACAATTGCCACAAACAACATAAAATACCTTGGGGTAACACTAACCAAACAAGTGAAAGACCTTTATCACAAGAACTTTGAATCTTTAAAGAAAGTAATTAAAGAAGCCCTCCTAAAATGGAAAGATTTCCCATAGTCTTGGGTAGGTAGAATCAATGTAGTAAAAATGTCAATCTTGCCAAAAGCAATCTACAGATTCAATGCAATCCCCATTAAAATCCCAGCACAATTCTTCACAGACCTTGAAAGAACAATAATCAATTTTGTATGGAAAAACAAAAGACCCAGGATAGGTAAAACAACCCTGTTCAACAAGACAACGTCTGGAAGCATCACCATTCCTGACTTCAAGCACTATTATAGAGCTATAGTCCTGAAAACAACTTGGTATTGGCACAAAAATATGCAGGTAGACCAATGGAATCAAATTGAAAACCCTGATATTAACCCACACATGTATGAACATCTGATCTTTGACAAAGAAATTAAAAACATACAATGGAAAAAAATCTTCAACAAATGGTGCTGGTATAACTGGAGGGTGGCATGTAGAAGAATGCGGATCAATCCATGTTTATCTCCATGCACAAATCTTAAGTCCAAATGGAACAAAGACCTCAACATAAATCCAGCCACACTGAATCTCTTAGAAGAGAAAGTAGGTGGTACCCTTGAACAAATTGGTATAGGAGACAGCTTCCTGAACATAACACCAGTAGCACAGATAGTGAGATAAACAATTAATAAATGGGACCTCCTGAAACTGAGAAGCTTCTGTAAGGCAAAGGACACAGTCAGCAAGACAAAAAGACAGCCCACAGAATGGGAAAAATATTCACTAACCCCACATCTGACAGAGGGCTGATCTCCAAAATTTACAAAGAATTCAAGTCTCCAAAACAACAAATGATCCAATTAAAAAGTGGGCTGCAGAACTAAATAGAGAATTTTCAATAGAGGAATCTAAAATGGCTGAGAGGCACTTGAGAAAGTGCTCATTATCCTTAGCCATCCGGGAAATGCAAATCAAAACAACTCTGAGACACCATCTCACTCCTGTTAGAATGGCTAAAATCAAAAACACCAGTGACAATTTATGCTGGAGAGGATGTGGTAAAAGGGGAACACTCCTCCATTGCTGGTGGGAGTGCCAACTCATACAACCACTTTGGAAAGCAGTATTGAGATTCCTTAGAAAAATGGGAATAAACCTACCCCAAGACCCAGCAACTCCACTCTTAGGTATATATCCAAAAGATGCCCATTCATACAACAAGGATGTCTGTTCCACTATGTTCATAGCAGCATTATGTGAAATAGCCAGAACTTGGAAGCAACCTAGATGCCCCTCAACCAAAGAGTGGTACATTTACACAATGGTGTACCATTTAGCAGAACAAGAAAACAATGGAATCCTGAGATTTGCAGGCAAATGAATGGCACTAGAAGAAACCATCCTGAGAGAGGTAACCCAGTCACTAAAAGAGAAACATGGCATGTACTCACTCATATATGGATTTTAGACATAGATCTGGGGAGTGCCAGTCTACAATCTGATGGCCAGAGAGTCTGGGAAACAGAACCTTCATTCAGTGGCTGATGGAACAAGAGACATTCTCCCAAGGCTAAGCACTGGGCTGTACTCAAGAAAGCCAGTGACAGAGAGGGAGGACTGATGAGCAAAGGGATTAAGACTGGGCTGGTTTAACCCCCAGAAACAGCTGACCTGACAAGGGTTAGCTCTTGAATCCCAGGCTAATGCCTGGGAATCCAGCATGGGACTGATCAAGACCCCCTGAATGTGGGTATCAGTGAGGAGGCCTAGGTAATCTATTGAGCCTTGGGCAATAGATCAGTATTTATCCCTGGTACACAAATGGACTTTGGACTCCCATCCAACAATGTGAGACACACTCTCACCCTGAACTCTTGGGGGAGGGTCTAGGCCCTGCCCTGGATGAAATGACAGACTATGGACACCCCCATAAAGGGCCTCACCCTCCCTGGGGAATTGAGGGGATATTTGGGTGTTGTGGTTAGGGCACTGGAGGAGGGGAGGGAAAGGGATACCGACCTGGAATTGACATGTGAAGCAACCTTGTTTCTAATTTAAATTTAAATTTAAAATTAAGCAAAAATAAAAAGAGCAGCTAAGGAATAAGGTCAAGTAGCATATAAAGGCAAACCTATCAGAAATACACCTGAATTCTCCATGGAAACTCTGAAAGCTAAAAGGTCCTGCATAGATATTCTACCAACACTAAGAGACCATGAATGCCAGCCCAGACTACTATACCCAGAAAAGCTTTCAATCACTATAGATGTAGAAAACAAGATATTCCATGACAAGTCTAGATTCAAGTAACACATATCCACTAACCCAGCCCTACAGAAAGTTCCGGAAGGAAAACTCAACCCAAGGAAGTTAACTACAACCAGAAAATCATAGGCACTAGATAATCCCAGCTTACCAACAGCCAAAAGACAAAAAGGGGTGGAATTCCACACATAATTCCACCACCAACAACCATCCCAAATCAAAGAGGAATGAGCAAACATTGGTCATTAATATCCCTCAACTCACCCATAAAAAGACACAGGCTAACAGAATGGATTCGAAGACAGAACCCATCCTGCTGCATACATGAAACACACCTCAGCCTCAGATATTACCACAGAGATATCGGTTGGGAAGATTTTCCAATCAAATGGACACAAGAAACAAGTGGGGGGGGGTTAGCAATCCTAATATAAAAAAATTAGACCTAAAATAAAACCAATCAAAAGAGATGAAGGAGGTCATTACCTACTTACTCATCACAGGAGAAATCCACCAAGATAAAGTTTCAATTCCGAACATCAGTGCCACAAATACAAAGGTATCCACGTTCCTAAAAGAAACATTACTAAAACTCAAATCACATAAAAAGCCACACACACTAATAGTGGAAGACTTGAACACCCCACTCTCACCACTAGACAGGACTAGCAGACAGAAACTTAACAAAGAAGCAAAGGATCTAATAGAAGTTATGACCCAATTGAGATTAACAGACATCTATAGAAGATTCCATCCAAATAAAAAGTAATATAACTTCTTCTCAGCACCACATGGAACCTACTCAAAAATCTACCACATACTTGGAAACATATGAAACATTAACAGGTACAAAAAATTGGAATAACTGCATGCATCTTATCAGACCTCCATGAGTTAAAACTAGAATTCAACAACCACACTAATTGTAGAAATTCTACAAACTCATGGAAACTGAATAATGCACAACTGCATCATTCCTGGGTCAAAGAAGAAATAAATAAAAAGAATTTAAAGACTTCCTAGAATTCAATGAGAATGAAGACACAACATACCCAAAACTATGGAATACTTTGAAAGCAGTACTACGATGAAAGTTCATAACACTAAGTGCTTACTTGAAGAAACTGGAGAATAGTTACACTATGGAATTAATAACACAGCTGAATGCTCTAGAACACAAAGAAGCAAACTCCCCCAGGAGGAGTAGACGCCAGGAAATAATCAAATTGAGGGCTGAAATCAATAAAGTAGAAACTAGGAAAACAATACTAAGAATCAATGCAACGAAGAGTTGGTTCTTTGAAAAAATCAAGATGGACAAACGGCAGAGTGTGAACATGCAAATTAACAAAATCAGAAATGAAATGGAGGTCATAACAACAGAGTCTGAGGAAATCCAAAGAATCTTCAGATCATACTTTGAAATCCTGTACACCACAAAATTTGAAAATTTAAAGGGAATGCACGATTTTCTGCATAGGTATCCCTTACCAAAATTAAATCAAGATCAGATAAGCAATCAAAGTATTCCACACAATAGAGGCAGAATGGTCTTTGCCACACTCTTTCAATGAGGCCTCAATAATGTTGATACGAAGCTACACAGACACAACTAAGAAAGAGAGCTTCAGACCAATATCCCTCATGAACATTGATGCAAAAGTACTCAATAAAATACTGGCAAATCGTATCCAAGGACACATCAAAATAAGCATTCACCACGAAGACTAGATTTCATCCCAGGGATCCAGGAATGGTTCAACATATGAAAATCCAATAATCTAATCCACCATATAAACAAGCTGAGAAACAAAAGAGCCATGATCTTCTCACTAGATGCAGAAAAAGCCTTTGACAAAATCCAGCACCCCTTCATGATAAAGATCTTGGAGAGATCAGGGATAACAAGAACATACCTAATCATAACAAAAGCTATATACAGTAAACCAACAGCCAACATCAAACTAGATGGACAGAAACTCAATACTATTCTGCTAAAATCAGGAACAAGACAAGGCTGTCCACTCTCTCCATACCTTTTCAATATTGTACTTGACCTTCTAGCTTAGAGCAATACGACAACAAAAGGTGATCAAGGGGATACAAATTGGAAAGGAAGAGCTCAAACTTTCACTATTTTCAGATGATATGATAGTTTACATAAGTGATCCAAAAACTCTACCAGGAACTCTTACAGCTGGTAAATACTTTCAGCTAAGTGGCAGGATACAAGATCACCTCAAGAAAATCAGTAGCCTTACTATATACAGATGACAAAAGGGCTGATAAAAATATCAGAGAAACATCACCCTTTACAATTGCCACAAACAACATAAAATACCTTGGGGTAATGCGAACTAAAGAAGTGAAAGACCTGTATCATAAGAATTTGAGTGTTTAAAGAGAGAAATTAAAAAAGACATCAGAAAATTGAAAGATCTCCCATGCTCTTGGATAGGCAGGATGAATGTAGAAAAAATGGCAATCCTGCCAAAAGCAATCTGTAGATTCAATGCAATCTATATTAAAATACCAGCACAATTCTTCACAGACCTTGACAGAACAATAATCAATTTTGTATGGAAAAATGAAAGACCCAGTATAGCCAAAACATCCTTATTCAACAAAGCAACTTCTGGAGGCATCACCATCCCTGACTTCAAGCTCTCTTTTAGAGCTGTAGTCCTGAAAACAGCTTGGTATTGGCACAGAAATAGAAAGGAAAATCAATGGAATCAAATTGAACACTCTGATAGTAACCCATAAATGTATAGACATCTGAACTTTGACAAAGAAGTTAAAAATATAATGGAAAAAAGAAAACATCTTCAAGAAATGGTGTTGGCATAACTGGATGCAGGAATGTAAGAGAATGCGGATAGATCCATGTCTATAGCTGTGCACAAAACTTAAGTCCAAATGGATCAAAGACCTCAACATAAATCTAGCTACACTGAAACACTTAGAAGAGAAAGTGGGTGGTACCCTTGAATGAATTGGTACAGGAGACCATTTCCTGAACATAACACCAGTAGCACAGACAATGAGGTCAACAATTAATAAATGGCACCACCTGAAACTGAGGAGCATCTGTAACTCAAAGGACACAGTCAACAATACAAAAAGGCAGCCCACAGAATGGGAAAAGATATTCACTAACCCCACATCTGACAGAGGGCTGATCTCCAAAATTTACAATAACTCAAGAAGCAAGTCTCCAGAACACTAAAGGATCCAATTAAAAAGTGGGCTGCAGAACTAAATAGGGAATTCCGAACTAAAATGGCTGAGAGGCACTTGAGAAAATGCTCAACATCTTTAGCCATCTAGTAAAAGCAAATCAAAACAACTCTGAGATAACATCTTACTCCTGTCAGAATGGCTAAAATAAAAAACACCAACCATAGTTTATGCTGGAGAGGTTGTGGAGAAAGGGGAACACTCCTCCACTTCTGGTGGGAGTGCCAAACTCATACAACCACTTTGGAAAGCAGTATGGAGATTCCTCAGAAAAATGGGAATAAACCTACCACAAGACCAGCAACTCCACTCTTAGGTATATATCCAAAAGATGCCCATTCATACAACAAGGATGTCTGTTCCACTATGTTCATAGCAGCATTATGTGTAATAGCCAGAACTTGGAAGCAACCTAGATGCCCCTCAACTGAAGAGTGGATAGAGAAAATGTGGTATATTTACACAATGGAGTACTATTCAGCAGAAAAAAGAACAACGGAATCCTAAAATTTGAAGGCAAATTGATGACGCTAGAAGAAACCATCCTGAGTGAGGTAACCCAGTCACAAAAAGACAAACATAGTATGTACTCACTCACATATGGATTTTAGACATGGAGGATGGCATTGCCAGCCCACAATCCCACCCCCGGAGAGTCTGGGGTGCAAGGAGGACCCTAAGAGAGATATGTATGATAACCTGGAGAAGGGTTATAGGATGAGATCTCCTAATTAGATTGGGGAGGGGGAGAGAGGGAGGGCAGAAGGAGATGGGAGAAAGAGAGGGAGAGAAGAGTAGAAGAGAGGACGACACGGGAGAGCAGGAAGGTTGAGCCAGAGTAAGAATAGAGGAGAAAGGGATGGGAGATACCATAAAAGAGGGAGCCATTATAAGTTGGAGGAGAGATCTGGCACTAGTGAGATCTTCACAGATCTACAGGAGGCTACCTTAAATGTCCTCCCATGATGGTAGGATGATGACTGCCTTATATGGCACCCTAGAACTCTCATCCCGTGGCTGATGGAGACCGAGGCAGACACCCACACCTGTGAACCGAATTGAACTCCTGGAACCCACTTGCAAAGAAGAGTGATGACCAAGGGAATTGGGATTGGGCTGGTGAGGCCCACAGGGGCAGCTGACCTAAACAAGGGGCATCACATGGACCCCAGACTGATGATTGGGGGGGCCAGCATGGGACTGATCCAGACATCCTTCCACTGAACTTGGGTGACAGAGAGGAGGCCTTAGCAATCTGTGGGACCTTGGAGAGTAGAGCAGTATTTATTCCTGGCATACAGAGGGACTCACTCAGCCTGGGCACGTGGGGAACAACCTGGGCCATTCCCAGGATGATGTGAAGGACTCTGGAAATCCCTCATGGAGGCCCTTGCCCTCCCTGGGGTGTGGAGGGGGGGATGGCGTGGGGCTGAGGGGTTGGGGAGGTTGGGAGATGGGGGAGGAGGGGAGCGAGAGGGAACTGAAAATGACATGTGTAAAAAGTTAAATAAAAATATGGAAAAAATTAGGGTATAGTTGAACACAAATAATAAAGCCCAGAGACAGATATTGGGGTTCAAGCTGAAGATAAGAGAAGCAGAGCAGCAAAGCTACCAGAGAGCTCTTACCTCCAGCAAGGTTGTGGCGATCCTGACCTCAAAATGGCTGGAGTCTAATTACCTGGTCTGAGACCCTGGAGACAAATTGCCAGAATACAGCATGTGAGCTAAACTCCTGTCTAATATGCCTCTCGAATGCTGGGATTAAAGCTGTGAACTCTGCTTCTCTTTTAGACTGATTCGGTCTCATGTAGCCAAGGGTATCCTTGAACTCACAGAGATCCATCTGCCTCTCTTAAATCCTAGGATTAAAGGTGTGTGCCACCACTGCCTGTCTTCTATGGCTGTGGCCAGCTTTGCATTCTAATCTCCAGGCAGTCTTTATTGCATCATAAACAATACATCACCATAGTATAGAAACACAGAGCTACATTCTCAGCTTTGGCATGATGGATGAAAATCTTCAGATGACTTGGGGTGAACAGGTTGGAAGGAAAAGTTGCTCATTAAATACCTTCCATCAGTGAACTGCATACTTTCAGTTTCCCTTAATTTAGTTTTGAAAAAAGTGTACAGGGTCTTGCGTGGACTGTTTTTTGTTTTAGCATGAGTGTGGGATTGGCTCCATCCCAAAGTTGTGTTTGAAATAAAATGTAAGGAAGACAGCCCCTTTAGTTCTGAAAGCACACTGGTGAACAATTTGTGGCACTAGTACATGCTACATGCTTTCATTACACCTGTGATTCCCATCATGATATCCCCCAGACAAAAGTTATCCTTACATGGCTGAAACCCAAAGTCCCACAGGGCACACAGGCCAAGGGTTATAGGTTTATTTAAAGATGATTATATATACGTCTTGTCTTATCTAAGTAGTTTCCTGCTCTGGATATTATAAATATTCATATTCACATTTTTGGAGTAATTTGTCAATCAAACATGTTTTAATGGTAGAATCTGGCATCCTACCAAGGCAGAAGCACTGTTGATTGACAAGAGTGGTTGTTACAGGACTGTAGAATGAGACTTAGGTACGGGCTCCCATTAGAGCAGCTTTAGTTTGCAAGAAGCACATCTATCCACTGAGGCACGTCTCATTCCCACCATCTTTTCTAGTCTCACATTACATCACCAGTTAGTTTCCTTTTTTAAAATCCCTTTCTGATCATCTCCGAACAAATTTGATCTCCAGTCTCTAACATATGTTTTTTATTCTATACTGTTACATTTCTCTAATTAAAGCTCCCAGTTTTATAGTAAAATTTATAAACTTTATATATTGATACTATTCCTCTTATCTGTTTGTAAATATCAGAAAATGTCTTGCTTCCACATTGCCATGTTCCTCAACCTCTCCCAACAATAAATATATCTGAGGCCCCTTCTTGCTGGTAAACAGAAGGAAAATAAATGGATACGGTAATGATACCACTGTGTCAACATTACCATCCACTCTGAAAAGATATTTCACTGATTTCTTCCTGCAGTTGATGCCAACGCCTTTAGTTAAAGACATTGTCACATAACTGTTTAATTAGCTCATGATGTCTACCACAAAGCCCTTTACTCATATACTAATCTTCAAGATCTTTAATGATAGAAAAATTCTCTGAGTGAAATATGAAAGAAAATAACATCCACGTTCTAATTTTATGTCATATTTAGAGTCCAAATTGTTATTTTTTGACTTTTTTGTTTCATTTCTTTCTTCTGACTTATTTTTTTGTCTTACTGTTCTTTTGTTTTGTTTTTCACTTTTGCTTTTCAAATGTTTGTTGTTTTTAAGGGATGAACTTGGGTGGATTGGGAGGTGGGGAGATTCTGTGATGAGTTGGTGAGGATAAAACACGACCAAGGTGAATTTTCTGGAAAAAAATTCATATATAAAAGAGCAGAATAGCTAGTTAAAATTGATTGAATAGCTTGGAAATGAAGCTCTTATTTGTTGTTTACACTGTCCGGGGATATACCTAAAAACATAAGCTAGGTATAGATACATATCCTCAACAAATATATGCTGATCTTACGCATATTTCAGCTTCTATCCATAAACTGGTATTAAAATATAGATGTAATTCTTTTATAGCAACATAACTGAACCCCCATCAGATGTATAGCTAAATTCTAACTACTTAATTGGTATCATTTTCTAAAGTACACTGAATGCAATTAGAGCATTTGAATAACTATTTTAGCTAAAGACTAAAACATAATCAGTTATTCCTGATTCAGATGCAATTTTCTATAGATGATAATTACAATTAAACACCATGAACCACAACACTTAAAAAATACACCTCCTTGTAATAAGCACTGGTATAGGCGTGCTTTTGAGATTTAGGGAGACTTAGACTAGAAACCAGGGAGGAAATAATGCATATAGGACAACTTATGTGGTCGTGAACAAAAGACTGGCCTGGGATTTAAATTCACTAAGCTCTCGCAGGCCTTGGTTTGCAGATTATTTTCTATAAGTAATACAAAATCTCTTCTCTGAAAAAGAGCCCTCCTTCTGCACAGTCCTCAGAGGGCTGACAAGTTGCATTGGGGCATAGAAGCCTACAGCTTGCCATGTGGCAGAGGCTGTGTAAATGCTGCCTTCCCTTTTTTTCTATGTATACCAGCATATTTTGTTCAATAAAGTGAAGTACAGCATTATCCCTAAATGAAAAGGTGAAATAAATTGGCAGTGATGTCACTTCGATCTGGATAGGTGAGTTGCTACGGCAACAGGCATATCACCATGCTTTTCTCTCCAGTTAGGTAGTGACAGAAGTACACTTCATCTACTGAAAACAACATTAAGAAAAGTCTCAGGTGGTGCTGACACTAGTGGATTTTTAAAGACACTTCCCGGGGACAAGGTCTACTTCAATGCTGTAATTCCCCCCTAGCTGACAGAAAAGATGTAGGCCCAAAGGGAGAACTTCTCAGTGTGCAAGAAGCCCCCCTCAGGAGCTGCTCTTGCTTGGAAGACCATTCTGATAGCAGTGACAGAATACTGTGGAGCTCTGCCCGATGCTTCTACTTCTCAGCAGTTGTTAAAAGAAAGGCAACATTGATGAAAAGTTGTGCATATGGAGATAACTGCAATAAGGAAAAGATTTATTTTCATTATGTGTATATATATATATATATATATATATATATATATATATAAAACTTAGCAGAGTGTGGGGGCTACTCAGCACACAAGAGGACAGATGACAACAGAGGTGACAAGCATAAGGTGCCCCTAGAGATGGTGTTACATGTGGTTGTGTGCCTAAATCAGGTCTTTGGCAGGAGCAGTGTGTGCCCTTAATTCCTGGACTGTCTCCCTAGCCCTACGTTGTATATACCGTGAAAACTGTTGTGTTTCAGGCTGATACCAGTAATGAGATTTGTCTTTCTTTGGGCCAGGAGAGATGGCTTTGTGGTTAACAGCACTTGATGCTCTTACAAAGAGCTTGTGTTCTATTCCCACATTCACAAGTGGCTCACAACTATCCTTATCTATAGTTCTGAGAAATGCCTTCTATGCCTTTTTCTGGCACCACAGGTAGAGAACACATATGTGGCACATAAAAACACAGGCAGGCAAAACACATCTGTACATAAAATAATAACATGTTAAAAATGTGCCTCACAACAAGGATGTCTGTTCCATTATGTTCATAGCAGCATTATTTATAATAGCCAGAACTTGGAAGCAAGCTAGATGCCCCACAACTGAAGAGTGGATAGAGAAAATGTGGTATATTTACACAATGGAGTACTATTTAGCAGGAAAAAAACAATGGAATCTTGGAATTTGCAGTCACATGGACGGCACTAGAAGAATCATCCTGAGTGAGGTAACCCAGTCCCAAAAAGACAAACATGGTATGTACTCACTCACATATGGATTTTAGACATGAATCAGGGGAGTGCTAGCCTACACTCACACTGCCAGAGAGTCTGGAAAACAGAACATTTATCCAGCAATTGATGGAAGCAGAGGCAACACCCACAGCTAAACACTGAACTGAACTCCTGGAATTCAGTGACAGAGAGGGAGGACTAATGAGCAAAGGGGTCAAGACTGGGCTTGTTTAACCCACAGAAACAGCTGACCTGAACAAGGGGGAGCTCTTGGACCCTAGGCTGATCACTGGGTGGACAGCATTGGACTGATCCAGACCCACTGAATGTGGATGTCAGTGAGGAAGCCTAGGTAATCTATGAGGTCTTGGGTAATATTTATCCCTGGCATACAAATGGACATTGGGTGCCCATCCCACAATGAGGGATGCTCTCTCAGCCTGGACTCTTGGGGAAAGGCCTAGGCCCTGCCCTGTATAAAATGACAAACTCTGGAGATCCTTCATGGAGGGCCTCACCCACCCCTGGGGATAGGAGTGGACATTGGGTAGGAGACTGGGGGACTTGGTGAGGGGAATGGGGGAGGAGGGGAGGGAGAGGGAGCTGGGATTGACATGTGAAGCAAGCTTGTTTTTAACTTAAATTTAAAAAAAAAGGAAGAAAAAATGTGCCTCTCTAATTCTTTCCTGTTCTGGCAGGTGTACTGAAAATCCATATTACATATTACGTGTTTTCTTTCTACATACTCATTCTGCTGAATTTTTAAGTTTTATTCCTGAAATTACTCAATTATTTTTCTGAAGGAATTACCAGAAACTGCAATCTAGTTCCATTGTATCTCTTCATAAGATAACCCTGGTGGTTTTACAAGGGTACTATCCTATTTTATAATAAATTACTAACAACAAATAGAAAGCAGAACATCTATTGAATGCTCAATAGAACTTTTATTCTGTAAAGTTACACAAGTGAATGCATGAATGTAGTCTCACAATAGCCCTCATGAAATGTGCAGAAACATCACAACGCTCATGAATTAAAACTGGGTGGCAAAGGTCATGGGGACTTTGGTTCTTCTCCTCAAGTTTTCCAAATATCACAGATATTTATTTTATTTGCATTCAAATGTTGCTTTTGAGGCAGGGTTTCATTGTTAGCCCTGGCTGGTCTGGAATTTATTCTGTAGATTAGCCTATCCAGGAACCCACAGAGATCTGCCTACCTCTGCCTCCAGAGTGTGAAGACAAAAGGTATGTGCCACTTCACTTGGTAAAATGTTTTTTTTATTTTTAATAGGGACACAAGTATCAGTAAGGAATTTATGCATGTAACTATGAACCACCTCAGCTTATAGAATTTGATGGTTCAGAGATAAGAGCCCCATAAGTTTAGGATGAGAATTTCAATAATAATTCATCATGATAAAGAGCACATTTACACAAAATATAGGTCAAATAAGTTTGAAATTAAAAATGATAAAAAGGTAGTGTTAAATATTAAAATAAGAAATAGAATACTCTATGATTTTATTTTAAATACAGCCTCTCCTTCATTTCCTCCCAGCTTGCCTTAACTCTTCCTTTCCCCTATCAATTTTAGACTTGTTTTAATCGATTCTCAGGATAATCTGTCAAAAGGAACTGAATTTATCTACAAATAAAATCTATTAAAATATCAGTTTATAAGATTGTTTTTCCTATCCTATAAATTTAGGCTTATCAGCATTTCCAATAGAGCATTTATAGTTTACTGAATAAAACCATATTTTCATTTGGATTAATGCAGGACATTTCATGGTATTTCCTAGATTTTCCCTGTGCAGAAATGCTGCCTTATTGAATTGCTCACATCAAGTTGCTTTGGTCCTTCGTAAGCCACTTATCTGACCTGTCATTTCCTGATAGAAATGTGTTAACTATTTTCCTCTGAGGCAGCAGAGTATCAATGACTCTGAGTTAGTCTGTCAAGTTTGAATTATTAAAGATACATATGCCCGTTGTGATTATGCTCTTTTAGAAAATGGGAACTTATATCAGCTCCCTACCCCACAATTTAAAATTCATGGATTTTGTTTTATGTTGGCCAAATACATCTGGCCATGGGGCCTAACCAGTGACACTCCATTGAAGAAAACTGTTTTTCCCTTTGCCTGAGGAAATCAGATGCAAGTAGCATCTCTGCTAGGAGTGGGACTCTGTGTCCACTTTCTCCTCTCACAAAATCTCTGGAGTAAACTGGGAATGTGGGGGGGGTAGTAGAAGAGCTGGGAGTGTAGAGTGTGAGGGCAAAGGAGAACAGAAGGGACCAGGAAGGTCAAGTTGGGGGAGGGACAGAGTGTGACAACCAGGAAAGAGACACCTTGATAGAGGGAGCCATTGTGGCATTAATGAGAAACCTGGCACTAGGGAAATTCTCAGAAATCCACAAGTAAAAGTTCATGAAAGAATCTAAGCAATAGTGGAGAGGGTACCTTAACTGCCCTTCCCATATAATGAGATTGACGACTACCTTAAATGTCATCCTAAAGCCTTCATCCAGTAAATGGTGGAAGAAGATGTAGAGATCTACAGCTAAGCACTGGGCCAAAGACCTGGAGTCCAGTTGTAGAGAGGCAGAAGCGATAATATGAGCAAAGGGATACAGATCATGTTGGGGAAACCCAAAGAAAGAGCTGACCCAAGTTAGTGGGAGACCACTGACTGCACTGACAGCTGAGGAACCTGCACAACATGGAACTAGGCCCCCTAAATGTGGGTGACAGTTGGGGGACTTGAGAAGTTTATGTTGTCTCTGGCAGTGGGACCAGGATCTGTCCCTGGTGCATGAACTGGCTTTCTGGAACCCATTCCCTATAGAGTGATGCCTTTCTTACCTAGATACAGGGGGAATTCCTTTGTTCTGCCTCCAAATGATGTGACAAACTTTGATTCCGCATGGGAGGTTTCATATGCTCTGAGGAGTGAATGGAGGCTTTGGTGGGGAGATGGTGCAGAGAGTGGGAGGATGGCAGGGAAAGGGATTTGGAATCAGTATGTGAGATTAAATTATTTAAATATATATATATAAATAACTGAGAAACACAATTTAGTTATTATCAAAGCTAATCTATAAATGGAGCTTAGCTTCATCATAATTCTAATGAATATTTTACTGAATTTAAGTCAGTGATGACCTGGGAAATGTGCTTTCTATATGATGGTCACATAAGTTCATATTTACAGTACCTTGTATAGCCAATACTAACTCCAGTACATTGTACCATAAGGTCATTTAACCTGCCCATACTCTTCAATATTTAAATTATTTCGGTATTTCCTCCTACATCTGATGGGCATATCACAACTGATCTTTACTTGAGTAGACAGAGCTATGGTGTTCATTGTGTCAGTTTTAATATTCATTAATTCCAAATTAATTCAACATTACACTTGGATATGACATATTCTCTTGAATTAGTACTCCCTCTCAAATGACTTCTGATATCATATACTTATACCCATGGGTTAGGGAATCTTATCACCAAGATCAGAGAAACACCTATTTCCAGTAAATGTGGATGGACAGAGAAAGGTATAAAGAATAAGAGACTACACAGTGCTCAGACATAGACAGACATCTGGGCAAAGCACAGCAAGCATCACGGATGTGAAATGATTACATTTCTGTAAAATCCTCTCAGACTTTAAGAACAACACACCAACCATTATCTGTCTTTAATGAAGAATTAAACTAGAAAACACAGCCATCAGAGTTTTCCTTATTTTCATTCAAATTTTAATTATGTGCCATTATTCATTGGAAAGCAGTATTTTACTCATTTAGCTGCCACATGTGCTATCTTTTAAACACTTGTGTCCTTTGCTATACTGTATTATAACTACTATCAACTTGTAATCCTTAAGGGTCTCCTCTACCATAATATCTGACATAAAAATTAACAGTCACTCAAGGTCTTATAAAATAAAGATCTGTAATCTGCTCTCTATATTCTCACGTCCAGGGGATTCTCCTGACTATAAAGATATGTAAACACAAGTCTAGACTATTTTCTATGAAGAAATATATTATTTAATTTAAGCAAGAGATAAGAAAATTTTGTGCAATGTAAGACTTCAGCAAAAAGTATTACCTATGAGTTACATTTTATACTGATTTTTTTTCAGATAGAAATCTTAGACAGTGCTACCCATCAGAAATCATCACTAGATGAAGTCACAACCCTTTTAAATGAAAATATCATCCTAGATATTCCATCAGGGAAAGAGGTTGGGAGAGAATGCTATTAGTCTCTGGAAACTCCAGGGAGTGAAGCTAGCTCTCACATCAGCCAAAAAACAGATAATAATTCAGGGGGTCAAGGAGTCTCTGGAATCAATTATTTTCCTCTTAAATCTTGTAGATGATTTTCATGCTCTGAACTTAAGTTCTCATGGGGAAGTAAACTGCTTATGTGTGTAACAGGCACTTGTAAAGACTACGTGTAGCTTGCACACCCTTTTTGTTTTCAATTTCAATGGGTCTTTTAACCTCTTCACCATGATATTTGGTAACTGGATAGCGAATACAGCTCAACTGTTCTGTTTTTTGAATAATATTTTGTTTCACTCCATGAAAATGTCCCCACAGCACTCCACTTCTGCTTGTTTATTTTTCCACCACAATCCTAAATTTTCTCTTTTTAGTCAAAGAAAAATCTATGAAAGTATTGGAAAGATTTCAAGTACACTTTTAGGAGGCATCCCAAAGATAATTTTCAGAGATTTAAGAATACATGTCCTAGTTCCTGAAAAATGTTTTCCCTGGTCATCTACAAGATTTTCAAGTAAATTCTGACTTCTGTTTATTTAGAAAATACTATATGTCTAAATTGTTTATATATCACTATAAAATGGCTCAAATCACTTACTGTGATTTGATTCCTCTAAAATTAATTTTATTATATATATGTAAGTGTTTTGCTTGCATGTATGTATGCATACTATGTAAGTGCCATTTCCTTGGAGCTAGAGTTTTGGAAGGTTGTGTACCAAGGAGCCGGCTCTGGAAATCAACCTTGGTCCTCTGCAATAGCAACAAGCACTCTAAATCAATGAGCCACCTCTCCTGTGACTTTATTTTTGCAATATGTTTTTATTGATAGCTAACAAAATCACTGATGTGTATTAAACCTAACATCAAAGTGTATTTACAATAGTATATATACATACATGTATCCAGGTCAAGAGCAATTTCACTACTTTAATACACTGGGTATTTTCCCTTGTCAACCAATTTCTCTTCAAGTATTCTGTCTCCCATAAAATTTTCCAGTTTAGTTTTTTTCTTTAGACAAATTGACTGACAAATTATTGGTCTAGAGGCCAGATTTCCCCCATTGACCACCATAGTGAAGTGGATACCTTGTTGTTCTGCAAATTCATTTTATTTCCACCAGTTTCAGGATGCAGGCTCTGGAAGAGTCATGTGAAATTTTGTCTAATCATTTTCTACCAAGAAATACATGTGTAATACTGCAAGCTCAAAATATACATATAATTTATCAGTTGGGGTATTGTATGTGTGTTCATATGCATGTGTACTAGCATGTGTATGTGTGAGTATGCATGTGTGCACACACAAATGTGTGCATGGATGTCACATGTCAATCTTGGTTGCTATTCCTCAGTGGTTGTCCACCTTGTAGTTTTGAGGTTGGGTCTCTCACTGTGACCTGAAGCTCACCACTTATGCCAGACTGGTGTACCAGTGAGTTTCAAGGATCCACCCATGTCTTCTTCCCAGTGCTGGGTTGACAAGAACTTGTCACTATGTGTCCCTTACTATTTGATAGCTATAGATAAGACTAGTGTCTTCATGCTTGCATGGGAAATCATTTACGGAAGGAACTATCTTCCAAAACCCCTAAATTTTAATCCAAGGGATGGATCTCTTTTTATTTTTGAATTTTAAGTTTTTAGATTTGAACTTGATGGTCAACTTGATTGAACTGATGGAGCTTTAGGAGATCAATAAAGTGTAAAAGCATACTTTAATGTGTCTGTCTTTCTGTCTGTCTGTCTATCTATCTATGTATCAATCATCTATCATCTATCCTCTCTATGTCTCTCTGTCTCTGTCTCTCTCTGTCTCTGTCTCTTTCTCTCTCTCTGTCTCTCTCTCTCTGTCTGTCTGTCTGTCTCTCTCTCTCTGTGTTTCCTGGCTGTGATCATTTGAGCTACTTGATCCCATTCTCCTTCCTTGCTCTGAAAAATTGAACCCTCTAGAACCAAGTGCCACTAAATTTTCTTAAGCTGTTGGTTCAGTACACGGAAAATCCATCTTGCACACTGAGCAAATGTCTGTGGTAGGATCTGTAGTAGGAACTCTCACAGCCGAACAAATTAGCAGTTATCTATCATACCATTAAGACGTAAATGTCAGTAGTCATCTTCAGTGCTTCATAAACTTAATCTAGTTGCCAATTTAAAAGGTCATCCTTAGATCTCCCTCAAATACTAAAGAATGCTGCTTACCCTATTGCTGGATACAAGATCACACTCACCATATGATGCTCATTGTACGTCAAAGCTCTCAAATTGTCGTTTGATCAGGGATCTCTCCCTTTAAACTGAAAGGCAGGGGTACATGGATTTTCATTTTAAATTACTAATGCCAAGTGCCATATTAAGTACAAAGGAGGTATTCAAGAAACTTACAGATATATGGTAGCAAAAGTCAAATGTATTTCTCAGGACAGCAATTTACTTCTTGATTCTTATATTAAATCTACTATTAAAATGTTTATGTCTGTGCTTTAGGTAACTGTGGTTATTTGGGTATTTTAAATAATTATTTATTTTTCAATGATTTCTATTATAAGGTAATATTTAAATAATATTTCTTTGTACCAGAGGAAACACTATTTGAAACTAGAAGTCAAAAGTAATTTGAAAATATGTTAGTGATATTCATAACTTTACAGATAATCAGGTGCCAAAATTTCATTTCCTTTTTTAGGGTCTGTAACTTGTAACTGCATAGAATGCTATGGGGGATATTTTGTTACAAAGTAAGAGAAATTACCAAATTTCTCTGTGTTTTCTAATGGGGATACCATGCAGTCATCAGCTAAAGATGCCTAGTATCTTTGTTCCTATTAAACAGAATGTAATCATCCACTAATTTTCTGTCCTAAGCGACTCAAAAGTTTCCTGTGACAAAAGAGTTGACTTCTGGTGACACATCTGAGCATTTAGAGAGGTCCATTCACTACCTGAATCATCTTCCTAAATTATTTCACTGAATCCCTCACTTTTAAGATTTATGAATTCTTTGTAAAATATACCAGTTATAACTTTTGCAAATAGAAGTCAAAACATCTCAGCAATTTTGTGAAGTTATTTCTGAGTGCGTGTGCATGTGTGTGTGTGTGTGTGTGTGTACACTTAAGCGAAGTTGTGCATGCATGTGTGTGCTTGTGAAGGTTTGGTGTACATATTGGGTGCCTTTCTTGATCATTCTGGGTCTTTGAAACAGGGTCTCTCCAGAATCTAGCCTACTTATCAATACTTATCAAGTATCTTGGCTGGCTTGCAGTTAAATTCTGGGGATTTGCCTCTTTTTTTCTGCCCCACCTTGCCCCACGCAAGGATTACAGATGCCTATGACTTTTCCTGCTTTTTTCCTATGTGTACTGGGGGACCACTCAGGCCCTCATGCTTAGGTAGCAGTTATTTTACTGACTGAGCTATCACCAAATCCCCATATCTGAATATTTAAGCAACTTTCTCACTGTAGAACCTGTACTTAGAGTCTATTTCCAATCTGAATACATAGACAGTTCTCTTAAAATTTGCTTGCAAATTTAACCAATGATTGCTAAATAGCCTTTAGCTTACAGGTGCACCCTCTTATGTGTAAAACTGTGCATGACTCAAACACAGAACCTGCTGAGTGAGACCTTTAGGATGTCAATAAAAGGGTAGTAGGTGTCATTGCTTGAAATTGGTCAGTGTCTCTCAACCTACCATCAATGGTCAATCTTCTGAATACTACTTTATATTAGAAATTAAGGAAAATTTAGTGACAATTCAAGTTGCTTACTTAAGAGTGTAACAAAATATGTTTATAAGACTATATTAGGAAATAATTTTTAGACCAAGATTTTGATTTTGAAAATAATAGATGGCTCCTAAAATCTGACTTAAGAAGAGCACTAGCCAGGGATGTTTTTGTTGTATACTTTCCCCTGTACACGGTCCTTTTCTGAACAAGTCATTGTATGGTGCACTTGAATGGGAAAAGATGGACCATAAGAAGAGAGTCCAGGGTTAAACTGAGGTAGAAATAAATCAATCTATAAACTGTCCTTTTATAAAACTACAAAAGGTCTACTCCTAGACATCTTCACTTGTTAAGACAACTATGTAACCCCCAAAGTTGATACTTCTCACAAGCAGGTTCTATCCAGAGACCGGGTTCACTTTAGAAGCACAAACTAAAACCTCTGAAGTAAAGGCAAAAGTCATACAGCATTTTGTGTCCAAAACAGTTTTCGCAACACAGTATCTCCAAGCTGGTGCTCAGCCCAGCTTCTCTGCTTTCCAGGAACTTCCCAGGAATGATAATTCTTAGGCTCCATCCCAGAACTACTGAGTGGAGAACTAGAGTTGGAGATGAGCAGTGTGCTTTCATCAGATCTCCAGGGAATTCCAACATACATCAAGGGTGAAAGCTACAGTTCAGTAGAAACATGGAATGGAAAGAATTTTGAAGCACTGAGAAGAAAAACAGTTGTCAGTATATGAGCTTCATGCTAAGTCAACAGACTAAATACAGCTAACAGTTTAGCCTGTCTTCTGGAAATAATAAAGTGCTAAATAGATATTACTTCTTCCTGAGTCCTGCAATGGTCCGAAAACACCAAGTTGGCTTGATCACTCACAGAAAGCAAAAGGTTATGCCATGCTTATTCGTTCTTGCATTAGACCAAAGACAACATAAAGTAAGTTCCTATGTACTTTGTCATGTTTCAAGCTTCACATCTTACTCTCATTGAAATTACTCACAAAGAAAAACACATTCCAGTGCCAGCCACGGAAGCAGGTAGACAATCTTCACTCTCTCTCCTCTCCTCCAAGTCCAATCCCCCAGTCTCAGCCCCAGTTCTGGAGCACAACATCTACTGTAGCTTCTCTTCTGCCTCTGTCCCTATTCCCAGGGGACTAAACAGATGCTGGCGGAATACCCTGCTTTTCTCAGTCCTGAGAATTCCCCTGCCACACACCAGACCCTTCCTTCTAGACTATCCTCATTCCTAAGTGTCAGCTCCCAATACCTATTGACACACTCCGTGGGAAACACCCAGTGGCCACTCTTGGCAGGATCTCAGAACCATCACCAACCAGGCATCCCACAGCCACCAGAAACAGAGGAGTCAACAGAAAGCAAGGAATAGAACACTCACCCAACAAAGACAAGATGAGATATCAATAGCTGTAATTAGAATCTTCCCAAATCTGAATGTCTAGATGCCAGTGTGAAACCAAAATAACAGCCAGCGCAATATGTCTCTACTAAAGCCCAGCAGTTTCAATACAATAGAGCACAAGTAATTTGATATAGATAAAGTATAAGACAAGGACTTCAAAATAACTTTTCTGAATATGTTAGAGGTCTTAAAGAGTATTTTAATAAAATTGATGGAAACACAAATGAACAATGAAATGAAATAGAAAAATTGGACATAGAGGAATAGAATGGAGGAATAGAATCAATAAAGAAAACCCAAACTGTGGGAAAAACTAAAGGAGAAAAATTTAGGAATGCCAACAGGAATCTCAGAGGCAAACATCACCAACAGAATACAAAATATGGAAGAAAGAATCTCAGGAATTAAGGCAAGATGGAAGAAATAGATACCTCCGAGCAAGATAATGCTAAAACCAAACAAAAACAAACAAACATTACAAAAAATTCAGATGCAATAACATCCAGGAAAGTATGGGACACTATGAAAAGATCAAGTCTATGAATAATAGGAAGAAAAGAAGTAGAAGAATCTCAGGTCAAAGGCACAGAAGAAAATTTCTCTAACCTAAAGAAGGAGCCATCTCTTAAGGTCCAAGAAGTGTACAGAACACCAAATATACTGGACTAGGAAAATATTCTCCATAACACAAAATAATAAGGAAAATAAACTTACAGAACAAAGAAAGAATATTAAAAATTGTCAAAAAAGACAAATTTAACATACAAAGGCAGACCTATTAGAATAATACCTAACTTTTCAATGGAGTTGTAGATTCTAAGAGACCACAGACACCAGCTCAGATTACTATACGCAACAAAAATTTCAATCATAATGGATGGTGAAAATAAGACATTCCATGATAAAATCAAAACAGGATCAAAGAAAATCAAAAGAAATCTTCAGGTTAACTTGAAAAGGTTAAACACACCCAAGGAAACATAAGGAATGACAATATCAGCCTGGAAAATAAAAAAGATTGGGCAGGAGGAGGGCATACCACCACAACAAAATGATATTAAATACCCAGCACTGCTCTATGATAATTCTCAACATCAGTGTTGTTAGTGGCCCAATAAAAAGACACGAACAGAATAGACTCAACTTACATAATTCTCAACACCAATGCTCCTAACTACACAATAAAAAGACACAAGCTAACAGAATGGACTCAAAAACGCAATCCATCCTTCTGCTGCATCCAAGAAACACACCTTAACATGAAGGGTAAACATCACTGCAGGGTGAAAGAAAGGAAGAAGATATTTCAGGCAGGTAAACCTAAGAAGCAAGCCTTAATGGCCATTTTAATATCTAACAAAACAGACTTTACACCAAAACTAAATAAAGGAGAAATCCACCAAGAGGACATTGCAGTTATTAAAATCAATGCACCAAACACAAGGGCCCTCAAGTTTATAAAAGAAAGACTAATGTAGCTTAAATCACCTATTGATCCTGACACAGTGGTAGTGGGTAACTTCAATACATCATTCTCACCAACAGATAGGCCATCCTGACAAAAACTAAACAGAGAATTGCTGGAGATAATGGAAGGCAAGAACAGATATTTAGAAAATATAAGGCTGAATACCACCAAGAAAAGAAACAGCAGAAAGTTTACTCATAGAAGCTGAACAGTTCACTAGTGAATAAAAAATGGGTTAAAGCAGAAATTAAAAAAGATATAAAAAACCTAATTGAATGAAAATAGAACATAACCAAACTTATGGAAAAAACAAAGGGTTTTCTAACAGGCAAGTTCACAGTTCTAAGTACCTGCATTAAAAAATGGAGAGATCTAATAGTAGTAACTTAAGCACGTGCGAAAGCTCTAGAACAAAAAGAAGAAATAACAACCAAAAGAATAATCAAATTCAAGGATGAAATTAATGAAAAAGAAAGAAACATAAAGAATCAATGAAGAAGAGTTGGTTCTTTGAGAAAACCAGTAAGACTGACAAACCTTTAGCCAGATTAAATAAAAGGCAGGGAGGGGGAAAGAGAGAGAGGGCAGGAGAAAGAGAGAGAAGATCCAGTTTAACAAAAATCTGAGGAGGGTACATAACAACAGTCATTGAAGAAACCCAGAGAATCATAATGACATACTTTTAACTATTGGGGGCAAGGGGCGGCCTGGCAGTGGGACCAGGACCTATCCAAGGTGAATGAATTGGTTTTTTGGAGCTCATTTCCTATGGTGGGATACCTTGCTCAGCCTTGACACAGGGGGAGGAACTTGGTCCTGTCTCAACTTGGTGTTCCAGACTTTGTTGACTCCCCAAGGAAGGCCTTACACCCTCTGAGGAGTAGACATGGGGGAGATGGGGAAAGGAGGGAGGAGGAACTGGGGTTGGTATGTGAAACAAACAAAAAAAAAGAATGAAAAAAATCTTCACTCCACCAAATTGGAAGATCTAAAATAAATGATTTTATTATATACCACTAACTAAAATTAAAACAGGATTAGATAAGAAATTTAAACATACCTAGAATTCCTAGTGAAATAGAAGCACTTATTAAAAGTCTCCCAACCCACCCCCCAAAAAATTCAAGTCATAATTGTACCAGAGTTTTGAGTAAGAATTAGTACCAATACTCTTCAAATTATTCCACAAAACATTAACAGAAGGAACATTGCCTAAATCATTTTACAAAGTCACAGATACCATTATACATAAACCATATGAAGACCTATCAAACAAGAATTACAGGAAATTTTCCCTTATTTGGCAGAGGGAAAATACTTTCAAGAACACATCAAAAAGATCAAAACACATCATGCTTCAGTAGGTTTCATCCAGGAGATTCAGGGTTGGTTAAACATAAACAAATCAATAAAAATAATCCACAATAAACAGGCTGAAAAATGAAACATGATCTTCTCACTAGATTAAGAATAGTCTTGTTAAAAATCTAACACCCCTCCATGATAAAAGTCCCAGAGAGACTAGGAGTAAAGGGCATATTCCTTAACATAATTAAGGCAGTTTACAGGAAGCCAATCGTCATTATTACCCTAAATGGAGAGAAACTCAAAGCATTTGCATTTGCACTAAAATCAGCAAGAAGTGACTTGCATCTGCTTTCTTGATGCCTCTTTAGTATATTACCAAAAGTCTTATTGCTCTAGCAGTAAGATAACTGAAAGAGATTAGAGGAGTAGAAATAGCAGAAATATTGCTGATGATATAATACTATACATAAATGACTAAAAATTCCATCAGGAAACTCCTACAGTTGATTAACATTCTCAGCAACATAGCTGCATACAAATGCCAACACACAAAAAAATCAGTAACCCTTTTACATACAAATGACAAATGGACTGAGAAAGAAATTAGGAGAACAACACCTTATACAATAGCCTCCAAAGATATAAATTGTCATGGGGGTAACTCTCAACAAGCAAATGAAAGACTTGTATTATAAACCCTGTAATATATTAAAGAAATTGAAAATAATATCAGGAGATAGGAAGATCTCCCATGCTCAAGTATCAGTAGGACTGATACAGTTAAAACAGCCATCCTACCAAAAGCAATCTCCATAAAAATTCCACTAAAATTCCTCACAGAATTTAAAAGGACAATTTTTATCTTCAAATTAAATCAAAATGAAGCCAGGGATAGCTAAAACACCTATGAATAATAAAAGAACTGCTGGAGATATTAACGTTCCCAATCTCAAATTGAACTGCATAGATATAAAAACAGCATGCTATTTGCACAAAAATAGATATGTTCAGCTGAACAGAATTGGAGACTCAGAAATAATTCCATACGCCTCTGGAAATCTAATTTTTAATAAAGAAGCTATAAGTACACACTGGAAAAAGACAACATCTTCACACAAATGGTATTGTTCAAACTGAATGGTTACCTGCAACTCACACCAAATATATCAAGGTCGTCAACATAAACCTGGATCCACAGAATATGAAGAAGGGTTTGAACTCCTTGGCACAGGAGACAATATCCTCCACAGAACCCTGATAGCACAGGCACTAAGACCAACAATTTTCAGATGAGACTACATGAAACTGCAAAGCTTCTGTATGTCAAAGGACACCATTACCCAGTTAAGGCAGGAAGGTATAGAATAGGAGATTTGTACTAACTATAAATCTGACAGAAGGAGAATATCCAAAATATATGAAGAACTCAGGAATCTAGACATCAAGAAAACAACCCAACTGAAAATGGGGTACTGATCTAAACAAAGAATTTTCAATAGAGAAAACTCAAATGGCTGAGAAACATTTAAAGAGATGTTCACCATCCCTTAGTCATCAGGGAAATGTAAATCAAAACTACTTTGAAATTTCATCTCAAACCTGTAAGAATAGGTAATATCAACAAAACTAGTGACAGCTCTTACTAGTGTGGATGTAGAATAATCCATTCCTGGTGACAGTGCTAACTTGTACAGCCACTATGGAAATCATTGTGGTGCTTCCTCAGGAAGATGGGAATAGATCTACTTCAATATCCAACTATACCACGTGTGGTGTTTTGAATAGATATGGCCCCCATAGACTCATGTATTTGAATAGTTGTCCAATAAGGAGTGGCACTATTAGGAGGTGTGGCCTTGTTGGAATGGGTGTGGTTCTGTTGGAGGAAGTGTGTCACTATAGAGGTGAGCTTTGAGGTCTCATATACTCAATCTATGCTCAGTGTGGTACACAGTCTCCTTCTGCTGCCTTTGAATCATGATGTAGAACCCTCAGCTCCTTCTCCAGCCCCATAAAGATAAGGGACTACCTCTGAAACTGTAAGCTATCCCCAGTTAAATATTTTCTTTTATAAGAGTTATGATCATGGTGTCTGTTCACAACAATAAAACACTACTCCTGGACAAATACCTAAGGGGTGTTTCATCCCACTACAAAGGTATTTGTTTGATAAAGTGTTCATTGCTGTTCTATTTTCATAATAGCTTAATAGATAACCATTAATGAATGGATGGATAAAGAAAATATGGTACATTTATACAACGAAATATTACTCACTCAAATTAAAAAAATGAAATCATGTAATTTTCAGGTAAATTGATGGAGCTAGAAAAATATCATTCCAACTGAGGTATCCCAGATCCACAAGGACAACTATGGTGTGTATTCACTTATATGTGAATATGAGCTGTTAAGACATTGATAAGCGAACTACCATTCAGAGGTTAGGTATAGAGTAAGGAACTAGGTGAAAGGCGTGGATCTGTCTAGGAAGGGGAAATAGAATAGTTATGGAGAGATGTGGTAGGAGGAACAGGAGAATCAAAAGAGAAGGGGAAAGAAAAGGGGAGTGAGGGGAATATAGGAAGGGACAGCTAAAACTAAGGGCAATTGGAGGAGTTGTATGGAAACCTAATACAGTAGAATCTACCTAAAATATGTACATATATGAAATCTATCTAAATGAAGTTACCAAATAAGTTAGGAACAGAGTTCCAGCTGGACACCTCTCATCACAAAATGAAGCATCCTTGTAACTGAGTTGTTGGACAAAGGAGTCCCATGGGCACCCTCAAACAACCCAGACTCTCATCAAGGCTATCAGCTATGTTCTTTAAATCTGACAATAAAACCCTATTGTTGAAGACCACACCTACACACCTCATTGAACATGGAGAAGTCCATCAGATGCCTTCATGGAGACTTCATCCATACGGACTAATGTTCATAGTCTTCTGCAGCCTACCAAAGAAGAAAGGTAGACACCAACCCAGTTACAAACCCTTTCGTCTGCAGCGTTGACCTGACTGCAAGATACACTGGTGCCATCGTGTCACAAGGCTAGTAGAAGTAACTAATGATGATCTGGTTTGATTTAAGGCCCACTGTCTTACATGGAATCCATACCTGACACTGTTCAGGTGGCCAAGAACCTGAGAACCTGAGACTAGATAGGGCAGGGACCTAGGGAAAAAAACAAATACTATTGTTATGCTAAGGGAATATAGCAATAAAATGACTTCTAAGGATTTTCCACTATGTTCATAGATCAGTGCCTTGCTCAGCCATAGCTGGGAAAAACTACTGAGACCTGCAGCTGCACGGTATGCAGGGACTGCATTTTTTCTCTTTTTTTTATGAAGGATTTTTTTTATTTTAATTTTAAAAAGCTTGTTTTACATGTCAATCCCAGGTCCCTCTCCCTTCCCTCCTCCCACATCTCCCCACCCCCCCCCCATCCTCCCACCCTATTGCCAATTCCTTCCGCATAGGGGATATCTAGAGTCTATAATTTCACTCAGGGTAGGGTCCAGGCACTTCCCTAAGAGTCCAGGCAGAGAGAGCAACCCGATGTCTGTTAGTATTCGAGGGATAAACACTGATCCACTGCTCAGGACCCCATAGGTAGCCCAGGCCTCCTCACTGACTCTCACATTCAGGGGGTCTGGATTGGTCCCATGCTGGCCTCCCAGCTGTGACAGGTCTGGGGTCCAAGAGTTCTCCCTGCATTTTTTAACAATTAGCCCTAAATGGGATGCCTCATGCCCATCAAATCCCTCCCCTCAGGGCTCAGGGAATCCTTTGCAGAAGCAGGCAGAAAGAGTGTAAGAGCCATGTGTGGAGGACAGAAGCAAACAAGGCCTTATAAAAACAGCACAGTTGAATTCACGGAAACTATAACAGCATGAGTAGGGCCTGCAGTGGTCTGTACTAAACAGGGTCCTAGAATTCAGAAGATGAGTAAACACATCCAGATCCCTAACCTACATACTAGCCACAATGAATATCCATTTTAAAGGTAAAGTGAGTTTTCTGCAATGGAGTCTCACAGGGAAAGCAACCCACACTTAAACCCTTAAGCATAGGCAGCATGCCCGCAGTAGACGGCTATCAGAAAGTGAAGTCAATGTCATTTAGGGGGATACTTTGTATCATAATGTTGTGTCAGGGCATTTTCTTTTTCTTGTTTTTTTCTTCTTTTTTTTCCTTTCAGGTATACTATGGCTTCTGGTTTTGTGTTTTCATGAGATACATCTGTGTGCAAATGTGTGGGTTTCTGCATTTGTATGTGTTTCTCATGCTTTTGCTTTGGTCCTTTTTCTCCGGTTTGTCTGTCTCCTCCTATTCTGACTTGTGTGTTTTAGTTTTATTATATTTTTACAGTTTTATTTTGTTTTACTATTATTCCTTAGATGCCTGTTTTCTAAGGGGACACAGATAGCAGTGTGGATCCAGATGGGAAGGGACGTAGGGAGGAGAAATTGGGAGAGGAGAAACTATAATCAGAATATATTGCATTTGAAATCTATTTTCAAAAAAAGGAAAACACAACCTTAGTGGTAATGGTAATGATCCTAACTTTGGAATGAAACTGGAGGAAATTATTCATTCTGAAGACTCTTTAAGCATCCCTTTATTTAAAAAAAAATCCCTTTATTTTTGTAAGTATTATGCTCCAAATCCAAAACTAATACATGTGGTTTCATAAATAGTACATATATTTACATTGATTAATATTCAGTAAGTTTATAATTAAATAGTAAAATATATTCTCTATAGTATTTAAATGCAAATGGTATTGTACTTAAGAATAATGATGCTGAAAGCCAACACTGGCAATAACATTTTTGAAGCCAAATCTTAGACTTATCTTTTCTTATTGTATAACGATGGTGTCAGAATGAAAAGAATACTTGTTGCCTGTTCAGCTTAATTTTGATTTTTCTAAATGACAGATATGTAATAACAGTGGGCTCTGTGAATAAGATAGGTTCACCAACGGCTTGATCAGGTTTTTCTCCTCCAGCTTCCTGCGGAACTTGAGGACACATCTACCGTGCAGCAGCGTGAACAGGTTGGTTCTAGCGTGAAGTTGTTTGGGTCAGTGAGTGGCAAACCTCAGGACTGGTTTACGCCTATAGTAACTGTAAAGTGGATTGCTGTCACATAGCAGAGTTATCCTTTGTGTTTTGGCTTTGTGTGTTCTCTTGACATTTCGTTCCTGGCATAAAGCATAAGGTCTACTAGGGAGTGGATGGATGCCTTTCTACCTTCAGAACCATGGCCTGAGTTAACCTATTTTTCTTACAAACACGGTTGCCCAGTATCAAGTATTCTGTCCTACAACTGGAGGTAGATAAATACAAGAGTTAAGTTTTCTTTATGTTGTAGACAGCATAGGTTTGAAGGGTTTCTTTTGGACTATGTTGTCCTATTAAAAACGCTTCCATCAGCTGTCTTGTTTCAGTACAGCGACTGATACTGTATGGTAGAGTAAGATTATCAGTGGTGTGAATAAATGGACATAATGTCCACACAGGCACATAGGTTTTCAAGTGTAGCAGCTTCTGCCTTGTTCTTGTGGGTGATAAAGATATCCAACATGGGCCAATAGGTGGAGGGGGCTATGAGTCGTTATAAAGCATCTGACCATGGATGTCTGGAGAACTCGACAGCAAACAGTGATGCAATCTGTTAATTGCCTCTTTCTTGCAGACTGTCACTTTTGTGTGAATTTCATGTAAATATAAAGTCTTAGCTTTTGGTATCACCAACTTGTCTGTCTTTAGGCTTACTTGGCTATTTACACATGCCCTGTGTGTCAGTCCAAATATATGCTGGTGTCCAGCAGCCCCTAGCCAGCAGCCTGTAAGGCATTGGAACATAGACCTTACACACTTCCACATTTTTCATCCCTTTCATTATACTCCCTATAAAATTATACTAACAAAGTAATTAAAAGTTAGCAAATGCCTCGTGTCCAAAGGTGTTTGTTGGAGCAACAAACTAGAAGTGATCTGGATGTTTCACAATAGCATTTGTATTGAATAAAGTTGGACACCTATGAAACAAATAAAACTTAGCTACTTCAAGGCTATTAATAAAGGATTGAAGATGAATGCATGGCAATGCTTCCATTTCAATTTAAAGAAGAAATGTAGAGCACTTTGCATACAGACTTGCTTCAACTAGAATAGAAAAACAGAACAAGAAGTGGAAATTTAGTAACTAAAATTTTACTTTTCAGCAGTGAAACCAGAGATCAGTTTCCAAGGTTGTTTTTGGTCTTACCTCTAATAATTTGCTGTATTTTTAAATTAGTTATTATTTTCATCTTAAAATTGTTTGAGGTTTAACGTTGTTCTACTAGTGTCTTTGAAACCTTGTGTTGCAGAACGACAGAGACTGACTTTAGTTGCTCTTGGAAATCACAGTAAATGTGGTCTTTCCTTGCCCTCTCTTCCTTCTTACTGGCCCACACTCACCAACTGCTAGCTGCAAATTTGGCTGTTTTGTGACACAGAATGTTGAGAGGAAGCAAGTGATGTGTGCAGATACTAACTGGCATTAGCTTCTTGGGCTCACCCATTCTCAGTCTTGCCCTGTCCACATAAATCAAGCATCCATCTTACCAAACACACACAGGCTGAAGCATCCCTTCTCCATGGTAACTCCCTGTTTTCCCTAGATAAGCATTTCCTATTCGAGTCCACAGTTGGTGGTGCAGCACAGTTTGACTGACCCAGGTGGATGCATGTGTATTCTGGAGCCAGAATTGAAACGCTTCTGCTGAAATGCAATTCCAATTAAGTATCCATGTAAATACATCATCAGCATATGCTTTTGAAACAACATTGGCTCACAAAATCTTATCTTTATTAAAGTAGCAACAATAAAGGACAAATAAGATCTGATATTCAGAAACTGAGTGGCAAGAGGAAGAACACATGAAAATAAATGCGTCGTTCATTGTCAGGGATGAAGGGAAAAAATGTGTTGCTTGGTAGAGTTGCAGAGTATATTGTTTCATCCATGGGGTAGAGCTGAGGCTTCCAAACTAGCACTCTCCCTGTGACCTCATCCTTGACACACCAAACTGTCTCCCCTCTTCTTCCTCTTTCCTTCATTGTTGCCTCTCTGCAATAAGATTCCTAGTATTCAACCTACCCTCCCTTTAGCATTTGTCTAATCCTGTCCTGCAACTGACAGTAGCATATGCCTTACATTTTTAAAGTGTTTGAGATAGCTATATTGGCAAATATTCTTTGGGTAAATTATGTCATGATTTTGTGTAGTTCTAGATCTTTTTAATGTGTGACACTTTAATACAGTTCCTCATGGTATGTTTAACCCCCCAGCCATAAAATTATTTCAGTGTTGCTTCCTAACTGCAATTTTTCTACTGCCATGGATCATAATGTAAATATCTGTGTTTTCTGATGGTCTTATGGGACCCATGTGGAAGTCCCCAAAGGGGTCATAACCCACAGTTTGAGAACCACTGCTCTAGAGCATGCAAAGTAGCCTACCTCTGACAGCAAGAAAAACTTTTACCAGTGTTCATATTTATAAAGCAATAGGTTCAAGAAATATGGAGCTGAGACTTCATCATCCAAGCCACTCTTCTGTGACATTTGCATTTGATAATAGCATCTATAAAATTTACATTTTCCTATTTATTTCAAAATAGTGTTCTAACCCAAAATTTCATTTCTGGCCATCTCTTTGGTAAAACAAATTTTACATGCATTGAAATGTTAAATTGGAATCCGGTTAGCCTCTTATGAAGTCCTCCATGATTTCAGAAAGAGCCATGGGAAAGGTACACATTTTGTATTTAAATGTCCTTACAGGAAGTGCATCCTATCTTCTGAGAATGTTATGTGCAGAAGATATATAGTACACACTGTGTTATTGTATGTGTGCATCTGAGTATACACACACAAATGTATAACAAGTACATATATCTAGTCAGCTTTTGGTTAAATTTAAACACATTCAAAATCATTTTTTAAATGTTAAGGATAATTTTAATGAATGAATATGAAAATAACAGAAACAATGCTACAGTTTTCAGTGACATTTATCCTACACTGTAATGATTTTATGTATCAGTCACATCTACAAAATTTTTAGTTTTTTTTCTAGACATTTTCTTTGAAGTTTTCATGAAACTCAAAGAAACTGTGTTAATGTAAGACTCAGCTCTAGTCGGACAAGTTGCCCACCAAGGTGTAGCCATGGAAACACTGTATCAAGGGCACTCAGTCACCCACTGGTCTGTCTTTCAGAGGCAGCTTTGAGACCTACTATGCTTGTTCCTTTAGACTTTCTCATCCATAAGACCATTTGAGGTGACTGAAATTGCACAAAATAGTAAAGACAAAAAGAGGATGCTGGTGAGAATTCACTGTATAATTCTTGTCATTCCTCCACTCCACGATCTGATCACATCTTTAAAAACATTAATCTATAACTCACAAATAATGTCAACAACTATTAAAAACAAATATTTCACAGAACTTAATACAATTTCCAAGTTTCACTTGGTGCTGTTGCTTGTCTTGTAATGTCTTTTATAGAGTATCAACATAAATTTTTATCCTTAAGTAAACACATGTGTTGCTTCCCTGGGACCCCAGCATAAAGGTCATGGAGTGAATTTATTTCTTCCATTCTGGACACAAACTTACTAGATTTTCCATGGCTAACTGACCCTTGAAAGTATTCAGCATTTTACTAAAATGCAAAATAATTCCATGTTGGTATAAAAGAAAATTAGAAAAAAAATGAAAATTAATGTTTTCTTCCAAAACATTAAAGGTAGTGTATGAATATAAACATGATTGTGCAAAATATTGATTTTACTTTTTCTATAGGTATTAAATCTTCATGCTTTGAAAATATTTCTTTGATACCTTTCACAGTTTTAGGAGAATACATGATATAGGAAGCAGCTGTTTATAATTTCACTCATAATTAAGAACTCAATTTGAAGTCATCTTCCTCTACTGCAGAAAGCCCAAGTCAACTTTTTAAGACATAGCAACTGGGTCCAGCTCTCACTGTGATGGAATGGTGACCAAAATCTCTTTTCAGATAAACTATAGACTATGTATTCTGGGTCAGCTCAGGAAGAGGAGGGCATTATAGTTGATGACCTGTGCAAGTTCTCAGTGGTTGCGGATTCAGGAATTCAGACTTGCCAATGAATAAAGCTACATAGTTTAGTCATTCATAGATTATGTTTCTGATACCATTGGGATGATTTGTAGGGCCATGCTCTTGACACTACTTTCAAAGGAAAAGCATCTCCAGATCTTCTTAAGGACCTGCTTGTTGTTTTTCTAACACTGCATTAACCCTGCAGTTACATATGATCTTATTGAAAACCTTTTAGTACTGCTTGAGTTAGTACTGCTTGAGATCTAGGATACACGGAAGTTCTTGATGTTCTCAAACTCTCAGGATATATTTTTGTTTAATTTCATCAACCTCATTACCATAACAAAATATTGCCATTTATACTTCAGATAGGTTCACGTTCTAAGATTTTCACTTCCACTAAACGTGGTATTTTAGAGACGACTTCATTGTTAAAATATGCATTGCTAGTGTTCCTAAGCATCTCCAAATTAAGCAAAAAGATAGAGAAGTTTGGGAGAGAGGCAGCTGGATCAAATTTGTGTCACTTGACTGAAAATGTTCATTGGAAGGAAAAGTGAAAATAATCCATTTATAGGTGACAATAAAGCCTTTGAAAAATCACACAAGCAAGGAACAGGTAGGCATGGCATCAAGGAAGCTTTAGGATAATACTGGATGCCCATACTACTTGCTGCCTGACATATCTGGGTAGAAATTTTTGTTTAATCTCTGAAACAACATATTAATTCTTTGTGATCAATAATTTTGTGCCATAGCTTGATTGGGTGACAGGATACCTCAGTATCTCATTAAGCACTGTTTCCGGGTGTGGCACTGAGGGGTTTCTAGAAGAAAGCAGCATTTGAACTGACAGACTGAGTGAAAAGCAGATAGTGCTCCCCAGAACACATGGTATCTACCTGTTGAAGATATGAATAGAATAAAGGATGAGGAAAGACTGAAGAGTTGGGACATTTACCTCTTGTTCTTTGGCACTCACTTATGGTTCTCAGGACTTATAACTTAATGGGAATACACATTATTTCAACAAGCTTTACTGGGATCCAACATTGCATAGTGTTAGTCTCTTACTGTTCATACAGGTGTGATAGTAGCACATAGTTATCATATGTTAATAATAAAATAATCCCATATTGGCTCTATTTCTCCAGAGAATCCTGACACATACTTGTGCAGTACTCTGAACTAATTTTCTGCATAGGGACATTGAGGGATTGTAGACATTGGTGATATTCCTACAATATTTTATTCAAAACTTTTGGAACTAAATTGGCTTTGAGACTCCACATCTTTAATTTTTTTGGAAAATGGTTTGATTATGAGAGTCATAAACTGCATAATGTTGTAGGATGACACAAGCAACCAGACATAAAATTCTTCACAGAACACGGTAAACACAATAGCTGGTGCTGTCCACTCAAGACGGGGAAGGCATTGTGAGTAAATGAGCTGTGAACACAACTGAGATGTCAGAACTGTGTGGATCCTGGAATTATGAATTTATAGAATTATAAATTTTGAAATTACATGGCTGGTAATTGATACAATCGTTTCTTGGAAACTGCTAAATTGTTTTCTAAACCCATATCCTTAGCATTAAAACACCTTCAAAGCTTTCAAAGGAAAGAAAATCCAAGGACCAGAGATATTAGTTGAAAGAGATGCAACCAATAGAGAAGTTAGAACAAAATTTGATCTACTCTCAGATTCTCTTCATTTCTTTTTATGTTGATGTCTTCTTTCATTTCTGCTCAGTTACTTTATTATTCTTGTTGCACACACTCAGATAAGAATTGTAAACGGTGTTAGTTTCAAGTTCCTGCAGAAAGTAATTTACTAACAACAAAAAACTAATGTATGAGTTCTACAAAGTATCTTTTAGCTGTTTAAAAATACACCAAGATACAGAAACTAAAATTAAATTGTACCTACTTATAAGTGAACATGGCATTTCCTTTTTTAATTTCTACATGGGAGATCTGAATATTAAGCACATTCATTAAAAATAAACTTACATGCTAACTAAATATATTGGGAAAATTTGTATCGTTAAGGTCAATAAGTAAGATATTTGGAAATTTATTTTAGCATAACTATATTTGGATAACTGCGTCTTATATAGGATAAGGTTGTTTTATTATGCAAGAGAAATTGCTACAGATTCAAATCTTAAAAGCACAGGGTCTGTTTATGTGTGAACATGTGTGACTTGACATAGATACTTTAACTTCTGTGTTGTCTTCTTAAGTCTAAAATCCTGTTATCATTGCAGGCTCTGGTGATATTAATCTTATTACATAATTTAAATAGTCTTAAATGCATAATAGCATAAACCAACAGAATATCTTTTTAGAAATGTGTTATTCACTATCAGTAATGCAGACAATTTGTACAAACTGATGTTTGAAGTAAGAATAAGTATCTAAAATAGCTTTATTTTCAAAACTAGAACAAAAACAAACAGTGAATACTTTTTGGCTTATTTGTCTAGAAAGTAAAGTAGCAATGGCAAACTTGTAAGAAAAGGGTAATTTATATTTTACCTTAAATAAATTTACTTTTATCATGACATGTCCATACAATGCAGTATCCATTAAAGCAAAGCCATAACACCTTCCCCAGACCCAAGCAAAATCAGATCATGTATTGTTTAAAAATAAATGCGACTTTACTTTTAACTGAAACTGCATTTTTTGTGTGTGTGGATAAGGAAAATCACGGCATAAAATACAAGATAAAGACAGAAATGTTGGGTGAGTGTCTGTTACGATTTAAGTCCTGTCCTGGACACACATAGTTCCTTTAAATCCACAAAGTGGACTTTCATAGGCATTGTTAGCCCTGCTTTAGAAACCCAGTGATCAAAAATGCTTTGGAATTTCACATGGCCCTCTCACAGAGGGCCTGGGATTCCAGCCTTGGTGCTTCAGGCACAGATCAAATATATTCTACTAAGATGACGACTTTTCCAATTTTTTCATTCTACACAGTCAGAATCTTCTTCAAAGGTCTCCACATATTTAGGGAAATCTACATTTCCAGGGATTTAAATATGTTCAGTGCCTAATTTATGCAGTGCCTACAAAAATTTGAGATATTTTAAGAGATGGTCTCAAAATTGGTTATGCTTTCCTCATAGAAAAATATGGCACTTATCCATTTAATAATTAATTCAGAAAATGTGGGGAAGGGAGTGAATCATCTGGTAGTAAAGCAGCCTACTTCTTTTTCGAAGATTTGACTTCCTGTAGTTCCCATCCTTGTGCCTGGAAAAGAGTAAGTGTAATTCCAAGAAACATGTTTAAGAGGTGTGCACATGTATTTACCAAGAACAAATTAGTAAACATTATCTCTCTGGGAGGCCAGAAATGAGGATATCACAGCTACCATATTGTACTCAGAGTGCCTCATTTAGACTAAATGAACAATAAAGCAGTACTTCTAAAAAGTGTCTGGAGCTTGGGCAATAACTGTAAAATTAAGAAGTCAGTGGGACCAGATGTTTGTAGTTACATTGAAATTGCTTGGAAGGCACTGAGAAAAGGGGATAAGGCTAAAGGTTTATCAGTAGGCAAGAGATTATCTTCCCAATGGTCTTGTGTGAATTTTTAGTCAAATCCTTATCATGAATTTTACGAATCTTCAAAAGGGTATTTAGACCATATCAGATGAGTAAAATGATACCTTCAATGTGGTTTTTCAAATTGCATGCAGTTCAACAAAACTGTATTTCTGCCCGTTTCTCCTTTTTCACTAAATATTATCATAGTATCATTAATGGTCTTCTTAAAGATAAATTTGATCACTACCCTATCAGAGAATTAATTTATGTAAGTATTACATAGACATTCCCTGTGCATCATGCTGAATTCTAAGATGCATGTATCAATTTAATTCTAGCAATGGCGATGTGAGATTTGTAGGCTATTATCACATCTCCATGTGAAGGAAAGGTTGGCTCTCAGAAGTAGTGGGAAACATGCACACATTCCCATAGCTCCTATGTAGCAGAACTGCATTCCAAGTGCCATAAACTCCCTTCCAACACACACACACACACACCATACCACATGCTGCCTAACATCTACCGGGTCCTGAGTACTTCCTTGGTGTTGAGAAATGGCCACGATGGTCACACACTATCCACATTCCATCTGCTAAGCTTCCTGGTAACCATGGTGACCTTTATTTTATGAATGTAATGCTTGACCATAGGAAGCCCTCACTAATTCAGGAACCTGATTTCATCGTTGCTCTACTTCTTGCTTTGGCACTTTCTTTTGTATCTTTTGGACTCAGTTTCTTTTCTTTTCAATTTTGCACGGTTTCACTAGATACCCTGGGTTTGCCTAGAACTCATCAGGTAGCCCAGGATGGTCTGAGACTCATAGTAAACCTCCTACCTCATCTTCCTGAGGGCTAGAATTATAAACATGAATGCCTTCCTTCCTGCTACTTGAGTTCTCTCTGTTATTTCACATAAGCTACATAATATCAAATTCCAGAAAAATTTGGCAATATGAAAAATATAATACTTCAATAATTGCTAGTCACTGAAAACTGCCACAATGTCATATTAGTAGTAACGTGTATGCTTTGTTATCCTTTGGTGTGGGTTATATTCCTGACCTCACAGTTTTGTATACCCACCAACTGTTAATTGTTCCTAAACTGAATTACGCCATAAGAGTTTGTATTACACAATTTTAAACCTTGCTTCATAATCTATTGCACTGAGGTCTTTTTTATTAGAACAGCACCTGTATGTGCACTGCAACTATAAACAAAATTTAAGGCTGGAGATTTTTGTACAGAAAATTAAAAGCATTTGTGATTCTTCCAAAAGGATCTTGGTCAGTTCACAACATTTACATCAGGTGGATCACAATAGTTTTAAGGATTCATAAGATCCCATAACTTCCCCTAACTATACTAACATATATAGTATACATGTATGTGTGCATACACCTACACATAAAATAAAAATAAATTTTAAATAAAAATCCTAGCCAATTGAGAAACTGTTCAGTTAGTGAAGTGTTTTCTATACAAGCATTGGGACCTGAGTTCAGACCTCAGAACCACGTAAAATCCCAGATGTGATAGCTCCCACCTGAAGTCCAAGGACTCAGTAAGCAGCAGGAGATTCCCTGCTTGCCAAGCTGAATTAGTGATCTCCACTTACAGTGAGAGATCTTGTCTCAAGAAAGAAGATGGAGATTGGAGAGAAGAGAGACACATAACATCAATATCAGGATTCCACATGTATGTGTACACATGTGAACATGCATCTCCATACATTGACATGCACATACAAGAATTAAACATTTGGTAAAATAGCAGGTTAGGCTGTATGCTTTTGTCATGTAATATATAAGTATATATACATATATTAACATGCCTAATATATAATATATGCACATGTTTCTATACATCATAGGATGACTAATTCAAAGTAATTTGCCTCTTATAGTTATCATGTCTCATATTAGAACCCAGGAATCCAGGTTCTAGTGCAAATAGAGGGGTTTGCAGACTTCTTACCTTCTCATTCCACTTTTATTATATGACCAAATCCAGAAACATTGATATCATGAATTTCATATTATTTCTTTCTCTCCACAAATTCCTTAACAGATTCTAATACATGCAAAACTATCTCTTTCCTTAGGTGCTGAAACAGCTCCTACACATTGTACCCACATATCTCCTGGTCCTAGTTCATCCTCTTATGTTACTGGCTAAATATTTTAAAATTTAAGTACAATGTCATCAAAAGCAACCTGCTTAAGATTCCTTATGATAAAAAGAAAGCCCATTAGTCAAGATTGTGTTGCTCAGCGTTGTCTTAACGGTCTCCTCCTGTTTCATCCTGAGTTCCCTTTATTACCTCCCCAAGTTCCAATTCCAACATTTCTCTGGGATATCATATGACCACAAGCAAAATTAGACATCCATGCATTTACCAAAATTTTCCTCACTATGGGATCCATGTCTTCTGTTCTTTCTTCAAATGGCCCCTGAGTTCCCTAAGTAAGTATTTACTTCTTCATGCCCATTTTATATTCTGATTTTATGTACCTTTAGCATAATTACTTCTCTCTAGCAATCATCATGAATTCAATTTTCCTGTTTGCTTATATTTAGGTATTTAATTAATGGTTATTTCTCCAACTCAACCATGAATTCAAGAACCATATACTGCCAAAGTTAAGTATAAGGCTGCCAGTAGTAAACATTAAAAAACATAGTTTAGACTCTTAAACAGAGAGCTATATAATCTCAGTTATACATGGTGACAAAATTATGAAATATTACAGCACTGCCATGATTAAATAGTTAAAAATATGATAGATAATATAAAATTGAAAAATCCAAAGAATATAAATAAAGTTCTGGATGAAAATTTTGTTAGAATCAGAAAATAATTATCTTAATGATTTTCAGATCCTAAAACTTCTTCACCTTCTCAGTGTCACATATAAATGACTACTGGGCTGGCAAAATGAATTGGCAGGCAAAGGCACCTACTACCAAGCCTGGCAAACCACATTTGATCCCCCTGGTCCCTAAGTGTGGAAAGAGAAAGCCAATAGCTGTCCTCTGACATAGCATACACCTGTGTATGTGTGTATGAGGGCATGGCCCCCACACACCAATACATATAAAAATGTCAAAAGATGACTGCTTAAATAAAGTAAGGAGAAAGAACGCATTTCCACAATGAAGTATTATCAGCTGTTAAAAACAATTGCATCAGGAAATTTGAAGGCAAATGGATGGAATGAGAAAAAAATCATCCTAAATGATGTAACCCAGATCCAGAAAGACAAAAATGGTATATAATCACTCATAAGTGAGTATTAGCTGTAAATTAAAGGATAACCATGCTGCAATCCACAGACCCAGAGAGACTATTTAACAAGGATAGCCCAAGCAGGGGATTCATGATCTCCCTGGGGCAGGGAAATAGAAGAAATCTCCTAGGTGGATTGGGGGCAGGTAGGGATGGGAACATGAGGAACCATTTTAGGGGCTAGATGGAGGAGAAGAGTACTGAAAGAGATGGCTTGAAGTGAGGGCATTTTGGGGTTGGTAGGAAGTATGCATTTTGGGGTATAAACCTGATACAAGGGAAACTTCCATAAATCTACAATGATGACCAAACCTAAGATGCCTAGCATAGTGGATAAGCAGGGCTGAACTGGCCATTTCCTGTAATCAGATTGACAATTACCCAGATTGTCATGTGAGAACCTCCATGGAACTAATGGAAACAGATGCAGAGGCCCACAGCCTAACATTAGTCCAAGCTTGGGGAATTTTGCAGAAGAGAGGTAGGAAGGAATATAGGAGCCAAAAGTGTCACGGTTACCATGAGGAAACCTACAGAATTAACTAACCTGAAGTCATAGGGACTTACAGAGTTTGAACCAACAACCAGGGAGCCCGCATGGGAGTCTCCTATGCTCTCTACATATATGTTGTTATGTAGCTTGGTCTACTTGTGGGACTCCTAACAATGGGAGAAGGTGTTGTCCCTGGTGCCTTGGCTGGCTCTTGGAAACATATTCCTCATACTGTATTGCCTTGTCCTGCCTTTATACAAGGAGAGGTACTTACCCTTACTACAACCTGATATGCCAACTTTGTTGATACTCATGGAAGGACCTGCCCTTTTCTGAACAGAAACAGAAGAGGAGTGGATGGGGAAAGCTCAAGAATCCCTAGTAAACTTGCCTCCATAGCATACAACTATCTATGGGCCAATTGTCACAACACAAGTTTCTTTAGTAAAATAGGTCATGGAGTTAATTTCCTGCAATTCCTGTAGCTCTTCGTTGACCACTGGATTCAGACATGTAAGGAAGTTTGTGACATAATCAGAGGGTGTTGATAGATAAAACCAGTAAAATGATGAATTTTTATGGACGTTGCTAGGAAATGTGGCATTTATTTCCCTTTTAAACAATGTAATTAACCTGGAAGTTCTTAGGAACAAATTATAAGTCATTTTTTCTCTAAAGGAATGCCAAAGAAATGTAGCTTACTGTACCTTTTGTGAACAGCCCTCTCTGTGTTGGATTCCATGATGCATTCATTGCAAGAAGACCCAGTCTGCCTCAACTTTCATTTTAAATATCTCTGTCCCTATGTTCCTTCTATTCTGCAACATGCATATGTGACTGCAGAAATGAACCAGGCATAATAAACCCCACTATAGTGCATTCTAGGTGTTTGCCAACTATCATGAACTGACTCTGCAATAATCCTCAGACCCTTATGTGTTGGAAGTGTTGGTCTCCAGATGGTGGTCCCGCATTTTGGAGTTTGTTGAACCCTTGGAATACATGGTTAGACTAGCAGAAGTAGGTCACTGGAGATAGGCTTGAAGGTCATGTCTGCTCTGAGTGCCCTTGTCAGTTGATCAGTGAAGATACAAACAATCTGTATCATGTGCTTCTGTGGCCACGCCCTCTTCCCCTTGATGGGCTGTGATCTAAAACATGAGACCCATTAACCACTGCTTCCTAACTGTTTTGTCAGGTATCTTGTCACACTGACAAGAAATTTATTTAATGTAGAAACTGTAAGAGGTACTACATTTTAATCCAGCTTTGGGTGTGGAGTTGTAGATGCTTTTGAACATGACTGAGATTTGGATGTGGAGTTGTAGATGTTTTTGAACATGGGATAGAATCTGTGGCTACTTCACAAACAATTCCTCATGAAATGACAAGGGATCCCTATTGTCACGAGCTCTCATAATTGGTTCTGCTAAAACCCTGTTGCAAACTGTAGACTATAAGACCGCAACACCTTTACAGTGTTCTCTTCCCTTTCATAAACACTGCAAAGCTTGCAGTGTTCACAGCACAAATAATGTCACTTTCTTCTGTTTAGTTTCAGGCCTTTCACACTCACACCTACTACAAAACTGTTAGAATTGAGCCAAGCAAAAACAGAAGTAAAAGTAATTTTCTTCATATTTCACACATCTTCCTATTTCCAGATTAATTTACAACTCCATTCTCCATATTAACTTACATTTCCACTTTGGTTTAGAAAGACAATTATAACTTGAATTATTTTGTCGTCTATCTCATATGGAACATTTCATAGTTAACCCAGCGTAGATGAAGACATAGTGCCTAAGAGTTTAAACCTAAAGGTAATTTGCAGCACATCTGACCGTCCCCAAATGCCTCACTCTATTTGAATTGAGCCTAATGACAGGCAAAAGGGTTGATATGGATCATAACTGTTCCATGAAATTTTGTGTGTTCAAGTCTTGATCTCCTACACAACAGTGTTCAAAGATGGAGGCTTTAGATGGTGATTGAATCACAAATGCTCTGACCTCGCCAATGCCAGAAATGTACTTACATAGTAATTATTTAATGTGCTTGAGGGATTAAATTTGTTATTAACACGAGCATGCTCCTCTCAGCCCACCCACTGTGGTGGACTGCATAGCCTCCACCACATGTTTCTGCTGGTTTGAAGTCTTGTTTTACCAGGGGCCTGTAAAATGCTTTATGGTGGTAGGGACAACCCTGAACTGAAAGTTTGAAAACAATGAGTTAAAATAAATTGAACCTCGTTTTAAGTTGTTTATCTCGGCAAAATGACCAAAAGCTGACTGTCTTGTCTATGGTTATACTAGGATGCTGGGAATTTAAGAAAGTAATTGTCTTTCTAATGTTACATCAACAAAATTCAGAGTGTAGCCACAGAGAGGCTGTAAATGTTGTTTTAAAAACCTAAAAATTGATTGCTTTGGTATCAGTCTTAGATGGTTATCTAATGTGACCATTTTCCATCCCAATTCTCCATCCCATAATTAGTGCTGTCAGAGCATAACTGTTGGTGAGTTGGAATGAGCAGAGAAACAGTTGAAGTACACCACAGGAAAGTGACACGGAGAAGTTTCTTTCATGATAAGAATAGCAATTCCTGTCAAGCCTTGAGCAAAATCACATTTCGTTGTTCAAAATTTAATAAACCCACAATCAACATACTTGGTGATAAAAAATTTTAAATTATTTCCATGAATTAGAAATAGAAAGTGTGAAAAGAAATGAAGCCAGTCAGACCTGAAAGGAAACATAGCAACTCAGAATTTTTTTGTGAGGACAGAATCCCTTTAAGTAAACTTTTTTTCCTAATTTTGTGATAGTATAAAGAAGAAAAATAAAACCATTCAACAATTTGAAAGGATGAAAAAACAAAAGAAGCATGTAAACAAATTAAGTTAGACTAAATTAGTGCATACAGTCCAAATTTGATAATTCTAACAAACATCATAATGTCCAATTAAATTAAGATTTTTGATGTGTGGGGTCAGGAATATGGCTTCTTACACAAGCATGAAGACCGAGTGGGCTTCTTGGGCCCAAATATAATGTCTGGTGTGCTAGAGCAAGTTTATAATTTCATTTGGGGAGGTGGAGGTAGAAAATATCCCTGTTGCTCACTAGCTTTGTGGGATAGCTATAGTTTCAGTGAGAGGCACTGTATCAAGAAACAAGGTAGAATTCTCCAGAGTAATGATGTCCGAAATTGAACTGTGGCCTACAAACAGATGTTAACACGTGTACACCCCCCACACAAATGCAATGTTTTGATATATCAATAATATTCATTTCTTAGCAGCTCCCATGCTCCTTTTACCCTTTCCCCTGGATACCACAAATCTATCTTTGCTCCTAGATACCGTATATAAACACAATAGGACAACGTTTGCCATTCTGTGACTGATTTATTACATTTAACATAATGTCTTCTTTCAAATTATTTCCTTCTTTTCTTAAAGACACAATGTAATTTTCTATTGCACCAAAACACACTAAAATTTTCTGTTGTTGTTGCTGGCGTGTGTGTGTGTGTGTGTGTGTGTGAGAGAGAGAGAGAGAGAGAGAGAGAGAGAGAGAGAGAGAGAGAGAGAGAGAGAGAGAGAGAGAGAGAGAGAGAGAGAGAGAGAGAGAGATGTATGTGAATACAGGCATCTGAGTGCCACAGCCACAGTAGCTGTGTGAATGCCAGAGAACAACTTTCTCTTCATTCATCATGGGCTCTGAAATTAAACTCATGTCATCATGCTAGAGCAACATGCAATTTTTTATGAATTGAGACAGTGTCAGCCCGTATATGCTGCATTTTTAATCTACTCGCCTTGTTGTACGGCATTGTGCCCAGTTCAGTTTTAATGACCCCTTTAAAATAACTGCTTTTGACTCTCTAGATGGAATCTGAAAGCTATAGGAAGAAGGAAATGAAGCTTGACAACTAATGAAGTCTTGACACTCAATTGTTTTTTATGCCCGTTGATACCATTTACACATTCTTCTTTCCTTCATTTGCCAGTGAAACCCAGGGTATGTCATTAGAGACATCAGTTATATATCTATCTACCCTTTCTATACACAAAATATAATGGAGCTGAATAGGAAATAAAATACTCACAGTGAATAAAATATTTCATTTAAGGTTCCCTCTTCCCAGCTAACTCTAGGTCCTGCTAAGGTGACAATAAAAGCTAACCAATACACTAAGTTGATGTACACATATGCTCAAGTCCCAGAGATAATTTAGGAGGAAAAAAGCATTGGTTGATAAAATGATAAGTTGTTGATAATAAAATAAGATGTTATTTCTCCCTCAGCCCTGATCATAGGATTTTTCTTCCCATTATCCTATTTATATAAATTTATCAGAAGGAAATGATTTTGAAGAGTGTTTGAGGTTCTAGCTATTTTGGGAGATGACTTAATCTTATAACTCCTACATTTGCATTGCTTTTTAAGTGGAAGGGGAAGTTAGCCTATAAGTTTTACACAAAGCATGGAAAACAACATAAAGCATAGCTTCCTTTTTCACTTAGGGCCATTCTCTTCAAATGAGCAAAGAGGCCCAGGGTGGTTGAGCAGCAAAGAGATGGGCTGAGCAGCTACACCAGCCCTAATATTGAAAGGTCAGAAGCCATCACAGCCAGACCTCATCCATTCCTGGAAGAAGAGGAATTACTACCAAAACTGTTTACAGACATTAGCCTGCATGATTCATGACCATTTGATGCACATTCCCTCACTCTGCTATGTGCAAAAACTTCTCCCAAACACTCTAAGAAGGATTCAAAATGATTTCTGAAAAATCACCTCATCTTCAAAGTGGCTTGGGGAAAGGACATAAATTTACAGAAATGGTTTGAATTAAGGGATGGGTTATTATTATGTGGTGAGGGGACTTCCTTTCGGGGTCCACTCTAGTTGGTGTTCTATAGGCTTCTTGTACTTTCATTGGCATGTCTTTTTTTAATTTGGGAACTTTTTCTTCTATGATTTTGTTGAATACATTTTCTGCACCTTTGAGCTGGGTTTCTTCATATACCTATTATTCTTAGATTTGACCTTTTCACAGTATCCCATATTTCCTGCATATTTTGTTCTATGGAATTGTTGTACTTAAGATTTTCTTTGGTCCCTGAATCTATTTTTCCTAGTGAATCTTCAACACCTGAGATAATCTCTTCCAACTCCTGTATTCTGTTGGTTATGCTTGCATCTGTAGTTTCTGATTATTTACTCACCTTTTCTAATTCCTTCAGACTGTGTTTTTTATTGTCTCTATTACAGCTTTCAAACCTGCACTGTTTGAATTATTATTTGTAATTTTGGTTTGTCTTTTCTTCTGTTTCTTTAAAGTATTTTCTTATTTCTTCTTTTAGGGTCTTTATCAGCTTCATGAAGCTTTCTGTACATAAAATATAATGGAACTGAATATGGAATAAAATACTTACAATGGATAAAATCTTTCATTTAAGGTTCCCTCTTGCCAGCTAACTCTAAGTCCTGCTAAGGTGACAATAAAAACTAACCAATACACTTTAGTTTTTGTACGCATACGCTCAAGCTCCAGAGATAATTTAGGAAGAAAAAGGCATTGGTTGATAAAGTGGTTAGTTGCTGATATCAAAACAAGATATTTCTCTTTCAGCCATGATCATTGGATTTCCATTTTCCCCAAACATATAGAATAAAGAAAGAATATTAAGAGCAGCAAAGGAAAAAGGCTAAGTAACATATAAAGGCAAGCCGGGCATTGGTGGCGCACACCTTTAATCCCAGTACTCGGGAGGCAGAGGCAGGTGGATCTCTGTGAGTTTTGAGACCAGCCTGGCCTATAAGAGCTAGTTCCAAGACAGCCTCCAAAACAATACAGAGAAATCCTGTCTAAAAAAAATAAAAACAACAACAACAAAAAAAAAAACATATAAAGGCAAATCTATCAGAATCACACCTGAATTCTCCATGGAAACTCTGAAAGTCAGAATGTCCTCGATTGATATTCTACTAACACTAAGAGACCATGGATGAAAGTTCAGACAAGTATACTCAGCAAAGCTTTCAATCACTACAGATGGAGAAAACAAGATATTCCATGACAAAAACAGATTTAAACAATACATATCCACTAGTCCAGCCCTACAAAAAGTGCTGAAAGGAAAACTGCAAAGCAAGGAGGGTTACTATGCTCACAAAAACATACACAATAGATAATCCAACTTTACCAAAAGCCAAAGAAAAAGCCAGGTAAATCCACAAACAATGACATCACAAAAAAAAAAAACACCAAACAAACAGGAATTAACACTCGATGGTCCTTAATCTCCCTCAATATTAATTGTCTTAATTTGCCTATAAAAAGACACAGGCTAACTAAATGGTTAAGAAGACAGAATCCATCCTTCTGCTGCACCCAAGAAACACACCTCAACTTCAAAGACATACATTTCCTAAGAGTAAAGGGTTGGGATGAGATTTTCCAATCAAATGGATCCAAGAAACAAGCTGGTGTAGCTATCCTGGTATGGAACAAAATAGACTTCACACTAAAATCAATCAAGAGAGATGAAGAAAGTCATTTCATATTCATCACAGGGATAATCCTTAAGGATGAAGTCTCAATTCTGAACATCTATGCCACAAATACAAAGGCAGCCATGTTCGTAAAAGAAACATTACTAAAACTCAAATCACACATAAGACCTCACACAGTTACAGTGGGAGACTTTAACACCCCACTTTCGCCACTAGACAGGACCACCAGACAGAAACTTAACAAAGAAACAAGGAAACTAACAGAGTTATGACCCAATTGAGTTTAACAGACATTCAATCTAAGCACAAAAGAATATACCTTCTTCTCAGTGGCATATGGAATCTGCTCTAAAATTAACCACATACTTGCCAACATAGCAAACCTCAACAGGTACAAAAAATTGGAATAACCCCCATATTTTATCAGACCACCATACTTTAAAGTTAGAATTCAACAACAACATCAATTGCAGAAACCATACAAATTCATGGAAATTCAACAACATGCAATTGTACCATTCTTGGGTCAAGGAAGAAATAAACAAAGAAATTAAAGACTTCCTGGAATACAATGAAAATGAAGACAAAACATACGCAGACATATGGGACACTTTGAATGCAGTACTAAGAGGAAAGTTCATAGCACTAAGTGCTCATATGAAGAAATTGGAGAATAGTAACACTAGAGAATTAACCGTACAACTGAAAGCTCTAGAACAAAAAGAAAACTCACCCAGAAGGAGTAGATGACAGGAAATAATCAAATTGAGGGCTGAAAACAATAAATTCGAAACAAAGAAAACAATACAAAGAATCAATGTAACAAAGAGTTGGTTCTTCAAGAAAATCAACAAGATAGACGAACTGGTATCCAAACTAACCAAAATGGAGTGAGAGAACATGCAAATTAACAAAAATCAGGAATGAAAAGGGGGGCGTAAAAACGGACACTGAGGAAATCCAGAGAATCTTCAGATCATACTTTGAAATCCTGTACACCACAAAGTTTGAAAATTTAAAGGAAATGGACGATTTTCTGCATAGATATTGCTTACCAAAATTAAATCAAGAGTAGAAAAGCAATCTAAATATACCTGTAACCCCTAATGAAATAGAAACAGTCATCAAGTCTACCAACCAATAAAACCCCAGGCACAGATGGCTTCGGGGCAGAATTCTACCAGAAATTTTCAAAAGAGCTAATTCTACTACTCTTCAAAGTGTTCCACACAATAGAAGCAGGAGGTGCATTGCCAAAGTCTTTTTATGAGGCTACAATTACCTTGATATCCAAGTTACACAAAGAAACAACTAAGAAAGAGAACTACAGACCAATATCCCTCCTGAACATTGTTGCAAAAATACTCAATAAAATATTAGCAAATTAAATCCAAGAACACATCAGAAAAATCATACACCATGATCAAGTAGGCTTAATCCCAGGGATGCAGGGATGGTTCAACATACAAAAATCTATCAGTATAATTCACCATATAAACAAACTGCAAAAGAAAAATCACATGATCATCTCACTTGATGAGGAAAAAGCCTTTGACAAAATCCAACACCTGTTCATGGTAAAGGTCCCGGAGATATCAGGGATAACAGGAACATACCTGAACATAATAAAAGCAATATACAGTAAACCAAGAGCTTACATCAAACTAAATGGAGAGAAACTCAATGCAATTCCTCTACAATCAGGAACACAACAAGGCTGTCTGCTCTCTCCGTATCTCTTCAATATTGTACTCGAAGTTCTAGCTAGAGTAATAAGACAACAAAAGGAGATCAAGGGGATAAAAATTGGAAAGGAAGAGCTCAAACTTTCACTATTTGCAGATGATATGATAGTTTGCATAAGTGACCCAAAGAACTCTTACAGCTGATTAACACCTTCAGCAAAGTGGCAGGATACAAGATCAACTCAAGAAAATCAGTAGCCCTACTATATACAGATGATAAGTGGGCTGAGAAAGAAATCAGAGAAACATCACCCTTTACAATAGCCACACACAACATAAAATACCTGGGGGTAACGCTAACCAAACAAGTGAAAGACCTGTATCGCAAGAACTTCATTTTTAAAGAAAGAAATTAAAGAAGACACCAGAAAATGGAAAGATCTCCCATGCTCTTGGATAGGTAGGATCAATGTAGTAAAAATGGCAATCCTCCCAAAAGCAATCTACAGACTCAATGCAATCCCCATCAAAATTCCAGCACAATTCTTCACAGACAGAACAATTCTCAACTTTATATGGAAAAACAAAAAACCCAGGATAGCCGAGATAACCCTCCTCAACCAAACAACATATGGAGGCATCACCATTCCTGACTTCAACCTCTACTATAGAGCTATAGTCCTGAAAACTGCTTAGTATTGGCATAGAAATAGATAGGTAGACCAATTGAATTGATTGAAAATCTTGATGTTGACCCATACACCCATGAACACTTTACTTTTGACAAAGAAGCTAAAATTTTACAATGGAAGAAAGACAGCATCTTCAACAAATGGTGCTCATATAACTGGATATCGGCATATAGAATACTACAGATAGATCCATGTCTATTGCCATGCACAAAACTTAAGTCCAAATGAACAAAAGTCATCAACATAAACCTCTTAGAAGTGAAAATGGGAGGTACCCTTGAACCAACTGTTGCAGGAGACTGCTTCCTGAACTAAATAAAGAATTCTCAATAGAGGAGTCTAAAATGGCTGAGACGCACTGGAGAAAGTGTTCAACATCTTTAGCCATGAGTTAAATGCAAATCAAAACAACTCTGAGATACCATCTTACTCTTTTCAGAATGGCTAGAATAAAAAACACCAATGACAATTTATGTTGGAAAGGATGTGGAGAGAGGGGAACAATCCTCAAATGCCAACTGGTACAGCCACTTTGAAAATCAGTATGTAGATTCCTCAGGAAAATGGGAATTAGTCTGCCACAAGATCCAGCAATTCCACTCTTAGACATATACCCTAAAGAGTCACATTCATACATCAAAGATGTCTGTTCACTGTGTTCATAGCAGCATTATTTGTAACAGCCAGAACCTGGAAGCAACCTAGATGCCCCTCAACTGAATAGTGGATAGAGCAAATGTGTGCATTAACACAATGGAGTACAACTCAGCAGAAAAAAATACCATGGAATCTTGAAATTTGCTGGCGAATGGATGGCACTAAAAGAAACCATCCTGAGTGAGGTAACCCAGTCAGAAAAAGAGAAACATGGTATGTATTCACTCTTATGTGGATTTTAGGCATGAAACAGTGGAGTGCCAGCCTACAATCTCACAGCCAGAGAGTCTGGAAAACAGGGAGTATCCCAGAGAGATGTGTATGGTACCCCAGAGGAAGGGAATGGGACAGAATGTTTTAAGTGGATTGTTAGCACGTGGCGTGGGAGGAAGGGGAAGCTGGGAGAAAGAGAAGGAGTGAAGGAGATGGGGCCGGAGCACATGGGGGAGCAGGATGGTTGAGTCAGGGGACAAATAGAGAGCAGGATGAAAGATGCCATCATAGAAGGAGCCAGTCAATTTTGAAGAGAGATCTGGCACTAGTGAGATGTCCAGAGACTTACAAGGATGACACCAACTGGCGGTCTAACTTATAGTGGAGAAGCTACCTTAGATGCCCTTTCCCTATAATGTGATTGATGACTTCCTTGTATGCCATCCTAGAACCTTCATCTAGTGGCTGAAGAAATCAGAGGCAGACACCCACAGCTAACACTGAACTGGATTGCTGGAACTTAGTTGCAGAGAGGGAGGAGTGATGAGCAAATGGGTTAAAACTTGGTGGGTGAAAACCACAGAAACAGCTGACTTGAACAATGGGGATCTCATCGACCCCAGACCGATAGTTGAGAGGCCAGCATGGAACTGATCCAGACCCTCTGAAAGTGGGTATCAGTGAGGAGGCCTCAGCATTCTTTTGGGCCTCAGACAATAGATCAGCACTTATCCCTGGCATCCAGATGGACTTTTGGAGCCCATTCAACATGGAGGGATGCTGTCTCAGCCTGGACACGTGGGGGATGATAAAACAGACTTTGGAGATCCCCCATGAAGGGCCTCACTCTCCCGGGAGAGTTGAGTGGGGACTGGATGGAGGGTTAGGGGTGGGTTGAAGGGTGGTGGGGGAGGAGGGATTGACATGTGAAGGAGCTGGGATTGACATGTGAAGCAAGCTTGTTTCTAATTTAAATTTAAAAATTAAAATAAATAATATTGCAAAAAATACAAAGATGCCATAAGAAAAATAACTAAATAGATTCATTAATGGATGGAATTCCCCTTCTTCTATAGCACAGGTATGGAAAGACAGAATGACCCCAAATTAAAGTAATTGAGTGTCATCTTGCAGAACCAATTATAGACACCATGCTGTGACTACATCCTATTAGTCACTGTACATCTTTTTTGACTTGTGCATGTTCAGATGTCAATTTAAGTCACTCACAGAGCAAGAAACTTTACATATGTAAGGACATTGCTGGATCTCCTCACTTCACTTTCATCATCACTGCGGGTGTCTTTGCTGGATCTTTAGACAATTGCATAAAGGCCCAGTTTAAAAAGAGAAATGTCCTCTTGCAATGTAAAAGAAGTAGAAGCAAAATTTCCATTCATCGACACTAATTGTCCTGACACTACTTTCTCAATTCAGTTGTACATGGCAAACTCCCATTTCTGCGCACACATATCCCTATTGAAGGGAATGTAAACAGCATGCCTATGTGTAAATTAATTAGGAAAACAATTGCAGCAGAGGCCCCAGTGTATCCAAGTAATATGTCTTTCCCCTCCTCTCAGCAGACAGGTTAATAACTTGGCCTTACCTGGCTTCCCACATTGCTTAAACTAATTTCCAAGTAGCAAATAGATTGCATATGGGCAGTCCAGTTTTGGGTTCAATTTCTAAAATGCATTGTGTGTAGCTTAGAGCAATGTAGAAATGTCAAGATTTTTTTTTGTGTGTGTAGGGGGCAAATTCTACTTCTGAACAATTTAAATGAAGTCACTAAAATCTTAATTAAAAAGATTTGGACAGTTCTGGAATGGGATTTGTATAAATCTTTGCTTCCATACTTACGTTTTAAAGGGTAAATATAAAAACAGTCGAACAAATGTCTCCTAAGTATGAAGGTTTCCATAGGCTATCTATGGATATAAATATAATATAATTAATAATTATAACATACAATATAAAAATAACCATAATATAAATTTACAATTACGTGTATTTTTATATTTTATTGTATGAACTATAATACACTTTAAATATTTCAAAGTTAGAGAGTTATCAAGATATTCTGATGGTTGCATTACAAGGCTGCATTACAAGGGAAAATTCTGTTGAACAATGGAGAGTCACTGGGAGCAGGACTGGGATTTGAAGCTCTTGAGAGAGAAACCCTGCCTATCCCACTGTAATTCCAGTCCTCCTTCCTTCCACCTTCAGACAGTTGAAAATCATTTTCTCTTCAATAGGTAGGGCTCCTAATGCAAATCAAACCCCACCAATTGCATTTTTAACTCACAGTTCATTGCTTATGTGGGAGTTGTTGTTGGCAGTCAAGGTTTTCAAACTGTGACGATGTCAGCAGCAATGCACCGGCACCCGAAGTCTAGTTGTCTACTCTGGTAGATAGAAAGGGCAGCTGTGATGGTGTGTGTAGGTGTGGGATCTTGTCCAGAGCCCAGCCACGTCTTTGGAATGATCTGAGTATTTCTTTTGCTGGGGTAGTTGCTTTAATTCTGGTAGTATTTCCAAAAGTCTAAATCAAGAACTTTTAACCTTCCAAAGGTTAAATTTTCTGATTACCTGGCTTTCTACTGTCATTTGTTTTCCACGTTGGAGTTTGAGTAGTAAGGAGAATAAATCTGATACCTCTTAGTTAAATTTCTCATTCTTAGAGACAATGGGATTTTCTAGGTACAATGTTCAAAGAAATAGCCAAATCTAAAGAGCAGTATTGACTTATTTGTCAATTACAAATCTGGAGTCAGGCTGCCAAATCAAAATTATTAGAGGAAAGGAGGTGTTCCAGAACTGCTCTTGAAAAATCACAGAAAAACCCCAGAGTAACTAATGGTACTATGGTTTGAGTGTAAAGACTTACCCATAGGTTCTTGGTCCCAAGCAGTTGTAACCATCTTGGAAGGCCATGAAACCTCGCTAGAAGAAATGAATGGCTGGGGATGAAGTCTGAGACTTCTTAGCTGAGTCATTCCTGTATTTCTTACTGTGGATACAATGTGATCAGCTGCCTTACACTTCTTCAGCCATGGGCTCATTGACAACAATGAACTGTATCCCCTTGAACTGTGAGCCAAATCCTTCCTTCTTTAATTTGCTTTTGTCTGGTATCTCTGTCACAACTGTGAGAAAAGTAACAAATATATCTGGAATTCTTTTTTCCTGTGTTAAATTCTCTGATGTTGCAGAGCTTGAATCACTTCAAAGATTTATGATAAGTGACCTTGTGTGTGAAGGCTTTTCACATACAACAGTCCTGAATCATTCCTGGTTGAGGGAACTGGGTTCCATTCATGTTTTGTTAACAAAACTTTCAAGTGAATTTCAGGAAAGAAATGGTAGCTGAGACATAAAATAAGTTACTGTGATGAAATAACTAAGTGACATTGAAGCCAAATTTTCCAAAACTATGGCAGAGCTTTCAAATTTGGGGAAATGGCTGCTAAAACTGGTGATACCTTGCATTAGAAATACAGAATAGGTGTAGAACTGTAGGACTGCAGAACAAATTTGGATTTAGCAAAATACAAAGTTAGGGCTTTGGGTTGTATAGTTATGAAACTGTGAATAATATGTGTCAATTTCCTAGCATCTCTTCTTTTCTTGTATAGGCAATACTATCTCTCTTCTATGATACATGCAACTGAGATGAGAATAAAATGAGCTAATGTGACAGGCGTATGGAAAATTAAGTTGTCTTCGATGTTGCTAAAACTCTTGTGGCAAAACAAGAAATGTTGAGATATAGCCCCCCAGAACTTAAAAAATAAATTGGTCTCAATCACGTAGTCCATTTTAAAGTTAGACTTAACATACTATTTATTTTTTTCTACCCTGCATACACATGCTCTGGGTGACTTTTTATGAACAATAACAGCAAAAAGGAATAATAAGGTATGAGGTATGTTATTTCATTGAGAAAAGCAACTGAACTAAGTTAAAGCAACTCAGGGATTTCAATGAAAATAAAACAATTATGGAGGAATGATGTGTTTCAGTTGACTGCACACACCCGTACAACATCAGTCAAAGCTTTCCTGAAGCAATTATGGGAAAGAGAACACAGTGAACTACAATTTCATCATCCCATCTGTGTCCACAAATGAGCAGGTGCAACAATTGAAAATCTTGTCTTCATTTTTCAACCATTCTGATAAACGACAACGACAAAAAGCAATGAACCCTTACAGCCCTATTACATTAAAAACAACTGGGTTGCAATGGTGTTTATACCTCAATCCTTTGTTTTAAGAAGAGACACTACGTATTCTACCAAAAAAAAAGGAAAAAATGTCTATGTGTAAATCAACTGACACTGAAACAAAAGCATGTGAAAAACAAGCCTAGTTTAGGCCCTTAGGTGTGGTAAAGACAGTGACCATAAGAAGGCAAGCGCAATAGAAAGAAGCCTGCCAATACGCTTAATAACTCCGAGATACTAACAATACCCAGAAGTGTGAACAACTCATTTCAGGGGATTAGTGGAAAACTGAAATGCATGCAATCATTCACATAACAAATGGGGTAGTTACTAACATATGGTACAATATGGATCCCCAAATATGCTCAGGGACATTATCCATTAAGACCCAGTGTTTCAGTATTCTATTTACATGAAAGGTCTGGAAAAAGAAAATTTAGAGCAATTAATTGGAATAGAATTTATCTACACAAACAGAGCAACCACTGGTTGGGAGAACTGGGAGCAACCTGCTAATGGGTATGTTTCTTTAGGGGATGCTGATGTTTATCAAAATTACCACTTGCTGATTGTTGTACAATTATATATACACACTGAAACATAGAACTGTACATTCTAATAGCTCAAATTAATGCATTTCAGATGTATCTCAAGTGAGCTGTTAAGAATAACAAAAGTACAATAAAAACCTGATTAAGTATAAAGTTTGTACTTTGGAAAACACCCACCATATATGAAAGGAAAAGTGACATTATTATAAATTTACAGGCATTAAGAGAACATGATGAACAACTTTCTGTTAGTAAGATTGTTATCTAATTATCACATCCTAAATCAGATGACACAGAAGAACAACATTCTATTTTCACATTTCTGAAGCTTACTGAACTCTTTATTCACTTTTGCCATTTTATTTCTCCTGTATTTTCACAAAATTCCTTTGGTATCTCTGAAACTAAAGTGTGTAGATACACATCTTCAATCAACCACCTAGAAAATGGCCAGTTATATACAGAGGCCACTATTAAGAGAAAAATAAATGGCTTGAGGTACACACTAAGCTTGAATATAATTAGGGGAAAAGTTACTTTGTTCCTTTCCAAACACAAGTCAGAATGCAAGCATGATCTTGTGCCTATGGGGAATCTCACAGAGCTAGTTCATAAAAGTGGAGTGCAGAATGGTGTCTGTTGGGCATAGGGAGTGGGGATAATTGGAAATGATGTTCACAGTGTATTTTCAAATAGGAGGTATATATGATTTGAGTGTTTAGTTTAATGATTCATGGCAGTCACAGTTGGTAATTTTATTAAATACGAGGAGTTTGCTACGATGATTGATTCCTCAGTGTTGCTACCTCACACACAAAGTTAGAACTGTAAGATTCTGATATGTTAATTAGCTTGACTGTGATAACATCATTTTATGGTGCATACAAGTATTGAATCTTTAACATGAACCTCAATTAAATATACATGCTACAGTGTATATAAAGCTAAATAATATACATAGTATAACAATAATCCAGACATGACTAAACACACCATATGAAGCCTATGCAAACAATGTGTTTTATAAAGTGTCATTACAAAGTTTTAGTGTGCTTCTATGAAAGAATTAATGTATAAGGGTCACAGGAGGGAAGAAAGTTGCCAGAAGAGTGAAATACTATTAAGATTGAAATGGGTCACTGTAAATTTGTTCAAATCCAAAGAATGCTCAGTATTTAGAATGAACCCTAATATGAACCACGGGCCGCAGATATTATGACAAAACAGGCTCCTCTATTATGCAAGTGCCCCACTTGTAAGATGTTGATTGTTAGTAAGTAATACCTGTATGGGATCCAGGAACATACAGGAACCTTGATACACCTGCTAAGTGCTTATATAGACCCCCAAATTCTCTAAAATAATGTATATTTTAAGGAATTAATATAAGCAAGTTGCGATGGAGCTAAATGACTAGGTATGGGGTGACAATACTTTGGGAATATTGCAGGGTAGCTACAAACCACAATATTGTAAATATCACCATAAATTTCATCTTATGAATATTTTTAGATGCCAGTGATGTGAATTATGCTTATACTCTACTGTAGTAGCCTGTTAAATGTGGACTAACGTTACATTAAATATATGTATTGAAATACTTTACTGAAAAAAAATCAAGCAACAGCAAAGCAAAAACACCTCTAAGAAGCATCCAAGTCTTTAGTGTGCCAGCATCTTTCTCTTGCCCCATTGTTTATGGCTTCTCATTCATCAGAGTGGGGCTTCATGAAGGGTGATGACAATGGAAATTTAAAACATCAGCGGACTCTTGCTGTAATGAACTGTTCTCTGTGGTGTGTGACACTGACTGCAGTGTGCCAACTAGAACTTTCAATGCCAGAGCACAACCTCTCAGACTTTGTTACTACTTGGCAATTTAAAAATGTGCAGATAAGCAGTGGGACCATTTCTATATTTCTTATGGTATTGTCACACTGGGAATTGTCTTGTTCCAAGAAGCCACTTTGTACATTTCAAGTTCTTACAATCCATGATTCAAAATGGTGTGCTGTCATTCAGACTTTGCCGTCCCATCTTTAGAGTGAGCGCAGAGTGAATTAAGTGTAATTACGATTCTAAAGTCACTAGGATTTCCAGAATGATACAAGAACCTTGGCTTCCATATAGAGTTTTGTCAGTTTCCTTAGCTTTGGACGAATCAACCTGCTGGACACAAACTTCCCTCTCCCTCCAAAACTTCTAGGTGGCACTCTTTTCTGTAAGTCCATCTAGATCTTTTGGACAGGTGACATGACTTTTATATCAGTGTGCTCAATTCTCCTTGCTTTATTGTCCTGCAGAGATGGTCTCTTTCCTTGAGCCTTATAGAAACAACCTCTTCAAACTTCCAGCTTCTTGTGTAGTTTCCTCATGTGTCTCATCTTTTACTGACTCCAGCTGAATGAGATTTCCTGTGGACTGGGTTTCAGCTTACAGGAGTGCATGCCTGGTTTGATCTTGTCTCCAAACCAGTGAAACTGTCTCATTTAGGTAGCTTTGTTTTCTTTTCCTTCGAGTGTTCGTGGGAGTAGCATTCTCACCTCCCCTATGAACTTTCTTTGGCCTTCTTATCTTGGCTAGATGCTTAGTACTAGAAGCCTTACTTTCAAAAGCCTATCTTGTCTTTTGGCACTATCTTCAATAAACTTAATTTCTAATTCTCAATTTGAAGTGAAAGATGTAGCACCCTTCCTTCTATTTGAACAGTTGGAGGTCATTGTTATACCAGTTGATTTAATAACAATGTTATGGATCAGGGGATGGAGGAAAGACAGAGTAGAATGATTAGACCATGGGGCAGTCAGAGTGCACAATTAAACACATAAGTTTGTTGATTTAGATGCACATGGTTTGTAGCATCCTAAAGGACTCATAAGGTCAATATCAGGGATCCCAGAGAATGCTAAGTAAGTTACATCATATTAATGACAATGTTTGGAGTGCTATAAACATTATCAAACTATGTTACAGAGCATTTTTTTCTGCTGGAAAATTGGCATAGCAGGCCTCTCTTTTGCACAGACACCACTGAAATGCCCATCTGCAAACAATGCCAGGTTCATAAAGCATAGTAAAGTAACTCGGATGGAGATATGCTTATACAGAAAACAGTAACAGACATCGGCCCATGTGTTTGGCTGCTCTAATACAATGCTTACACATATTGAGAGGCACTAACAACATCTTCAGTGTTGTGCCCACTGAATCGTGCTGGAATTTCTAACTTCACAGGTGAAATTATTCAACCTGTGAAAATGAGAGAAGCAATTTTTGTTTGTAGTCTCACTGCATTATGTGTAATAAAATTTGGTTGGCATGACAATGTGTCTATGTAAGTTGACAGGTTGGTAACTGCAGTGTGAAAACTATTTCTTTTTTATCTTTAAGGAATTACTGGAATGTTAAATTAAATTTTATTCCTGTAGGCTGCATCAGACACACAGAAACCAGGCGTCTAAAGTCTCACATTTTTGTTTGAATTGCTGGGTTTCTTAATGCGGAATCACAAAGCTGAACTCATATATTATTTCACTTAATAATTACAGCTGGCAATTCCTATGGGGATACAAAAATAATTTAACAGGTCATCAACCAAGAGGTGGGTTTTTTCCTTTAAATTAAAGAATTTGCTGGAGGACATTGCATTAACAGTTGAAGCAAGTTAATCCTACAAATGTGATCTATTAAATAATTTGTCACTTCCTCTAGAAATACAATGGATGATTACTTAGAAGTAATTAACCATCTATATCACACTTACATGCCAACTAGCTATACATCTATGTACCAAGTTTTTTACCTGAAATATATTTATTTTATTTTTATTAAAAATATATTACCATCTGACACAATACATCCTTACCACAGTTTCTACTCCCTCCAGTTTTCCAAGCTTCTTCCTCCAAATCCTCTATCCCCCAGATCCATGCCCTAAGTGTTTCTCTTCAGAAAAGAACAGACCTCAAAGAGACAACAACCAAACATGAACAGGGATCCAGGCATCCCAGAGTAGAATAGTCCTAGGGTAGAACCAAACTGAAAAAAAAATTCAACGAAATGATTACTAGTAGATTATTCATAGATTGGTACCTTGTCCAGTTGTCATCAGAGAGGCTTCCTTTGGCACCAGATGGGAATAGGTACAGAGACAAATAGACATTATAGAGAGTGAGACTAAATTGGAGATCTCCACTGAGTCTCTCCCTTGGAGCTTGGGAGACCCCTGGAAGATGGTGAGGAAAGGTCCTAGGGGTCAGAGGGGATGGAGGACACCAGGAGAATATCATGTCTCTAGAATCGTATTTATTTACAGGCTAGTCACGAATTCCTCCTCTATACAAAACAGGGCTCATTGAGCTCTCAAAATAATGCAATGAAGACTAAATAAATTATTAAACTCCCCAGTGTTTATTTTTACAATATGTACTCAGCACACTCAAGCATTTGCTGTATTGTTCCTCCCACTCTGCTATGTTAATTAAGCAGATGTAAATAGACTTTAATATTTTTCCTTCCCAAATAATGTATTTTTAAAATTGTTATTTTATGCATTCATATATACCTACATGTTCCTGTTTGTGTGTTCAAATTCATGTGTATATGTCCCTGTGGAGGGCAGAGAACAACATTAACTGTCATTGTTTAGGTGATGAACACCTGTCTTCTAGCTCAGAGAGAGTGTTTCATCACTCAGGCATTTGACAAGTACCTGAGACTGCCACCTGTTTCCACTCTCAACATTGGGATAAAAGTACATGCCATCACACCTTGTGCTTCTAAAAATGTGGTTTCTTGTGATTAAGCTTAGGTTATCATGTTCAGAAGGCAAAACCTTTACCCCCCGAGTTATTATAGACTGCCAAACAATCTATTTAACAAATTGTATTTTACAATGTATTTTAACACACTGTCAATGCCACTGTTCGACTTGGTAGCTCTATGATTCACTCCCATGAACCAATACAATGTTAGAAGCACTGGTTGAGGTTTCATATTGTAAGACTATACATCAAATAGTGGCTGAATAAACTCAAGATCCACTATCTGTTGAAAGTATTAGAATGTTTCTACTATTAGTTCCTGAAGATGTTTTTTATACATGGCAACAGAAAATGGGAACGATGTCTTTCACTGTGAACAGAACTTAGCACAGAAGTTCATTTGGGCATAAAAATAACTGGTGTCAAACCGTGGGACCCTGCCTATCACCAGTTCCACTTGTCATCACATGTCTTTGGTGTCAAGGAGCACTTGAACCACACAGCTGGTGTGGTTATTTTTCTAGGGGCTCTAAACACTAAAAACTCATCATTTTATCGTCACCTCATTCTTATGTGTTTTCTTTTCTCAAAGAGACAAGAATTATGTCTTACAAATGTAGTTAATATTAAGCAACAGAATTGTATTTGGCTATAAAAAAAAGCAAAAATCTTTTTCTGGTAAGAAAACAAACGCAATGGGAGATTATTTCTTTTAGCAAAATTTAGTCACACTAAAAAAAAGGACAAATAGCATTTTTTCTCATTTATGGACCATAGATTTTTATGACATATAAATAACTTACACATATACAGAATTAAAGTAGAAGCAAAGTAGGAGAATGAAAGGACTAAAGAGAGAAAAGAGAAGTGATAAAAGGGAGGAAAGGGGACATGGGGGTACACTGCCACAGTACATTATGTATGAGTATGAAAATGTTATGAAACACAGTGCTATGTGCAATGCTAATAAAAATAAATATTGTATATTTGTTAAATAATAGAGTGTTTGGCACTTACTGATCTTCAATAAATAGTGGTTAAATGAATAAATTAAAATACTGTGTTGGGTTGCTGTATGGGTATACTCATGTATATGTGGGTGGGCATGCTCATGCTCATGAATTCACATGATGACATGAAGTTTATTTCTGTGGCTACTCTCCATGTTCTTTTTTTGAGACAGACTTTCTTGCTGAACATAAGGCTTCCTGATTAATCTAGGCTGAAACATTCTCTATGAAACAGCTAGAATGGAAAAGATGGAGAATTTGGGAGTTCCTCTAATAATATGAGATTTATCTAATCCTTCTCTGAGTTCTCATGTTTGGAGAATCAAAACAGAGATAGCTAGTTCAGAGTTACCATAACATTTTGTTAGACAATTCTAAACTATTGTATTATATCTCATTTAAATTTTCTTACTGTGGTATTACGTTAGGAAGTATCAATTTATATGAGAACAAAGTTTTACTTATTCCATTAAACTTTTGATGATGATTTCAATAAAACAATAACCTCAGATTCTTCATCCCCTTTTCAAAGCATGGTTCCCCTTATTTCCACCTATGAATTCTTTTTTTATTGTGCGATAAAACCAAGCTCAGTGGACACATATCTAGTCAGCTATCCCTGCCTTGTCTTTGCCTGTAAAGCTAAGCACATTATCTCAGGTCAAGGGCAAAGGAGGAATCCCTGTCGCTCACTCCATCTGTCAGTAGAACAAGTGAGAGCCCTCTGGTTCCACACTCGCAGGTTCATTGCAATCTGCCCATTGGTCCTTAGATAATAAAATACTCCCAAACCAAGAGTTCCAAATGCTATATAGATAAAAGTATTAGCTACCACAAATCAAACATTTTTCTGAGTTACTCATAATTTAATTTGTATCTACATTAAGAAGACAGATGTGACACATTTTGATAGAGCTGTGAATATGATCCTGTGACTTCATTCCTTAGAGAAAAGATTTCTCACGTGACAAACATTTTAAAGCAATTATTACTATTGTGAATAATCATGTTTTGACATTGTTCAGTAACTACACAATTAAAGTTAATACACTACTTTAAGCTGCACAGCAAATGCAATTTTCCTCACTGTGTAATATTTGAAACATCAATCTCCCCTTTATGGTCTCCACTTCAACCTGTTCCCATAGAAACCATTATAATACATTTTCAATGGTTTTCTTCCTTAACAAGAATCAAAGATTTTGAAAAATATCAAGTCTTTTATTTAATTTTCCTCACTCATTTGCTTTGAATAATTACTCTGATAAATATGATATCATTCACCATTGCCTTTAGCAGTATTCAATAAAGGATTTGTGATGGTAATGAAAAATAACTGATGCATGATTAGAAAACAATTAAAAGGGGAAAGAAAAATGAATTAAAAGGAAATATGGAAAAGCTATCTGCTCCAACATCATTTAATTTCAGAATGTTAAAGGCCATAATGTAAAAATGAAATAAGCGTGAGACTGTTGAAAATAGGTCAACAGGTCTAATGAGAATTTAACATCCTCAAACTCTGCTTTCTGTTTCCCTTTTATTTGCTTTTTCAGGGGGGATCAGATTTGGAGAAAGCGCTGTCTCTTTTACTATAGGCAGATGTATGAATAAAAGACATGAATGGTTGTGAAGACAATGAGGAAGATGACTTTGGCAAAAGTGTAGCTTATGCACACGATTCTTTGAAAGGACATTTTCTTTCTTTAAATATGTTGTGCATTGAGAAAATAATGCACAGTGTTTCACTGTGTAATTTAGTCATGAACCCCAAGTTTAGTTCTTCCATACCTTAAGGCAGATGGCATTTCTAATAAAGAGAATGAATTTAATACACGAGCTACTACATTTAGTGGAGCTTTATAAACAGAAAATAAAGGTGATTTTGCTCAGTTCATACTCTTTGTCGAGGTTATTTATTCATCCCACAAATTTCATTAGATTCCTATTTTTCTCTAAATGTTGAGATTACATAGGTAAACATAACAGATCTTCTTTCCCCCCTTTTTAAATTTTATCCTGGTGGGGAGGAAATGGAAAATAAACAAATGTACATTCATACATCTATAAATATCATTTGGTGAGTCTATGAACACAATGGAGGATATTGACAAGGAGGATAAACAGGTAAGGCACTGTTGGTTACAAAGTTAGAAACGCATCTAGTAAAAGTTATACACTGAGTTTTTGTGAAGGAGCTAGCCATGGAGAGAAAAGGGGGCAATGCTTGAAGTCTATTGTAGATGTGCTCCTTAATGTTGTAACCAAGAATCTGACAAGAAGTAACTTCAGGGAGGAAGAGTTTATTCTGACTGATGATTTGTGGAGACAAATATCATTGTGGTGGGAGAGGCTCATAGTTGTGTCAACAGAAGAATAAAGCTGCTTTCTGATGTCTTGAAAGACCAAGAAACAGAGAAAAGGGAAGGCAGGCAGTCAACTGGATTTCTTCTTCACTACCTTTTGCTCAGATTGGATACCCAGCCCGCTGGGATGCTGGACGTTCCTTTTTCAGTTCTGCCTCTCCAGAAAGCCCCCATTACATGTGCTCAGAATGATGACTTCTAGGAGACCCGTAAATCCTGCCAGATTGACAGTAGTGTACAATCATTACAATATCTGATCTAGATCTAGTGTTCATGCATAAATGGTCTTACTGGTTTACTCCATCATTTTTAAATTTTTATTATTTTTTATTTTTATAACAATCTTATTTTGCATACCAATCCCAGTTCTCTCTCCTTCCCATTCTCCTGCTCTCCCTACCCTATGCCCATGCCTTCCTCAGAGAGTGTGAGACACGCCATGGATAATAAAAGAATTCTGTCACATCACTTGAGGCAGGACCAAGGCCCCCTCCCCTGTGTCTAGGCTGAGCAAGGTACCTCTCCATAGGGAATGGGTTATCAGTGTCCCCACAAACTGCCCAAGCCATCTACTATCATCCACATTCAGAGGGCTTAGTTCAGCCCTGTGCAGTTTTCCCAGCTGTCACTATGAAGTCAGTGAAGCTCTATCATTGATAGAATTAACTTCACCTCCATACCACTAATTGATCTTGATTTTCATCATTTGTTAACTCCTCTACATGCATATTTTATTGTCATTTTTAGTGTAATTAATCAAAAGGACAAAATTAGGTATCAATAACAGATAAAGTTGATTATAGTCAAATGAACTAGTTCCAACTGCAGAACGTTATGAATAAAAGGAATATATTTAGACACATTTGTTAATTGTTGCTGTCAATCACTTCATTCTAGATTTGCAGATGACTATTTCTAACAGAAGAGAATATCTATCTACTCCATCTCATTTTACAAAATTCAGGAAAATGAATGTTTTTCTCATCTTTGTGTACTAAAATCTGTGCTTGCCTATCTTGGCTATAATAAGATTTTCATTAAATTTGATTTTTCTGATATTATTTTTCTTTCAAGGGATGAACTATGTGCAACTAATTAGATTATTAGGAATACATAAACTAGATTAACTGCAGAAACCCAGAAAGGGAAATGAGGCAATTGTTGGGGTAGGTAGGTATGTGAACAAAAGAGAAAGTAATAGTAAGATGTGAGTATTCAAAATGAGGAAACAGGAAAGGAGGGGGTTTAATTAAGAAAGGAGAAGGGGGAAATACAGAAGAAAGGGAAGGTAAAATAACATTAAGGATGTCTAATGAGTCATAAGGAATTATAAAATTAATTTTGACCTCAAAATTCCCCATAATACACACAAATTTGTATAGGAATTTACATTTATAGTTTAACTGAAACTTTCTTACTTGATCTGATAATGCTCCCTCCAAGAGTCAGCCAATATCACCAGAGGGAAAAAAAAAGAAAACACCAAACATCAGGCAGCCATAGAAGTTTTCTAATTTAATTTCTTGGTCAGGATTGTCCAAGAGAATCTCAAAACATATAGGCTATTGCTTTGCCTTTGATTACTTCCCAAAGGTGGGAGGTAAGTCCCTATTGCTAAATACACTGTGCCCTTCAGAAACAGGGCACAGAAATTCCTTAGCTGGAACTGATCGCATGCTTCTATGAGAACAAGCTTTACATGGTACTTGAAGGTGCCATTCAATCTTCTAATGGAGAACCAACAGTCCTCCCCAGATATAAACCACAATTACCAGCATGTGAGAATAACCAAGGGGTGCAGCAATTGTATGCATACCCATGGATCTCTAAAAGGACTTAAGACACAGTCAACAACAGGAAAATTATGCATCGAACTGGAAACATAGCCAACTACCCAGGGGTGGAGAGGTCATGAATATTGGAGAAGAACACAGAATACCACTTCACTAAACCAGCACAATCTAAATGCTTGTCCTATACTCCAAGATAAGAGTAGTGGTCCTCAGCCACCATATAGAAAACGTCTCTTTGTGACAAAAAGAACCGATTGCAGAAAACCGCAACCAATCAAAATGCGGAGTTGTGGAACCCAGTCACAACTGAAACACCTACAATACAACTTCTGTACTTAGGCTAAGGGTCATTAAACAAGAGGGTGTGTTACACATGACATTGTTTGCTCTGAATCGGTGTCAGAAGCTACAACCATAAAGTCTCACGGACACAGCTGGGAAATCTTGTGCTGAACAAGGGCAACAATGGATAGAATCCCACACAAACAACTTCAAACAACAAAGGAATACTGAGAGTGGTAGAAACAACAGTCTTCCTCAGAGAAAATCACACTGACTGATTATCCAATTTCTTTTTCTTTTTTCTTTTATTTTCCAGTTTAAATTTAGATAAGAAACAAGGTTGCTTCACAAGTCAGTTCCAGGTCCCTTTCCCTCCCCTTCTCCTGTGCCCTCCCCCCAGCCTCCCCCCCCCCCCGTTATCCCCTCATTCCCCCAGGGAGGGTGAGGCCCTCCATGGGGGTGTCCACAGTCTGTCATTTCATATAGGGCAGGGCCTAGACCTTTCCCCAAGAGTTCAGGGTGAGAGTGCACCTCACATTGTTCTATGGGAGTCCAAAATCCGTGTGTATACTTGGGATGGGTACTGATCTGCTGCCCAAGGCTCAATAGATTACCTAGGCCTCCTCACTGACACTCAGATTCAGGGGGTCTTGATCAGTCCCATGCTGGATTCCCAGGCATCAGCCTGGGATTCAAGAGTTAACCTTTGTCTGGTCAGCTGTTTCTGGGGGTTAAACCAGCCCAGTCTTAATCCCTTTGATCATCAGTCCTCCCTCTCTGTTACTGGCTTTCTTGAGTTCAGCTCAGTACTTAACCAAGGGAGTCTGCCTCTTCTTCGATCAGCCACTAAATGAAGTTTCTGTTTCCGAGACTCTCTGGCCATAGGATTGTAGGCTGGCACTCCCCAGACCTATGTCTAAAATCCATATATGAGAGAGTACCTGCCATGTTTCTCTTTTTGTGACTGGGTTACCTCACTCAGGATAGTTTCTTCTAGTGTCATCCATTTGCCTGCGAATCTCATGATTCCATTATTTTTTTCTGCTGAATAGTACTCCATTGTGTAGATGTGCCACATTTTCTCTATCCACTCTTCGGGTGAGGGACATCTAGGTTGCTTCCAAGGTCTGGCTATTACAAATAAAGCTGCTATGAACATAGTGGAACAGACATCTTTGTTGTATGAATGGGCATCTTTTGTATATATGCCCAAGAGTGGAGTTGCTGGGTCTTGTGGTAGGTTTATTCCCATTTTTCTGAGGAATCTCCATACTGATTTCCAAAGTGGCTGAACCAGTTGGCACTCCCACCAGCAATGGAGGAGTGTCCCCCTTTCACCACATCCTCTCCAGCATAAATTGTCATTGGTGTTTTTGATTTTAGCCATTCTGACAGGAGTGAGATGGTATCTCAGAGTTGTTTTGATTTGCATTTCCCTGATGGCTAAGGGTGTTGAGCACTTTCTCAAGTGCCTATCAGCCATTTTAGACTCCTCTATTGAAAACTCTCTATTTAGTTCTGCAGCCCACTTTTTAATTGGGTCCTTTGATGTTTTGGAGACTTGCTTCTTGAGTTCTTTGTAAATTTTGGAGATCAACCCTCTGTCAGATGTGGGATTAGTGAATATTTTTTCCCATTCTGTGGGCTGCCTTTTTGTCTTGCTGACTGTGTCCTTTGCCTTACAGAAGCTTCTCAGTTTCAGTAGGTCCCATTTATTAATTGTTGATCTCACTGTCTGTGCTACTAGTGTTATGTTCAGGAAGCTGTCTCCTGTACCAATTCGTTCAAGGGTACCACCCACTTTCTCTTCTAAGAGGTTCAGTGTGGATGGATTTATGTTGAGGTCTTTGATCCATTTGGACTTAAGTTTTGTGCATGGCGATAAACATGGATCGATCCGCATTCTTCTACATGCCAGTCTCCAGTTATGCCAGCACCAATTGTTGAAGATGCTTTCTTTATTCCATTGTATATTTTTAGCTTCTTTGTCAAAGATCAGATGTGTGGGTTAATACCCGGGTTTTCAATTCGATTCAATTTCAAACAGTAATCTCTGAAAGCATTCATATAAATAACACAGTATAGACTAAGCAGATTGTATTGAGAAACACACACACGTGTGTGTGTGTGTGTGTGTGTGTGTGTGTGTGTGTGATGGTGTGTCTGAAACAAGAAGATCAAGTGGATAAGTAGAGGGGAGAGAGTAGAAGGAAGGAGTATGAAGAGAGAGCTGAAATCAACGGATGCATGAACGGCAGTATGAAACCCAATACAATAGAAACTTTCTAAAATACATACATATGTTAAGTGCAGCTAAATGAAATTGCCCAAAATGGGGGGACCAGAGTCACAACTGGAATGTCTCAAATCCCTCTCCACAGAGGTAGAAATGTGCAAATGCCAGGAAGAGGAAGGAGTCAAGAAATCAAGGGCTTCTGAATCAACATGACCAAAGCTCATATGAACTCAGGGAGACGGAGGCAGCAGGCACTGGACCTGTACTGATCTTTGCACATATAACTCAGTTCCTAGCTCAGTGATTTTACGGGATTCCTGAGTGTACAAATGAGCAATCCTTATGCCTTCTCTTGGGCTCTTTTTCTTCTGTTGGTTTTTTTTTGTCCAACTTTGATTTGATATTTTTTGCTTTGTTTTTATTACATTTTATTTTGTTATTATCTCTTAGAGGCTTGATCTTTTTTAATGAGAGCTAAAAAGGGTGTGGAAGTGTGTGGGAGGAGAGGTGGGTGAGAAGTGAGAGAAGTAGAGGGAGAGGAAACCATGAACAGGATATATGTGGGAAAGGAATCCATTTTCAATAAAAGGAAAACCATAGCTTGTGAGTGGTAAGGGCAGTGACGACAGCAGACAATAGGACTGTTTCTTAATTAAAAAGTGAGATCTGAGAACAGAAGGATGGCCCAATAGTTAAAAGCACCTTATGCTCTTACAGTGAACACAAGTTCTGTTCCATTTGGGGCAGTTCACTCGCCTGTAACTCCACTTACAAGACATCTTTCATTTTCCTTTGGTCTCTGGTCATCTACACCCAAGCACATTTTCACATATGCATTCAATTAAAAGGAAATAAATATTTTTAAAAATACAAAATATTTTTTATTTCAAAAAATGTTATTTTGATAAATTAAAATCATTTCATTTTTATTCCTAAGTGATCATCATTTTTTAAGTATAAGACCTTAACTTCTGAATGCTTTTCCTATTTTAAAAATAAAAGGCTGTGTCAAAATTAAACTTTATTCTCTTTGCCTGTTTATTTTTTTAAAAAATTCTTATTATGCTGTAAAATAGCATATTAGGTCCTGCAACTGAAAATTTTTATTTTAAATCTTACATTCTCAGAATGCTAAGTCTTATTTTAAGAAACTAGAAAATTTTTACATTTTAAATTAATATTTGTTTTATTTTAAATGTGTGTGTGTATGCATGTATGTTATGATGTATGAGTGCAACGTCCACAGAGTCCAGAAGAGGATATTTAATTCCTGGGAGATTCAATTACAAGCAGTTATTCTGATGTGGTCCTCTGGAAGAGAAGCAAACACATTCTTGTGCTTGTAAAGCAGACAATACCAATATTCATCAATATCCCTTTCCTTCTGACTACTGAGATTAGTTAGTTGATTTTTACAAGGCATCTTCTTTCTTTTGTATTTGCAAACATGGATACCAAGTTCTTGTAATGGGCATAGGTATATTTCTTTGAACTCTAGATGTCATAAAATATGGGTCTTTGTGATTCAGAAAGAGAATTGTATAAATCCAAATACTTAAAAATATACCTGCTTCATTACCTGTTTCGATAGTTAAATTTGCCTGGAAAAACATTAAAATTACTTTGAAAATTAAAAACTTAAGAAACAATATATAATATTGTTTTTAATTGAATTGCACTGAAAACTAATGATTATGTGTTTTTCCTATTTTTGAGACTTGATCTCAATACGTGTTCTAAACTTGCAATCCTCCTGTTTCAACCTCCCAACGGCTGGTGCTACAGATATAAGACAATACTCCTGGATCTCCTTGATAGCATCTTTCTAATCTTTCCTGTTTAATCTTTCTATAAAAGTGTGATCCCATCCTGAACCTCTTATGATGAATCTATTGAAAATTATCCAAGTCTATGATAGTATAGCAGTAATAAGCACTAATAATATCTCCTAATAATTTTATATTTCAATGTTTTCTAAGTTCACATCACACAAGACAGCAATTCCTTTTTATACTAGACACTAACAGTCAGGCACAGCATCCAGTCAGCTGAACTGTGGCCATCCAACAGTGCACTACACCACTAAACTGTGGTGGTCACCTAGTAAGTATACTAAATGCATTGTTCTTCAACATTTCAAATTTATGGTTGGTATATAAGAAATCAACACCACTGTAAGCCTGGAGCCATCTGTCCATAGCAGACTAGAAAATGTGATCTGAGTTTAAACATGTTTAAAAGCAGCCAGTCACCTCTATCATGGACTGACACTTTCTTCTTTTCTAATGACAGTCTAGTTACAACCTCAAAGAATAATCATTGATTACAGGAGACTCATTTTCTCTGGAGTCATTGCCGACCAACTGAAGTGACAGTTTTTAATCTTCCTGTATTGACTTCCATAGATTTTTTTTCAACCTCACTCCTCATAAAAGCATTCACCTTCTTATTCCTGTTTCTTTTGATCTTCGCTCTCATTTTTAAATTTAATATTAGAATTCTGACTTGATTCACTAAATTGCTTAAGGGTGTAGTTGGTATAAGGTATCTTTGTTTTTAACAAGTGAAATTGTGTCACAATAAATTTAAAAGGATATCCTTACTGTGCGCCATACAAAATGAATCTTCTTCTCTGTCTAACAGTGAATTTGTGAGGGGGTTTATTTGATAAACACAATCTCCAAAGTCCCTCGAGGTTCATATTCATTTTGAATATCATTAAACTCAATTAATAGTCTCTGAATTTTAAAAGCAAGTAATGTGAATGTTTTGTAGATCAAAAGAGAAAAAATAGTGTTTTTCAATCATGGTAGTTTCTGAAAATGCAATGATGAAAGTGGCTACAAAATTTTCAGTATCAATATGTCAATCAATACAGAGCATGGAATACTCTAATAGATACGTAGAGCAACAAAAGAAACATCCTGCTTGTCTTTGTGCCACACATTAATGACGTAATTTCTCATTTATAGTCTTCTTTTCAATGTTTGATACTTTCATACATTTATACAACGTATTTTAGGATTTTTTCAACACCTTTTCTCCACTCTCCTCCCCTCTATCTTCTCAACAAGTTCTCTTTCCATTTTCATGTCTTCTATATCTTTGGGTATTATCTTTTAGTTTAATTAGCATTTCTTGCTCCATCATAACTGTGAGTGGGCAACATTATTTACTAAAGCAAGGATAACTTATCATTGGCTACACCACTGAGGAAAGAGATACCTATCCCCCAAAAAGCACTAGCTGCCAATAGTCCCTCAAGAAGTTATAGTCTTTTTTTTAAAGCAAATGTTAATAATTTCTTTCTGCAAGCTGAAAGAAATATGATAGAATGGCTTTCGACAATTAAAATGCATGTTTTATTGAGAATTCAACTCCATTTGTTATTATATAGACCAATTTTGATAGGTTCATAAACTTCTATGTGTTTGAATTTCTCTATCCATAAAATAACAATACTGATCATTTCTACCTCATCAATTTTTGTGAATATTAAATACAACAATATGTGTAAAATGCTTAGGAAAGCTCCTGAGGTAAAATAACCAACCATTATCACTATCATTTTTATGTGAGGGATAATTTTCACTAACAATCTTCAAATGCACTTGTTTGACAGCAGAGAACTAATACCAAAACCTTAGTTATATAAAAAGAAAGATAAAAAATCCACTTCCAAATGAATGTATTTATGATATACACTGATAAAATATTTTGACCTTTCCTAGTTGCAAGGCTATGCCTGCAAACATTTCCTCAAATATATTTGTGCATGCCAATGATTTTCATTCAAAAAAATCAGGATAGAAGCAATATACATCATGTTCATACCTCCTCAAACATCTTCAATCACATATACTCTATCCCTTATTTAATAAATGCGATGCAATATTTTTTAAAGCAGTTGCAGGTAGCACAGAAGAAATTTGAACGCCCAATGTTTTAGTTGGTGGTGGTGAGTCAAATTACCTGTAATGAACTGAGTCATGAATAAAGGCAAGCATCTATGTAGACAAGGATTTAAAATTCCAGAGTTTATTAAAGCTCACACCCTTATCGCTCCATGCAATTACTAAACTCAGCTCTTAAGCCATTTTACAATTTACCTCATGATGCCGGGGCAGGAAGGCTTCAAATTGCTGTCCTTCTTGCCACTAACATTTCTGGAAAGTTCTCTGCTGCTAGTGCTAATGGTATCTAGATGTCAAGGTGAGAAACAACTCATTCCTTCATGTCTATCCTATTTCTACTGGTGTCACTGATGATTGCTTAAATCAGCAAGCAAAGTGGGGTCCAGATTCTAAGGTTTCTCACATTGCCTGAAGTGTCTTTATGGAAGCATCATATCCCCTCCTGTCTTAATACATAAGGACAGAGAAGTATCTCCTTCGAGTAACTTGGTACTGAATCTTTAAGACCTTCCTCTGGACTTGAAGGAGACCCATCTCCCACCCCACAGAGGTTTGGAAAGACAGATCTGAGGGTGTCTCCTCCAGACTTGCCGGTTCCATTATAGCTTCCATCTTTCTTCACCTTCGGTGTGAGTGTGTTCTACTTCTTACAGTTGCCAAATTTATATATGCCTGAAATTTTCAGTATTGTAATATCATATTCATTAACTTTTTGTATTCTTTGGTATAATTACAGTGGTGGTTATTTTTTCTAACTAGACTGCAGTCTTTATGCTACCTAAATAACTGTATTGGTATCCAAATCCACGCTACATAACATGCACCAAAAGTTAAACGATTTATTTAATGACTAGGCAATATGATAGAGACACCGATCTCAAAGTTAAAGGCCTAGCTAATTGTACGGTGTTTTGATAAAATTTCTATTTGAGCTGGTGTCTTAGTCAGTGTTCTATTGCTGTGATGGAACACCATGGAAAAACACCAAGTCGGGGAGGGTGCTGCTTACTGACTTTCTATTCATGGCTTGTTCAGCCTGCTTTTATTTATTTATCTATGTATTTATTTATTTTTTATTTATTCTATGTGTCTTTCACATCATATATCTTGATCCCAGTCATTTCTTCATCCCTTCATATCTGCCCTCTGACCCTGCCTGTTCCCACAAAATAAAATAAAATTTAAGAGAAAAAAGGAAAAAAGATTTAAAAAGTTAAAAATCTGCTCATGCAAGCTGCAGTGTGACAAAGTACATCACACCATAGTCCCTTTCTTCCATAATCTTGACTTGCAAGTGTTTGTTGAAACACTCATCGGTCTGGTTTGAGACCTCTGGTTTCTACTGTACTATTGATCGTGGGTCCTCACTGGGACTCTTCCTGGGTGACTTGTTGTTGCTCTGTGTTTTGGAGATCCTGCAGTTTTGGGTCTGTGTCTATGTCAGCCTTTTTCATAGAACTCAGAACCACCAGCCCAGGGATGTCACCCTTCTAGATCATTCAACAATTATGAAAATTACCTACAGGCTTGTCTCCAGTCAAATCTTATGGAGACATTTTCTTTTTTTTTCCTTTTTAAAATTTTCTGATTTCATTTTATATTCCAACCACAGTTCTCTGTCTCACCCCTCCTCCCTCTACCCCCTCACATCCTCCCACACCCCCTCACGTCCTCCCACCCCCCCTCACCTCCCTCCTATCCCACCCCCAGCCCACTCCTCCTTATGGGTAATAGCTCCCATGAGAAGTCAACATAGTCTGGCTCATTAGGTTGGGGCAGGGCCTAGCCCCTCTCCCACTCATTAATACTGAGCATGACATCCCACCATAGAGAATGATGGGTTCCAACAAACTAACTCATGTACCACAATTATACCATGGTCCGACTGTCACTGAGCATGGAATCTTACCCTAAGGAATGGGCTCCAACAAGCTAGCTCTTGTATCGGGTTTATATCGTGGTCCTACTGTAAATGGTCCCTCTGATAGTTCAAGCATCACAAATGTCTCTAAATTGAGGCTCGTTCTTCACTCAGATGACTTTAGTTTGTGTTAAGTTGACATAAAATCATCCAACATTGCTGGGAATGTATCTCTGATGCTAATATGTATTGACTGGACAGTAAGACTTTATGATTTATGGTAATTATTACTGACTATATAAGAGTTGTTACAAAAGAACAATCAGCTCAGGAATTAATTGGCTAGTCTGACATAGATGTTCATAGGAATGGAAAGAATTCAGAAGATCCCAGAGTTCAATAAACAAAATAAGTCACTTCTTCCTAGCCGTATGCTATAGGCCATCATATTGACTGAATTAAACAGCATGGCACTGAGTAACTCAAACAAAAAGTCATAATAAAGATTTCAAATACCGCCAGTCAAAGCAAATAGAAATGATTGACAGTCAAGCACCCAGCAAATTTCTGAGCTAAATAAAGCAATTCTGGACAACGGTTGTGCTAAGGATTAATCCTTCCATCTACTCTTCAATATAAGAGAGAAGTAGAAGAAGAGGAGAAAAGGTGTTTAAGAAGAACCTTTTCCAGGCATTGAGACTACTGGGAAGCAAACAGATCAAAACTCTAATAAGATTTCATGGAATCCTAGTCAGCAAAAAAATGGCTTGATTCCAGAAATATGTGCCTTAAAAGACTTGAAATAACTCCTGGCCCCATGATCTCTTTGAAATGGGAAGTGCATTATAGTCTTACATAATTTGGGCATAAATTTGTGCATCAATTGGAGTGATTTACCAAGTGCAAATAATTTGGCAATGGTCAGCATTGTCCTCATTATTTGATGGTGGCAATGAGTAATCAAAGGTCTTGAACTTTATATGAATACTGAGACTGGAAGAATGCTGAGCTATTAGTCTAGAAAGCAGCCTTCTCCTTCTGTGGCAGAATGGAATGTGAATATTTCTTAGCTGGAGAGAGGGGCTATGCAGAAACCAACTGAGTGCTCCATCTCCTTTTCATAGTCACACACAGAGACATATTTACCACCTTATTGAGCCCAGGCATTAAGGTTTGGCCTCTGAAAAAAATTTCCGCACTTTCAAAGCTGATCCACAGTGGCTAACAAGCACAGTAGATCAGTTTCCTCATTCCCTTATGATGCTTCATCATAAGGCAGCATCCAAAGACAGGTGGGATCAAAAACACAAGATATGTCATGCTCTGACAGAAAGAAATATTTCATTTTTCTGTGATATTAAATGGATTTTATCATAATATTTTATAGTGTTTAGGGGCTGTTGCCCAAAATATATTTAATTTCTCGGTTTGATTACATTGCTGATTGGATATATGCATTTTACTAAGACTCTTTGAATGGGAAGAAAATACATACAAAAGATAGCTTTAGTGGGACAACCTTGTCTGGGAGAGCTGGACTTCTGTAATCTTTTCATTGCTTACCAGCTACAGAAGTTCATTAACAAGCCTGAGCCACTATGGTCACCTATGAAATGAAACCAGTGTTAGACTATTGGAGACAAGGAGAAAGCTATGCTAAGGGTTTGCTCAAGATTTTCTATGGGTTTGACTTATGAGTCTGCAAAATAGAGGTTAAATACTCAAAGTTACTTCAATTAAAATACAGAAAGTACATTTTTATTTAGACTTTTATCCTTTGATACATGACAAAATCCAGCTTTGTATAGAACCCCTGTATGCATTTTGATTGTATCAGCCTTCAATGTCAATTTGGCCCAAACACATTATATATATATATATATATATATATATATATATATATATGAGATTCTAAAACAATAAAATATAAGAAAGCAAGGGGATTTAAAAAGAGAGTAAGATGAAAGATGCTGGTGATAATTTCATAGAATCCATTTCCCAGAGTTCAAAATGTCTGTTGCAGGCATTTCTCCATAAACTCAGCCTTTCTGCTGACAATACACAGCAAAGGAAATGAAACATTAGTCTGACAGCCTCTCGCTATGCTTGGGATTGTTTCTTTGGACAACATTCACTAATACATATTCAGGATCATCATTTTTACAGTAATGCTATTATCTGACTGTTTTCCTTATCTCCAAATCCTTGTGCTGAAATACTAAGCCCAGGAGGAGGAGGCTTGGGCAGGTAATCCAAGATGTTACTCTAGTCTATGGGATCAGTGCCCATAGGTAAGGCCTGAGAGAATCTGCTTCCATCTTCCACCATGGGAAACACTTTTTATAATCTTTACAAACCAAAAAAAAAAAAACCATCAGATCCAAATACAGCAATATTTTTGTCTTTGAAGCTTTCAGAACTGGGAGCTGTTGTTCTTACGTGTTATGAATTTATGACATTTGTTGCATCACTTTAAGCAGACTATGCTGGTAAAGAAATTTGAAAATTCCAAGTAATTCCAAACTAAAAAGGGAAATATCTACATTTGTAAATCATATTTAATTACTTCCTGCCCTTCCAAAAGATAAACCAATCAATAAGGTATTTAAATGAGATCAAATGTAATTTTCCTTCTTTAAATTAAAATGAAGAATGCTATAGCCAAATTCTTAAAAAGAGGACAATTCAAACTCCTTTTGTTAATGAATTATCTTTTCCTAGTCACTAGAAAATGCTAGTGAGCTAAAAGCAAATATTATATTTACAGATAAAATAAAGCTTAAAGGGAGGCATTACTGATTCAGTCTTCATATTATTTTTACAGAAAATTGTTATTTTTAATCAGATATTTAAAAATATGCAAACACAGTATCTGATTCAATTCTTTGCTTAACTTATGTTTACTGTACATGGTTTTCCTCCAGTGATTGCATTACTCAGTGTTCAACCCAACAACAATTTTTCATGGTTACTCCAATAACTACAGTAATTCCACAAGAACACAAAGAAAAACAAATATCTGCTTAACTCGATTAAATGTAACATATGTGATTCTCTTATTGATCACAATACCCGGATAGATATTTTTATGAATTAAAGTGAATCTATTATACTGTAAAGGTAAACCCTATCGCAAACAAGAATACTCACGTAGTAGGTCCACATCTCACTCACCATTTTCTTAGCATACTATCTATGTGCGAACTACTTGGAGGTAAAATAACTTTCCACTCACCAACGCGGAGGTGTGAGAGGTATCTGCCACATCCCCTGCTGTCTCTGGTGTCCGCGTGGTGTTTGGGATTCTGTGAGGGTTCCGGGCTATCGCTTCACACCAGCCCAGCATTTTCTCCTTCCGCTTTTCCCTTTTCAATTCCTGAAATTCTGAAAATAATTTACATTCCCTGAAACACATCACTTCTCATAGTTACGCTCTGGAAAATACATATAATTGAAACGTTTTAATCCCCACGTCTAATGAAATACCGATGGAGAGGTTTTATTTTAACTAGAAATCATGAAGGGGAAAATAAGGGCTGCCAATTATTAGTAATAGTATACCAGAGTCACTGCATAGTGTAAATTGTGTGTCATTTCCAAGAGCACATTGTGTACATCCTCTCCTAAACAAAAGGAGTTTCCCACACCAGGTCCTGGGAATTAAGTTTCTGTTGTCAGTTGAAAACATTCTTAACCTGGGAGCTAAACACAGGACCAGATCCTGAAGATAGCCACGTACAGCCATGTGAGACTTGACAGCAGGGATACATGCTGAGAAATGCTTCAGGAGACGACATCATTGTTCTAAGACTACCACAGAATGCAGTCGATAGTCAATGGGCATAAACCCTTCACCAAATCAAGAGATACACGAAAAAGAGATATCTGAATCTGCTCAATTATAATGTAGCATATTATGTCTTAGGAAATTTCAACATAAATTAACTTTATTCCTATATATGTAATGTTTGATATCAAATTTAATATGTCTATATATGTGTATGTGTGTGTCTACTAAAATAAGTGTATATATAGACTTATAAATACAATAGCCACTAGCAGTTACTTATTCTGCATTGCAAACGGTGCATAATTATATGTGTTGTGTGTTTGTATGGGTGGTGGCATAGTAGATTTGTAGAAGGTGTGGAATGTGCTACATAAGATGTTAAGACGTCTGTGTTGTCAGACAGGGAGCATTTTGTCTCCTTTGTCATTTTATAGAAACACGTTCATATATACAGTCCATCCTTAACCAAAACACCATTGTGATCTATAAGGCCATGACAAATAAGATTTGCACAAGTTTCAACTGAACGTCTTACAGGAGCAAAGTATACAGAACAAAGACCAATGATAGACTAATCATCATTTCAGTGCCATCATTATCTTTCTTTTAAATATTTGATAACAGAAGAAAAAATTGGTGAAAATATCATAAACTTTGAAGCTGATTTCCACCACAGCTCAATCTATTAAAAACAATAATTCTAAATAAAGCCCTGTTTCATTGTGACTAGAAATGCCCCCAAACTCCTCAAAGCTTCCCAGAGCTTTCCATTTTGTGGAATTTTGTGTCCCTGAAAGTCAAATCAGCAAGGACTTTGAAGATAATGGAGAAACATTGTTTCCCTTGTAAAGTTTTACAGCCTACTTTTCCACTCCAGCACCCTCAGTAATTAGAAATAGTTTATTGCAGGTCTTTAGTTAAATGCATTACACTGTCAATTAAATATCAAAAATAATGTAGAGTAATTATTTTCACAGCATCCAAAGCAATTAGCAATCTGGCGGTTTATAACATTTCAGAATTCAAAACAGCACATTTCAGAGCTCTAAGAAAGTAACACAAAGAAAGGTTACTCGTGGATGGATGAGCTACTGCTCTTGTGACAAAATGCTCAAGCTAAATGGGTTCAAAGAATGAAAACAAGAAAAAGTGATAAACAACTTTCATAAAAATTGAGTTGAAGTTAGGCAACAAAATAAATTTCTTTTTAAAAATAAGTGATTTATTTGTATTTTCTGTGCATCTGTGTTTGGCTTGCATGTATGTCAGTGTGAGGGTGTTGCATCCCCTGGAACAGGAGTTAAAGACAGCTGTGAGCTGCCATGTGGGTGCTGGGAATTTGACCTGGGTGGTCTGGAAGATCAGCCATTGCTCTTAACCACTGAGCCATCTCTCCAACCCTGAAACAGATTTCTGAATGGAGTCTTTGATCTAATATGAGTGAGTAACTTGTGGGGCAAGAAAGAAAACCTGAAGGAAACTGGGCAAAGATGGCTTGACTGAGCAACAGATTATTGGTTCTTCCTCTTTTCAACACAAAGTTTGAGATTTTTAAAGGAAACCTGATCCATTTAACAAGAAATATGCACTAATTTGCACTCTGAAGAAAATAAACATTTCCACATTTTCAGTACACTCTACCCCAGTTATTCATCAGTTTTTATTACAACTCTTAAAGTGTGCTAAATATAAGGGAAATGAGTATCTTTATTCAAAAATGGAGTGAAATGATATCTATGACTGAACAATTTAGTTATCAATAACAAATGTTCCACTTTTATTTACTAATTGCTTAAAAATGTTAATTTTCCAACTTCTAAATATTTTTATACTTTTTATTTTTTAAATCAGAAATAAGTCATGATTTGGTGTCACTTTAGTACTTTTGAGAAAACATAGAATTCGTAACTAATAAAATGTATAGTAATGTGTTCCACAAAGTTATGATAGCATTTGTTTCTCTTCTGGAGCCTTGTAAAGGCATCTGATTTTTTTACTTCCTACTCTGATTCTGAAAGGAATAACTATATTTGTTGTGGTTATGTTCCCCTTATCCAGTCCACATTTATTGTTAAATATTTACTGGACCTCTACTATACTATAGGTACTGAAAGCAAAGAAGAGTTCACAAGAAGCTTTCATTCATCTTTTATTTGAGTTGGGTTTCAGCCAAACTCTATTCTAGAAAATTTTAAAGTCATAACTTACTAGTCTGTAGTTTGGAAGACTTATAAACTTACTGTCTTAAAGTAACCACCAAGTCCTGCTGGATTTATAAGTCTTACCTGAAACTGGTTTATAAAAATTTTATTTTCTCACCTGCTATCAACAGGCATGCCAAAAGCTATTTACATTTTGGCTATACCTGCCAAAACACATAATGCACTAAAAGATCAACTAGTCTCATTTTCTGCTATAGCTACTAACTATCTCGTTTTCGAATGATCAGGACAAATAATTCAAAAAGCAGAAGTACATATTTTATATACATATTAATTAGTACATGCAAATCAAATGTTTTAATAACCATTCAGTCTTCGTGGTTCCTGCACTTACACGAACAAACTGAAGAGACAATGACAGCAGACTAGAAAGCTTGTAATTTGACTTTGACAGCGTCACGGTGACACTGAAAACGAATGAAAAAGCTGAGAAAAGACAGGGGACAAGCCTGCTGCCGCTTTGGGAAGGTTTTTGTTACGTGAAGGAAGGAGTCACATGACAAACAGGAAGCTGAAGACGGGTGAGAATGCCACTCTTGTTTATCCACATTGCAGGTGTGACCTCATGCTTTGTTCTGTAGAGTATCCATCCTGCGACTTGGCTGTCCTTAGAGTCAAGGCATGGTCCTATGGGCAATTTAGTCTTTTTAGGACGCCAAGAGGAGCACATCAGAGCAAGCAAATATCGAAGGGAAGGAAGGAGAGGAACTATAACAATGGCAGCCAACAAAATGATCATTACTGTTATTTTTAAATGTCCAGATGCTGCATCACAGTTGAGATTCTAGAAATATTAGAGGTGAACCGAGGGCACTGGCAGGTGCACTGGTGAGCGCCTGCAAGCTCCCCTTCCTCGTGAGCAGTTCTGGAACACACATCGTGTCCTTATGTATAGGAATGTACTGCCAGTCAGAAGCAGAGGCGAAGTATCAACATTTATAATTAACCCCAAAGCACTTTAAACTGTAAGCATCATTACTGATATATTAGAATGGGAAAGTGATCATTAAGCATTCGTGTTAATTATGATTTACCCATTGAACCAAGTTAATACGCAATGCAGCAATGAGCAACTTATATAATGATCACAGGAAATTGGGATTTAACTAAGCTTAATTTTTAATATGCCACTTCAAGCAGATATTTAATTTAATAAATGGAGAATAGTGCATTCTCTGTGGATAAAAATGACAACAAATTAAAAATAAGGAAAAAATGACAAGGCAATTGGGTGTATCTCATGTAGAATAATTTACTTTTAATTTACAAAACATTAACTGAGTACTTTCTCTAAGCCAGAGACTTTTCTAGGAATCATGAGATAGAAATAAAAGATGCCCAGGGCTTAGAATAAGGAAAGGAATAAGCAAGCATAGCTAACCTCATAAGATACTATGGTAAAACATGCCCCAGAAGAAAACTGAATTCCATGTAAACTTGGGAAAAAGGACATTTAAAGTAGTATTTTTTTGCAGGGGACTCAGCAGAACCTTACAAGATTGTCAGTGACTACATGTAAATTAAAATCATCATAACTCCAAACTCTTCTTCCCTTACTCGTGAGTCTACTGCACTCTGGGGGCACCACACTGCAGTCTATTCACATGGGATTGTGTGACAGATATCCTTTGTGTTAAACACCATGACTGTTGTGTACTTGTGCAAACCGGCCTGGTGGCTTTGCCTATTCTCACTTTCCTCTAGTCTAATGTTGTTTAAAGACAAAAACAGAAGCTCGTTTCTCTTAGAAAACCACAGTTGCATGTAGCTATTTATATCTCATTTTATCAAGCATTTTCCTCCTTAAATTTGCTCGTTGTGTGTCCTTTTCACTAGAGTATAGTTTAGGCTTATCCAAATGTTCCCTGTTTGCGCTAGTTATCTGTAGTAGAGAGTACCCCTTGTCCTTGAACTTGAGAATTGAATATGGCCTTTGCTTAAGAATTGAAGAGATTTTTTTCTATTTAAGTTTTGTGAGATTTGATTATTTATTGTTCGGCTAAAGTGCTATCAGGAACTATTTCTTTGGTTGGTGAGATGGCCCAGTTGCTACACAAACAAGCCTGATGCCTGACTTCACCCACTGGAATCCACAGTGAAAGTTCAAAGGTGGCTCTCAGAAGTTCCCTGTTTATCTTACACGCACACCAGTGTCCTATCTCTCTCACATATGTGCAAAAAATAATTAAAAAAGAATAAAAAACAATCAATGTTACTTCTCAACTATTGGATGTGGCTTCCTGTGTTTATACATTTATGCATTTAACCATATGTGTAACAATAGCAAAATAAAGACTCCATGCTTTGAAAGGATGGGGGGGCATACATGGAAGGGGTCAGAAGGAAGAAAGGAAATGATGCAATTATATTTTAATTTGAAATATATAAATAAAAAAGGAAAATGTGAAGCTGTTGCTTTGGCTCGTGAACTTACAATGAAGCTGTGTTGCTGTTAAGACACAAGTACAGCTTAGGATTTATTTCTGGTTAGCAAAGCTTTCTACCATTGATTTAATGAAGGAATTAATCTTTTCGAAGAAATTTATATTCTGTAAGTAAACATTGGTTTTAACAATAAAGTTGAGTTCTAACTTTAAAAAAGTCACAAGTGGAGAACAATACACAAAGCAACAAAGATCTGAGGAGAATCTAGACATATTTAGCATGCAGATGATGAGAAGGAGGAAGAGGATTATAGAATTGAAGGAATACAAAGTGCATGGTTACAGGACACAAGTCAGTGTCCTTCCTATATACCTGGGTATGGCACCAGTGAACAACTGAGACTTTAAAAAATTACCAAGTTTATTAGTAGCAAAATACATAGGGTTGGTCTAATAAAATATTTCAAAGCTTACATGCAAACTGTAAAACTTGTAAAAACCAAACAAAAAATCAAACAAACAAAAACCCTGTAAACAATAGCAACAATAATGCACTTCTGGCAATGTGAAGACTTGGTGTTGTTAATATGTCAGATTTTTCCCAATATAAGCTACATATTCAATGCAATTCCAATGCAAATACAGGTAAGAAATTAATTGTGTAGATAGTGACAAATGTGTTCATAAAATTTATGCAGAAAGAAAAAATTCCTAGGTAAGCCCATCTAATACCAAACAATAACAAAGTCACAAAATGAACTGTTTCTAGATTAAATTTATAGTACACAATACAATGTATTAGAAAAATAATAGACATATTAGAAATTGAACCATAATACTGGGCCCATAAAAAGTTAACAAATCTTTGACCAACAAGCAGAGGAAATTCAGTAAAGAAATAACATTCTTTTCCCAAATTGTTTCTGGGCCACACATTAAAACCAAAGTAAACAAGGCTCTAGAGATAAAGCATAAGGCATTATTTTTAAAAATAAAATTTAAATCGAAATGGATCATAGGAGTACTTGTCTAAGTAAAACTATTAAACTTCTACAGGAAAACATAGGGAAAAATGAAGACAACATTGTGTGACACTGAGATATTGCTGGTAGCCCTGAAATCGTGCTACCTAAGAGAAATTCTGTTGCTAAGTTTGAATTTATTAAAGGTATAAACTACTCTATGAAAGACTCATTAAATAAAGAAAAGATAAAGACTCGGAGAAAACTTGTTGCAAAATGCATATGAAGTCGACTGCTATACTAAATACCCATTGTTACTGAGCCTTAATAATGAGAAAATTTTCAAAGAAGAAAATGATATGAACAGACATGTCAATGAAAAATGCACTGTACAACCCAGCCATTATATCCATAGCTGTTTGTAGAACTGATTTTGAAATTTATGCTGCACAAAAATCTAGACACAAATATTATCATAGATGACCACACAAATGTAACCACCAAAATTAAAATTGGCATAGTCATCAATTCATAGGGGATTGAGTGAACAATTTCCAGTAGATCCATACAACACTATAATGTTCCTAAGTAAATAGAAATGAGTTGCATGAACATTAAATTGATATGTAAAGAGCTCAGATCCTTGGGGAAGGTCAGTGTGACAGCTACGTTGATACAGTCAGTGATCCTGCAGGAAAACCATTATATATAATGCTGTATTGCTGGGTGTTACATTCTGCATGATGAAAATCACTAGAATCTTGTAGCTCAGAGTTATAACTTTTATGCATGCAAATTAACACATTTATGAGGTTGGTGATCCTAGGATTAAAAATCAGGCTGAAAAATGTGAGCTGATAATATTATAAATGTGCAGGGAGAAAAGGCTCATTAAAGAAGGTGAGAAAATAAATTTTCTAATTTGAGTAGATTTAGAAATGAGCTGAGCCCATGAGGTTGGAGGTGAAAAATATTATATATGAATAATTCTCCAGTTTATACAATTGTTCCCTATGGAGATGTGGGTTGATGACATTGATACAGTTTTAAATGTATAGTAGAAATGAATATTTAGGTAAACATTTGATATTTAATAAGAACTATGCCTCCCAGTGTTAGATAGAAAGGTTATAGGTCTTTATCACAAGTAAAGAAAGAGTGCACCATGTATTAATGGATTTGAGTTAGAAGCTATTGTACAAGATTTCTTCTAGCATCATATGAAAATACATATAATCATATATGGATATACAACTACATAGAATTTATATGAAAATACATATAAATATAAGTTTGTATACACATATTTTTGCCTGATCCCTTTGATAGTTGACGAATCAGAGATGTGAAAACAAACTATTTTTTTGTCTTTTCGAATATGATTTTCATTCTGTTTTGCTTCCTCTTGCTTCTTTTTTTATTTATTTTTAAGTTTAAATTTAGATTAGAAACAAGGTTGCTTCACAAGTCAGTTCCAGGTCCCTCTCCCTTTCCCTCCCCTCCTCCCGTGCCCTCCCCCCAACCCCCCCATTATCCCCTCATTTCCCCAGAGAGGGTGAGGCTCTCCATGGGGGTGTCCATAGTCTGTCATTTCATCCAGGGCAGGGCCTAGACCCTCCCCCAAGAGTTCAGGGTGAGAGTGCATCTCACATTGTTGGATGGGAGTCCAAAGTCCATGTGTATACTCGGGATGAGTACTGATCTACTGCCCAAGGCTCAATAAATTGCCTAGGCCTCCTCACTGACACCCACATATAGGGGGTGATGAAAACAAACTATCATAGCAACGAATGTGCTTATTGCCCAGAGTCAGTTTCCAATATGATTTTTCAAAAAAGGGAACAAGGTTCGTTAGATAAATATATGGTTAGTTGCTATGGGCTGGCGGGCAAGAACAACCTAAGATGAGCTTGGATAAGCTCACTGTGCTTAAAGATAAGGATGTATTGAAGAGCAAAACAAAGACATAAATAAAACATCATTTTGAATCTAAGAGGATAGAGAAAAAATAACTACTGCTGATGGCAAGAGCTGGGGGAATTTGAACAGATTTATGGATTTAATTCAGATCATAACTCATAAGTCATAGTCAGAGGTGGATATCCAGAAGCCCATAAAGATAGGATGAAACAATTAAAGAAAGAGAATGAGCAAATGTTTTATGCAGAATTATTAAAAATTTTTGTAGAAAATCTTTCTTCAAGGGCAGACAAGAACATGACTTCCCACTGTATGCTGTCCATGGCAACTTCCTTCCAAAGGATATGATAAAGGATGCTGGGAGGGAGAGCAAGCTAAGTGGATGGAACATGCTTCCTGGGGAAGCAAAAACGATAAGATGAGTTAAAATGTGCTCACAATGTCACCTCTCCCCCAACCATATGACTTCAATGTAATGATTAGAAAAATAAGTCAGAGAAATCTCCACGTAACTGAACTCTCTAAAGGGCTTGGCCAGTAATTCTCAAATGGTTAAGGTCACTGACAAGAGGTCTAACATATCTATGAAAGCTAAGTGAGGCTTAAGGAGACATAACAAAATGCAATGTGTCCTGACAGGCTACTATAAGAAGATATTAGGTAAAAATGTAAGCTGCCTTCATCAAGTGTGGACTCCATAAATACATGTCAGCACTGACCCAGGCAGTATAAGAAATGTACAATACTAACATATAAAAACGGGGGAAAGAGTAAAAGATGGGTGAGAATGTGTTATATCAGAATTGCCATTATTTTCTATAAGTCTAAACTGCTCCAAAATAAATACAGTATCATAATAATGAAATGCAAATCCAGGGATACATTTGCTTAAGCAAATAGTTAAGTGTAGGAAGGGACATTTGAACAGTGGGTATTTTCATGAAAAGGCAAATAATAATTTAATAAATTGTTCAGTATCATGATTGAAACATTTATTGGAGAGAAAAGATACAGATGAAGTCAGAAATTTTTGAATAAAGGTATTTTTTATCTTCTTAAGAGAAATAATCTCAGAAGGCTGGCAGAAGAGTTTGCATATATATCAAGATTCAAGATGTGTCAGACTGCTATTTTATTCAAACTTTGCAACATGTCCTCTCCTCTCCACTGAAAAGAATCCACTTTTCACTATTGCCTTTCTGGGAGAGGAAGGCATTTGGCAAGGCAGAGAAAACATAATTGAATACAGTAACATTAAAGGATATCTTTGCTACATGCATGAGATACATCCCTTTTCTTGATACACTGTTTAACAAGGGCACAGGCTGAAAATGTGTAAGAAGAGGTAGAAAATAAAAGAGACAGATTTTTTTGTCTTCCCTACAAATGTACTTAAAGATACCGGAATAAAATATGATATCCATTTTTTTCCAATGGTGAACATCTTTTTATGTTAGAATTGTTTAGCAAGGCCTCAGTGTTAAGCTTATTTTCATGTAGGCTTACTGAGGAGTTCAGTGATGCACAGAAGTTCTGGTGATAGCAAATTAGAATTCAGGGATTTACGTTTTGCATTTTAGAAATTTACTGGAGTGTCAGGAGACTCTGTACAAATATTTATAATACATAGTTTAGCGATCACAAGGAACTTAGAGAATATGGATTCCAGGATGTTCTAGTTCCTTTTTCTTGCTATTGTAGAACATTGTAAACAAAGTAATTTGAGCATGGAAAGGGCTTGTATGGCAAGAACTCAAACGGGACTGAAGGAGAAGATATGGAGTAATGCTACTTGCTGCTTGCTACACCTCCAGGTTCATACTTAGCTAGGTTTGCTGTACAGATTAAGACCAGACACCACTTGTCCATGCTGTGGAGCTGCCCAGAGTTGGCTCTGTCTTCTTACATTAATTAACAATCACATCCCCTGCAGGCATGTCCAGAAGTCACACCGTCTGTACAATCCCTCAGTTGAGTCTGCCTTCTCAGATGACCCTAAGCTCTGTCCAGTTGACAGTTAAAGCTAAATAGGGCAGAGATGAAGGGAGTTCCTTTTTGGCTTTTGTGATATTTAGTTTATTTTAATGTGATTGTGTTCCTGATTGATCATGAAGAATTCGTGAAAGGTGATAAATATGGCAGAGCATTCACCATCGAGTATTTGGCATATTTTCCATGAGCCTACTTGAAACCTAACTCCTATGGGATTTAACTGTGTGTAAGTGTGAAGTCTGTGTAGACAACACTTTAAATGTCAGCAAAGGCAAATACACAGCCGCCTAAATATTTGGGTTTACTTTGAGGCCTTTTATCAATCACACCAGTGGCATTATTTTCTGATAAGTTGTGTAAAACTTCAAAACATCATATATTAATTTCTCAGCTTTGCTCAAGTTAGGATAATAAGTACCTTAATTTAGTCCCCTTTTTAGTATTATTAGTTGAAATTTTTACTAAATTTCTCTTCTGAAGAAATTTAAATGGATTTTTGAATTATCATACAAAGTGAAGGCAGCCAGTACTTTGTGTCATTGCCCTGAGGTCTAATTTGATCCCCTTCTCACTTTCCTTTCCTGTGCCTTCTGCTCCAACTTTTGTTTGTCCCCCTTTCCTCTCCAAATAATCCCTCTTGGTACAGTCATGCCCAATCACATTTATTCCATTGCTCTCCTCCCATGACAACATTCTGTAAGAAGTTTCATCAGCCTCCTGGTCTTTCATAAATCCCTCCCCCCTTCTACACACACACACAAACACACACACACACAAACACAAACACGTAATTTAAACTATGTATGTCTAATGTGTAGTATTTGCTAAGTAAGATCTCCAACTGAATTTGTTTTTCTGCATACATTGTTTTGAAATATCCATTCAAGTGATATTTCCATAACATACATGAACCAGGCTTCCTTTATCAACTCACATGTTGACAAATATCTTGGCTGTTTGCATTCCCTGCTTCTTGTGAACCGTGCAGGCATAAATCTGAATGTGCACATATCTCTACTACTCGGTGATTGAGAGTCCTTCAAGTACACACCCATAGTGGCATCTCTGGTTCCTTTGAGTGTCAACACTGTAGATGAATGCTGGTTAGGATATTTACTTCCAAGATGGCTCAGGCATTTTTTTACCACTTAGTGCTCCTTTCCCACTTCCAGAAGTGGATTTGTACTAATCACTGTGATGTTGACAAGGGTATCCATCAATAACTTCATTCAAAATACCACACTTTGGCCAAATTGATGGACACTCCATTACCTTTCAGCGACTTCCTATTTTCCTGAGATAGAAGCTAATCCTCCTAAAAGTTATTTCCTCACCCCATCTCCTGAATCCATGTCCCTGTGATTGCTCTGACCTGTTCTCCAGCCTTGTCATGTGCACTAAGTTATTTCATCAATAGTGCTGGAACCTCCTGCCTGTCTACTTTCTCTCTGTGTCTGAATAGGCTACTTTGCTTATTCTAACTTATTCTACCTCAGATGCTCCTTAAAAAATGTCACTACCTGTGTCCCATCCTGCTTCTGCTTGTTCTGAGAACTCTAAGAAAAGGCAGGGTGTGTTTTCAAATGCATCTCTCAACCCTAGGACCAAAAATATGATGATGTGCAACACTAGTGAACATTAAAATATCAACTGTGAAAACAGAACACAGCGAGGGGTGGGCAGGAGGGGGACCTGGGAAATAGAGAGGGGGAGAAGTGGAAGAGAGAGTAGGACATGGAGGAACAGGAAGGTCGACTGGGGGGGGTAGGATAGAGGGAAGAGGGAATCATAGGTTAGAAGACAGATGAGACACCATTGTGACCTCTAGTGATCTAAACGGATGACACCAATTGGCAAGCTAAGCAACAGTGTAGAGACCACCTCGAATGCCTATTCCTGATAGTGAACTTGATGTCTATCACCATCCTGGAGCCTTCATCCAGTGACTGATGGAAGCAGAGGCAAGCACTCACAGTTAAATACTGAACAGACCCCAAGGAACCCAGCGACAGAGAGGGAGAGGAGCGAAGAGCAAATTGGCAAAGAATGGGCTAGCAAAACCAGCAGAGACAGCTGATCCGAACAGGGGAGAGCTCTTGGACGCCAGACCGACAGCTGGGAGGCCAGCATGGGACCGATCCAGACCCCCTGAATGTGAGAGTCAATGAGGAGGCCTGGGCTACCTATGGGGTCCTGAGCAGTGGATCAGTGTTTATCCCTCGAATACTAACAGACATCGTGTGTCCATAACACAAAGAGGATTGCTGTCTCTGCCTGGACTCTTAGGGAAGTGCCTGGACCCTACCCTGAATGAAATGATAGACTCTAGATATCCCCTATGTGGAAGGAATTGACAATAGGGTGGGAGGATGGGGGGGGGGGGATGGGGGTGCGGGAGGAGGGGAGGGAGAGGGAACTGGGATTGACATGTAAAACAAGCTATTTAAAATTTTAAAAAAATGTTAAAAAAAAAGAATGTAACTACCTGTGTCCCATCCTGCTTCCACTTTCTCTGAGAACTCTAAGAAAAGGCAGCAAGGGGGTGTTTTCAAATGCATCTCTCAACCCCTAGGACCAAAATACGATGATGTGCAACACTATTGAACATTAAAATATCAACTGTGAAGACAGAATAAAAACTAAGACTCAAAAGAGAAACTGCTTTCCATGTATAAATGAAAAACTCATGAGCTACCCTTTAATATATAAATGAAACATGTACAAGTATAAAATACAATTGAAAAAGATGATATAGGAAAGGGATTAATTAGTGAAAATAAGATAAAAGTAAATTAACCTTAAATACAATGTGAAGGTTGGTATCAAACTAGTACATAGGAGATATGTTTAAGAAAACTATTTGACAGTTGATATTGAGAGAAAAACAAAACCTAATTAAAAATACCAAACATTGCAAAATTCTATTGTCTTCTAAATTATATATGTTAATATATATGCATACATGCACGAATGTGTACAATGGAATTGATGCCATTAAAGCTAAATGTAGGTGTATACAAACTTCAAAGTCATCATCATCTGTTATGAGCCATCTGAAGATAAATTTGACATTTAAAAATGCAGTCTGTTACTGTAGAGGAGTGCAGAGCAAAACATATTAAGGAAGAAAATGCTTTTTAATCAATAAAGTAAGAAAAAAATCTTTGTTGGTAATCACATATTTCTAAAGACTGTCTTTGTGGTGACAACCAAGAACTGTTCCATCTCCCAGAATGTTTTCTAATTTTTACAGAAGAGATAAATAGAGCCACAAGAAATAGACAGGAAGCCCCAATGTGGCATGAGACCCTACATCCATATTCCTGAGCATGTGAGTTTAGAGATTATTTGATAGGAGCTGCCATTTTTTCAATCCTAGCTCTTAAATCTCTATGTTCAAAAACAGATCGTGATACTCAGCAACCTTCAGTACTAAAATAACAATGATCAAAATAAAGAACAATCTTTTCCACTTATTAATGAAAAATGAAACCTCCTGACCTAACACTTGACATTATATACAAGGAAAAGTTGTAAGGCACACAGTAGAAATAAAAAGACATTTAAAAGATAATTCATAACGCACAAAAAGAAACGCCTGAAGCTTTAAATAACAGCCTAGAAGTAAAAAACAAAACAAAACAAAAGTGTCCTATATCTAAAGGAAAACAATTTCCAGCAGACCTGAGGGGAAGCCAGAATGGACAGTGTGGTTCAGGCTTTACACAGGGGACATTTGTGACATTTATGCATTATGTTTTATTTTCCCGGGTATAGTCTAAGTCTATGAACATCCTGGGATTTATAAAAGACTAAATTTAGTTTTTGAGCCACTAGGAGTAAACAGCAGGCCATTTTTTAATTAATCTGTTACAGAAGTACTCTGTGACACACAGGCTTTGATCAGATGGTGAGCAGGTTCAGTGTTGTATATCTAGGGAAGTGCAGAAATCAAGCCCTGACCCAGAGGATACAATTCCAGAACAGGTGTAATATCTATCTCTAAGCCATTACCTTTTGCTTTCTTTGACCTCCAGCTTCACCATCAGATAAAAACACAAATTCTCCAAATGTTGGTACTGTCAAAAAGAATCCATCTAACAGTGTCTGATAGACAAACCAAGGGGTATATTTGGTGATATATTGTGTATGATTTAATAAAGTCACCAGAGATCAAAAAGGAAAGTTAGCCACAACAATAGAGCCAAGCAGTAGTAATAGACACTTTTAATCCCAGCAGCCATACTAGCTAGCCAGAGAGGTCAAGTGGTGATAGTATGCGTCTTTAAATCCCAGGACTCGGGAGACAGAGGCAAAGGGATCTCTGTGACCACACTGACTACATAAAATTGATCCAAGCTAAAAGAAAAACACTTACACAAAGGTGATCTCAGCACTTAGGATCACATGCCTTTAATCCCAGCACTACAGAGGTGGAGACAGGAGTGATGTGGCTGGGCAGAGAGCAATATAAGGCCTGAGGAGGCAGGGGATGGCAGTCTGAGGCTTGGCAGAGAGCAGTGCAATCTGCATTGCACTATGAGGATTTGTGGAGACAGGATCACCCATTTTGGTCTGAGGTGAAGGTGAGAGTGAGTGACTGGCTGCTTTGCTTTTCTGATGTTCAGCTTCACTAAGTCTTTTATTATTCATGTTACAGATATAGGATCAGACTGGAATCAGAGATCCTTTTAGAAGCTGTTAACCTACTAAAGCCATTATACATCTTCGCAGTTAATAAAAACATGAGAGCCGGTGAGATGGTGAATGCACATGCTTCTCAAGTCAAGTGACAGAGGTCAATGCCTGTAGCCCACATAAAGGTGGAAGGAGGGAACTGACTCCATAAAGTTACTGTGTTATTGTGGTCGTCCTAATGTAAGTGGTTCCCATAATCTCACAGGCAGTGGCGTTAATGGAAGGTGTAGCTTTGTTGGAGTAAGCGGGTCCTTGTTGGAGTAGGTATAGCCTTGTTGGAGGAAATATATCTCTGTGGGGGCCAGCTTTGAGGTTTCATATGCTCAGGATACCACCCAATGTCTGAGTTGTCTTCTTATTGCCTGAGAGATGTAGGACTCTCAGATACCTCTCCAGTGCCATGTCTGCCTAGATGCCACCATGCTCCCTACCATGAGAGTAATGGACTAAACCTCTAAAACAGCAAGCTCTCACCTCAATTAAATGTTTTCCTTTTTAAGAGTTGTCATGGTCATGGTGTCTCTTCACAGCAATAGAAACCCTAATTGTTTACCACACATGTGCTATGGTCCCTACACCAACACAAAAAATACAACACATGTTCATGTAAATAATATAATAATAATAATAACAATAAATTAAATTGACTGATGAACAAGAAAACACTGAAACTGACAATTTTATGATACAACACATACAAATTTGTATTGTTACAAAGCATTGCTGCATATGAATCTTTTAGGTAATGGCTTGTATACATTTCTCAGTTATTGTCTGTACTCAATGTTCAACAAAATCTTAAGCTTCTATCTCAGACAACAGTGATGCTGACTAGTGGAAAGAATACTGATGTTTGACATCTTTCAAGATAGTGAACTCATCTGAGCGTAAAGAAGTGTAAAGCTTGAGATACTTACACATTTAAATATTAGTCATGTTATAGGAACTTGTAATTTACTTATAAAGCAAAGGATATGAAATCTAATGGTTCACACTCCTTAATGATCAATTATCTGGCTAAACAAGATTTTGACATAGTTCACTTTACAATCACATGAATAAGAAAAGTAACGATTAAGGAAGTATTATTATTTGATTGTTTAATAAAATTCTACATCGTTTTTTAGTGCCCATATTTTATAACTTGCTATTGTCATTTGGTTATTTGCAGGGCACTTTTAACTTGAGAAGCCTCATTAATTTAGCCAATCTTGTTTTCCATTTTTCTTGCTTTTGTCCAAATACATTTATGATACAGACAAGATAGAGGAGAGTCACTATATTTCTGCTGAACAACTGTGTGGTTGTGACAAAATATTCTCACTCAGGCCCTTCAAGAGTGAAAGTGTTGCTTATGGCCCCCAGCTGCAGGGTGCTGTCTCCCCCAGCAGGCATATCACGCTGGCAGGGTCTCGAGGAACACTGACCAATTGCAACCACATCAGGAAAGGATGGACGCTGGTACGCTATTCATTCTCTCTTGTTATACAGTACAGAACCAAAGTGCAGGGAAGGGTGCTGCCCTTAGGGTTACTCTTCTTACCTGAATTAACCTCAGCAAGACAAGATAAGGACATCTCAAACTGACCTAGATATTCTATCACAGGTATGCCCTGAAGCTTCTCACCTAGGGGACTCTAGATCCTTTCAAGCTGATTGCATTAGCCATCAAAGCACCCAAGTTTTTTTTTTGTTTGTTTTGTTTTGATTTTCTTTCGAGACAGGGTTTCTCCGTGTAACAGCTCTGGCTATCCTGGAACTAGCTTTATAGACCAGATTGACCTCAAACTCACTGAGGTTCACCTGCCTCTGCCTACTCAGGGCTGGGATTAAAGGCATGCGCCATCACCATTTGACTTGGTATGCCTCTGTTATCATATTAGGAAGAACATTTTATGAACATAAAATGAAACAACTTGAAATTAATTAACACATGAAAAGGGACTTGAAGTGTATCTCTTCAATGATTACTATCACAATTATCCAATGCTCTCATGAAGCAAACAGGGATCAATAAAGAGGGACAGTTAGGCTAGATTGACTGTATTTTGTGTTGTATATCAGAATAAAAATAAGATGAAACTAAATAAAGCAATCAGTGGAACACAATCATGATATTCTTTATGAGACATGGGTGGTTTTCTTTTACATTATAGCTTGATTATTAATGGTCATATTTCAAGTATTTCTATAATGTAGCAATGTTTTCTGTGCAGCTGAGTTCAACTAGGGTATTGTGAAATGTCTAACTGAGGTAATTGCAAATGATCCCATTAGTATTTAAATACATAGATTGCATTATATCTATTATAGGCTATCTCAGGGTTAAACCCGTAGTTTCTAAGAATCCTCTTACTTGTGATTATACTCAGAGGAATGTAGTCTGCATCCACTAAAGGGCTTAAAAATTTAAAGAATACAAGATAAAAAATTTAGACTTGAAGAGTTAATTGATTTTCAAAAAGTCACAAATACTTTTAAGTAAATACTTGGTGTGTGCTAAATATTTATATGTGATTATCAAATCAAACAAAAATACTAGTCACAGGAAGAAGATGTATTTGGTGTCTACATTTTCATATAGGAAAATTACACACTTATTTTTATTACATAATTCTGTCTAAGGTATCATTGCTAATATGCAAGTCTAGGATTCCTATTTCATGAGTTAGTCAAAGTCAAGAACCAAGAAATGTTTCACAGTTTGTTGGAATTATTAATTTCTAATTACTAATGACTTGTAATGTTTAAAACCAGACACGTTTGTTAACTAATGAACCATTATTAACATTAGCATTACTTATTAATTTAGCAAAGAGGTACTTTAAGGCATTTGACAAAACTGGAGAAAAGAGAATTTAAAGGAATATTAATAAAAGTTAAGTATTTTACTAGGTACAGTAGAGTAAATTTGAATGTTTGATTATAAAAGATGCCATATTCTAGTCAGAATAGCGCAAGGGACGAGCCTACTTCTGTGAGAAGTGTTTGTTTTCTAGGATGGTCGAGGCACGCACACAACTTAGAAATGAAACTAGATCATCTTCTTAAAGGGAAGAGGAAGACAGAATTTGATTTGGTCAAAATACAAGAGAATACTTGATTTTTTCATTTAAATTGATACAAGTAGAACCTCGAAAGGGTGTAAATGTGTGCCCAAATAGATGAAAACGACTGCTTATGAGGCTTGATCAGAAACTTAAAACTCTCAGCGAAGAATTGACTCACAGATGATCTGATCTATTTGAAAACCATGCTTGTCTCTTCTATAATAAATAGGTAATGTGTGAGTTGATTCATTTTTTATTTCAAAAGTAATTACGACATAGTAATGCTTTATCTTGAAATAAAAGATATGTGTAGTGAACTATGAATTACCTGTATTTAGAGAGAATGCTCTTTGTCAAACAAGTGCTCTATACTTCATTTTCCAGTTACTTTCAACACATTCTGTCATAGAATACCAGTTCAAATATATGGCTAAATTCTGTATATTGCTTAATAGTTTTCCAGTATTTATTTAATCTTGAGATTAGTGTATAGCTACATTTCTCCCTTCCCTTTCCTCCCTCCAAATCCGCCCATACACCCCTCCTTGCTCTCCTTCAAATTTATGGCATATTTTTCATTAACAGTTATATCATGCATAGCAATAAATATGTTCTTAGATATAACGTTCTCATTCCTTATGACATTACTTGTATATATGTTTCTAGGGCCTGCTCCCTGCTTTCTTCAGATGTCTATGTTAGTTCTTCATGTAGGATTGAGTCCTCATGGGATATTGATACTCCCACTTGTGTCATGCTTGTTCAGCTCACATTTGAGCAGTCATACAAGGGAGACATTATGGGTGTAGCTTCCTACATTGCCAGGAGATGTAATCTTGTAGCAATCTCCCTAACCCACTAGCTTTACACACTTATTTAAAAACATTTACGTCATACTGGGAAAACACTGAAAAATGGAAAGATACATTTTTAAGGTTCTTCTTCAACTAGTGGTCATTCTCTTCATAGCAGATGGGAAGAGGGGGAAAAATGGATCCTCTCTCCCATGTTTCCATAATAGGTAGTTATTAAAACAACAGACATATGGGAAGAAAGGACCTAGATTAATTGTTCTTCATAAAAAGACTCGCAGAAACAGCTCTGGTCTAAAGTCCATCAAAAGATGCACCTATAAGCATTAAGTAATATAAGACAACTGGAAGGGTTTTGAACTAAAGTCCCGGATGGAATGCACATTAGAAACTGGTGGCAGAAATCCACCCGAAGGCTGAAGTCTTCATTGTTTGTCAGCTTCATCAGAACTATTAGAGTGCACGCATGAGCAGAGGCAAGGGCCTGGTGATGGAAGCTGAGTATGGCTAGTGAAAGGCAAACTGATGAAACACTTTCAAATGATCATAATTGATTCTTTACTTTTTATTTAAGACATTCAAGCTAAAATCTGGTGTCTAATTTTCAGTAACACAAATTGAATGAAATCCACAAAACTATCTCAAATGTCTATGAATGAAGTACAAATATTTGTGGTGTGTGTGTGGTGTGCGTATGTGTATGTGGTGTGTGTGTGAGTGTGTGTGTGTGTGTGTGTGTGTGTGTGTGCAACTCTGTCTTTTTAGCTACAGACATGAACAAATATAATTTCTGGTGACTGAGGTCTTACAAATAAGCCATAAATTCAGAACATTGTATTGTGCAGTCTACCCACATGAGACCCTTGGTCACTCACTATTGAAGTGTGCATTTTTTGGTAGTATCAATAAATAAATTTTAAATGGTAAATCAACCCAATTTATATAGAACAGTGTGGGCACTGGTTTATATGCTAAGCATGGATGTATTAAGAGAATGCTTAGTGGGAAAGATGGCCTTGAAGAGATCAGTGGGATTCATGCTCATTTTAGACCAAACTTACTTAAAACTTAAGCTTACTTAGCAAATGTTTATTAAAAACATGGTATACACATGAATATGTAAGTACTAAATTGCTACAATGATCAGACATTTTCTAGACTTTATATACTTGCCTTTCAGATATTTTTATTTTCTTTCTGGGAAACGTTTCTATCTATGCTTCCTCAAATAGATCCAAATTTATATGGGAAAAGCACTTGTCACACAACTTGAGGTTTGCTCTTCAGTCATAGAGACTTGAAATATTTCTGACATGCATCCTATTCCTCAAAGATATCTTTAATCCCCACTCTCCATCCCTAGCCAGACAATAATAATTCATAACTGCTAGATCCATTAGGGTTTGCTTCCTCCCCTTAAAGACACATGGTGAATTTTAGTTTGAAAGCCTACAACTCTTTTTTTATATTTTTAAAATTTATTTTAGAAGCAATCTTATGTGCATATTCATCCCCCCATTCCCTCACCCTCCCAACCTCCCATGCTCCCCACTGACCCCCCCCCACACACCCCATACCCACTCTCCTGGGATAGTGAGGCCCTCCACCGGAATCATCAAAGGCCATCACATCATTTGGGGAAGACTCCCTCCTGTGTCTGATTTGCAATAGTATCCCTCCACAGGGAATGGGCTCCCAAAGTCTGTTTGTGATCTAGGGATAAACACTGGATCCTCTGATAGAGCTCCCACAGACTGCCCTGGCCTCCTTTGCTCATCCCTCCTCCCTCTCAGCAACTGGGTTCTGGGATTATGGATCAGTGTTTAGCTGTGGGTGCCTGTTTCTGCTTCGATCAGCTACTGGGTGAAGGCTCTAGTAATGGTAACCAAGTCATCAATTTCATTATAGTGGAAGGGCATTAAAAGCAGCCTCTCCAGCACTGCCTAGATTCTTAATTGGGGTCATCCCTGTGGGTCCCCTAATATTTCCTCTGTCCCGACCTCTCTCCAAGCCTGTACTGGCTCCCTCTATCAAGTCATCTCCTTTTTTGCCCTCCTCTATTCCTCCTCAGTCTCAGTCCTTCTGCTCTCCTCCACCCATATTCTCCCCCTCTTCCCTTCCCACCTCCCTCCTGCAATTCTTTATACACAGGAATATTCCTATTTTTAAAAAACATTTCTTTGGTTTTATTACATGAATGTACTCATTTTGTTACACGATAAAGTGATTTGTCTGGAAGGTTCATAATTTTAAGTGTCTTCCTCCCTCCCTCCCTTCCTTCATGATTGCCTTCCTGTTCCTTCATTCCTGTCTTCCTGACTTCCTGTTCCTTTGTCCCTCTCTCCCTCCCTCTCTCCCTCCCTCCCTCCCTCCCTCCTTCCCTCTCTTCCATCCTTCTTTCTTTCTAGAATACTTCAATTCTAGGAACTAATTAGTGTCAAGTAAACAACTTAGTGAGTACCAAAAATGAAATAGGTTTTGTACCTTAAATTGGTTCTGATTAAAATAACAATGTGAAAAACAATTCTTCCCTTAATTACATTCTCTATCATAACATGTACCTGAGAACACCTCACAGATTCCAGAGTGTCAATGTTAACAAGGAATTAAGACTCATAAATCTCCTCTTCAGGTTTACATAAAATATTACAATTATTGTCTCCTTTATTCCAGGTACTTATGTGTGAAAAATTAGTTTCTGTCTTCTGCTTTTGAATAAAGCTATATAAAATTTTATTGCATGAAATTTCTAACAAGTAATTTGTAGATTGCTTTTTATTTTATTTAACTTTTTACACATGTTACTCCCAACTCCCTCTCCCTCCCTCACTCCCTGCCCCCCAATTCCCCTAACTCCCACTCAATTCCCCCTTCACTACCCAGATTGTTAGACTTTCATCTAAAGAAGTCAGTTCTTTTCCTTTAATTTATTAGAATATTTGTGAGTTGCAGATGACAGTCACATGGTTATGGTCAGGTTGGGGAGGAAAGAAAACTGGGCAAAAGAGATGATATTTAGAAAAGAAGCAAAGGTTCATTGTACAATGGTAGAGAATTGAAGAATGCTGAACTATAAAGACATGTGTGGTAAGAACATGAAGATAAGCAGATAATTAGAATTAGAATAATCTTCCTTACTAAGATGTTAGATATATTTTCTTAATATTGCTATAAAAATGGAATCTCTATAAACTCCTTACAACAAAAGCTGGCAGACTCTATCAAATTTAGGAATGATGTCCCAACTTGTTTGCACAATTTCAAATTTATATTTTCAACAGCCCATAGATGAACACTCAGAGTTATTTATGCTCAGAATTTATCATTTGAGTCTCTGAAAAAAAAGAAGATCGCTTGAGCAAAACAAGTCTATGAGTATGGTTATAAATATTTAGAATAAAATTTGACAGCAAGTAGTAAATCAACAACAGTTAACTCCTTTCAAGTACTTATGATCTCCACAGTCATGGGCTTTAGGCAAGATTTACAGTACTCTTCAGTAGAGCAAGCAGAAAGTGGTTGGTTACCTCTATAACTTCCATGACATTATCACATCCTTCTGCATATCTTGCCAAGCTGATCACTCTTGCAGCTTCCTGGGTCTAGCTCTGGGTAAGACCATTGATGCCTCATTTGCTCAATAGCCTGAATGGCATCTTCTGGTGTCATGTAAGCTAATCATATAAGAAGTTTCAGACTACCAGTGTCTTTAACAACAGGGTCATACTGTCTAGTTACACTGGGCAATCAGAGCAATGATAGTAGCCTACATTGTTTTGATAACCTTTGAAGCCTCCCTGAATATAATAATATTGAAGAAAATATCTAGCTAGATTTTTTTTCAAATTTTAATAAAAAGAATACTTCTAGCTAAGGCTATTCAAAAAAACAATACTAAGCTAATAATAGATAGTAATTAATCAGCCATGAAAAAATAGATTGCTTTACAAATACAATATATATATATTTGTGTCAAATCACTCTTTAATTAGCAACAAATTAACTCAGAGGGAGGTAATCTATGTTAGTAACTCATGTACCCTGGGAACAGCATTGTTCAATCATATAGGATATCCCTGCTCTAACTTCCTTTGTGTAATATTTTAAAATTTAAATTGCAAACTAGTGAGTCTACATTATGTTTCTTGTATCTTTCATATCTGCACTTTGGTGTCACCATGTCTCTACTAAACCACTAGATTACAAAAAGTAAGCTCAGTGTGTATTAAACCAGTGTCACCTCTTTGTCTCCTTCTGTATGAATCTCATTTGGACTACTGAAACAGTTTCCCAATTGGTTTTCTGTTCAGCCTGTGGAACACGAGATGTCAGGAAACGTTTGATGCAGAGACTCTCAGCTGAAACTTTGAATTATTCTAGTGAAACATAATTGAACTTAAGCCTACAGTTGTAAATTTTGTGGTTATTAGCAGAGAAGCAATGTTAGATACTAGGAAGAAGACTGGAAGAAAAAGGTTGTAAAAACCAAAGGATGGATATAAATAAGGTAATATCCAGTTTCTCTGTAGTTGACTGATGATTTCTACAATCACTTATGTAAATATGGAGCATACTTTCATTAATTCACCACTTAAGTTAAAAAAAGACTAGTTAGACTTTCCAACTTCTAATAAAAAGAAATACTGCTAAATGAGGCTAGGCAAAAAACGCTAAGCTACTAATAACTAGTAGTTAATCAGCCATGGGAAACAGATTAATTTAAGAATACTGTGTGTGTGTGTACGTGTGTGTGTGTGTAGTCACCCTTCAATTTTGAAAATTGTAGGAAGCATGGAGACAGTTAAAATTTGAGAGATAATATGGGAACCTAATGCAGTTAAAATATATACATATATACATATATCTGACTGAAATTACCATATAATAGTAGAGGTAGAGACCTAACTGGTCATCTCTTGTTCACCAAATAAACTTTCAGTATTTGGATTGGGATACAACTGAGTTGTAGCTAGTAGGGTTCCATGGTATTCCCCAAACTACCAAGAATGTTATCAAGGCTACAGGTACTCTTCACAAAAATGATGGCAAGACTCTATTGTTGAAAGTGGTATCTACAGAAATCTTTGAACATAGAGAAGTTGAGCAGGTGCCTATATAGAGCCTTAATCCCAGTGTTCTAGTATCTTTGGTACAAGAAGGTATTCTAAAGGCTACCAAAAGAAAAATGTAAACATAACCAAGCCACAAAACCTTTGACTTGTAATGCTGCCCTGCCTATAAGATATGCTAGGGCAATGGTGGCTTGTGGGAGTCACCAACCAATAAGTGATTTGACTTAAGGCCCATTTTACAAGATGGGACCCATATTCAACACTGCTTGGATAACCAAAACCCTGAGCACAGGGACATAGGGTAAAACCAAATACTGCTGTTCAAATAAAGGTAGTGATAAAATGGCTCCTAATGGCATTCTTCTATATACTTAGATCAGTGCTTTGCTCAGCCATCATCAGAAGCACACCGGAACAAATACACAGACCCAAAGCCAGACATTGTGCAGAGAAAGAGAGACCTTGGAACTCTCAGTCCTAAATGGCATGCCTCCATCAAATCCCTCCAGCAGGTTTCAGGGAACCCTATAGAAGAAGGGACACAAAGGTGAGAGCCAGAGGATGAAGGATACCAATGAAACAAGGACATCTAAATCAGCATGACCAAAGAACATGTGAACTTGCAGAGACTACGGCAGTGTACCCAGGGCTTACACAGGTCTGCACCAGGTCCTCTGTAAATATATTATCAAGTTCAGTGTTTTTATGGAAGTCCTGAGTAGGTGAATGGGTCTGTCTCTATTATTCTTTCTCATGGACTCTTGTTCTTCTGGTTTATTTTGTCTTGTTTGTTTTTTCATTTGTTTGATTTGGTTTTTGTCCAATTCTGATGTGTCTTTTTTGTTTTATCTTATTTTATTGTTACCCACTTTAATAAAGGATTATTTGAATCCACTAGAGTAGATTGAAAAACAGTCAGACACTAGGGAGAATGACTCTATAACAAGTTGCATGTTGCTCACGTACATTTATAAATATTCCCTCTGAATGACAGATCTCTGTTTGGGCAATGACAACACTGGGAGTGAGATATGAACCTGAAATATTTCTAGTGACTGTACCATGCATTTTCTAACACTGTCTTTGGTAAGGAAAATTGAGGAAGGTAAACTTACAGCATTTTTTTGTCATTTCTCAGGCTATAAAACATTTAATATATTCCTATGTCACTAAGATATTTGACTGTGTTTTCTTGAAGAAGCATTATTATTTTAGCTCCCAAGTTTAGGTCTATAACTCACTATAAATTAATTTTATATGTGATGTGAAATATCTATTAAAGATCATTGTCTCTCGGTGAGTATCTACTGGTTTAAGAGGCAATTGACAATTAAAACAATTGACAATTTAAAACAAGTTGTCCAAAGTATATATAAGAGATACAAGGGTCTTCAAGTAATGACTACTAGCCACGCTTTTCTCTACAGAGCCTATGTTGAGAACTGTGCCATGTAAATGATAATGACAGACTTATGAGGTCCGCAGGGTCTGTCATCACTTGTGATCTCAAGATCAGTTGTTTTCATTACTGCAGAACTATTCTTGATTAAATGTCTAAATAATACAGGCATCCATGATTTAATCTCAATGTGTTCACCATTAATCTTTTTCTTTGTACATGTCTGGGGTTAATTCTATATTCAACAATGTTTCTAAACCCTCATTGACCACCAGAGTCAATTATCAAAAAGTCACCTTGCCTCAATATTTTCCAAGATATTTTTTTAACCTTCTTTTTTTTATTTTCCAGTTTAAATTTAGATAAGAAACGAGGTTGCTTCACAAGTCAGTTCCAGGTCCCTCTCCCATTCCCTCCCCTCCTCCCGTGCCCTCCCCCAAACCCCCCCCCGTTATCCCCTCATTCCCCCAGGGAGGGTGAGGCCTTCCATGGGGGTGTCCATAGTCTGTCATTTCATATAGGGCAGGGCCTAGACCCTTCCCCAAGAGTTCAGGGTAAGAGTGCACCTCACATTGTTCTATGGGAGTCCAAAGACCGTGTGTATACTTGGGATGGGTACTGATCTGTTGCCCAAGGCTCAATAGATTCCCTAGGCCTCCTCACTAACACCCAAATTCAGGGGGTATTGATCAGTCCCATGCTGGATTCCCAGGCTGATGCCTGGGTTTCAAGAGTTAACCTTTGTCTAGTCAGCTGTTTCTGGGGTTAAACCAGCCCAGTCTTAATCCCTTTGATCACCAGTCCTCCCTCTCTGTTACTGGCTTTCTTGAGTTCAGCTCAGTACTTAACCAAGGGAGTCTGCCTCTTCTTCGATCAGCCACTAAATGAAGTTTCTGTTTCCCAGACTCTCTGGCCATAGGATTGTAGGCTGGCACTCCCCAGATCTATGTCTAAAATCCATATATGAGAGAGTACATGCCATGTTTCTCTTTTTGTGACTGGGTTACCTCACTCAGGATGGTTTCTTCTAGTGTCATCCATTTGCCTGCGAATCTCATGATTCCATTATTTTTTTCTGCTGAATAGTACTCCATTGTGTAGATGTACCACATTTTCTCTATCCACTCTTCGGGTGAGGGACATCTAGGTTGCTTCCAAGTTCTGGCTATTACAAATAAAGCTGCTATGAACATAGTGGAACAGACATCTTTGTTGTATGAATGGGCATCTTTTGGATATATGCCTAAGAGTGGAGTTGCTGGGTCTTGTGGTAGGTTTATTCCCATTTTTCTGAGGAATCTCCATACTGATTTCCAAAGTGGCTGAACTAGTTGGCACTCCCACCAGCAATGGAGTTTCCCAGATATTTTTATTCCATGATCTTGCATTTGTGTATTGAACATTGCTAATTTATTTTTCTAATGAACATATAAGTTTGAGAATTACTAACTGTACTTTATCTTATTGCCTTAGAAATCATGTGTATACTCTCAAATGTTATTTTCCACTTGTCATCCTTCTTCTTAACTATATACTAACATACTCAAATCCATAGTTGATATTTCAACCAAATACAGACAAGCTAAACTGGGAATTCCTCCAATCATCTTGCTACCAACTTCAACCTTGCTTATATTTTGACCTCCTAAAATATATTCTTCATATAAGTCATTCTGCCCTTTTACAAAGGTAAAGTAGATGTCTCTCCAACGATTCAGTCATATCTTTGTTGAAGTCAAATTTCCTCCCATGACCTTTGCATGTGCATGCACATGCACACACACACACACACACACACACACACAAACACACATACATATATATGTATATACACTGGTTGAAGTGTATGTTTTGTTTGCAAGTATTAAAGTGGAAGAGAGAGTAGAAGATGATGTGTAGAATCATGAGGAAGGATCTATAAGCTATCTGAATTTTTCTTGTTTTCTCACTGTTCTTTTTAGGTGCTTTGCTCCCTTTCTTCTAGCTCCCATTTGATAAGCATTTGCAGGAATACCACACATTTTTGGCAGTCACTTTCTAAATACTGACTTGCTTCTACACCATCAGGTTTTTATTCTATCTAGGGACAGTAAGCAGCTGTGTTAGCAAGCAGCAGCAAGGCAGGAGACTAGTGTAGGGGGAAATGTAAACCACCATTATTCTAATTGGCAAGTATATTGAATGTGCACCCTGACACATTCAATAGGAAAACATTGATTAGGTGTTGTCTGGCTAGGTGGTCAGTTGGAGGCCAGGGAGGAGGAGAGGGAGAGGGAACTGGTATTGACATGTAAAACAAGCTTGCTTCTAATTTAAATAAAAAAAGTAAAAAGAGAGTCTATACTCACTGATGAAGTCAACTTGGGGAGGTTTGTGTTTTGAATGAGAATAAGTCCCATAGGCTCATATGTTTGAATACTTGGTTTCCACTTGATGTAACACTGCGGGACAAATTAGAAGGAATGCACTTGTTGTAGAAAGTGTGTCACTGTGAGTGAATTTTGAGGTTTCAAAAACTTGTGACATTCCAAGTATGCTCTTTCTCTGCCTCTTGCTTGTGGATTAAGATGTGAGTCTCGGCGGCTCTTCTTGCCACCATGCTTTCGTTCTGCCATCATGGCCTCTAACATTCTTAAAATGTAAGCTCAATTAAATGCTTTGTTTTATAAAAAAAGAGAGTCTCTAATTATTTCAAAGAAAAACTTTAGAGGGTAATCTTGTATTTCAGATAATTAAGGAAAAGCTATAACAACAGGAAAATTTTTTAAGATTTCATGTCACTTGTGAATACAGGAGCAGATTTCCAGAAAAGTCCCATTACAGAGAGTGTACAGGATCCTAAACCATAAACAAGGCAACCAAGAGGTGAATCTTGGCATAGTTGTTCTCAGAATATTAGCGTCACTGTGAACTAGTAAAGTCACTGTATATACCAACTAACTATATGGTTTATATAAATATAAATGCAACTTTCACATACCAGGATCCTTCCTAACTATAATGGGTAAAATTAAATCAGTTTTATTAAATAGACTAAAAAGGAAACCTTTCCCTTCTTAAGGATGCTCACAATGTATTCAACATGAAAAGAATAGGAAAGGACACCATTTACAGATAATACCTCCTACATTCAAATGACAGTATGCACATGAGTGTGCATGTATTTCACACAGACAAATGCAAATATTTGGTAAGAGTAATGTACAACTTTTAGTAATTATTTGACTAACAGGGGCCTCAGTATCACTGACAGGAATGTCAGTCTACTCCATAAAACATTGTATTTGAGTTTATGCAATGTGCATGTCTCACTTAGCAGTTTGAAATCATCCGTTAGTGGATTTGGAGGTGTGTGGGTGTATGTCTGATTAGTTTTAAAAATAAAAATAAAAATGTTCTAGTATAGTATATAGGATAAGGGGCATTTAAGGTAGTATCTCCACTATTACTTAGTTTGCCGATTGGTGTCATCCTTGTAGATCTCTGGAAATCTCACTAGTGCCAGATTTCCCCTCAAACCCAGAATGACTCCCTCTATATGGTATCTCTCATCCTGCTCTCTATTCTTCCCCCAACTCAACCTTCCTGCTCCCCCATGTCCTCCTCTCCCTTCTCTTCTCCCCCTCTCTTTTTCCTGACTCCCTCTCCCCTCCTCCCTATGCTCCAAATCTGCTCAGGAGATCTTGCCTCCTTCCACCTTCTCTAGGGTACCATGCATATCTCTCTTAGGGTCATTCCTGTTTCCCAGACTCTCTGGCAGTGGGATTATAGGCTGGCACTCCCCTGATTCATGTCTAGAATCCATATATGAGAAAGTACATACCATGTTTGTCTTTTTGTGACTGGGTTACCTCACTCAGGATGGTTGCTTCTAGTGCCATCCATTTGCCTGCAAATTTCAATATTCCATTGCTTTTTTTTTCTGCTAAGTAGTACTCCATTGTGCACATATGCTACATTTTCTCTATCCACTCTTCAGTTGAGGGGCATCTGGGTTACTTACAGGTTCTGGCTATTACAAATAGTGTGGCTATACACATAGTGGATGGCCTTACCCTCCCTGGGGAATGGAGTGGGAATTGGTGGGGGGCTGGGGGTCCTGGTGGGGGATAAGAGGGTGTGGATGGGAGGGAGAGGGAGCTGGGACTGACATGGGAAGCAAGCTTGTTTCTAATTTAAATATATAACAAAAAGTGTTAAAAAATAAATAAATAAAAATGTTGAGAGAAAAAGACAATGTCTACCACATGCTACCTAATTGCAAATTTTGCACTTTTCAGATTTAATTCATAGTACTTGATGCAAAGACTAGGGAGCAGAACAGTTTTTTGCTAATCTATTTAAGTACATGGTCCTTAAAATTTCAGCAAATTTTTAACTAGCTTTTTGAAGCCCATTCCATATGGTGGGATACCTTGCTTAGCCTTGATACAGTGGGGAAAAGGGATTTGGTCCTGCATCAAGTTGGTATGCCAGACTTTGATGACTCCCCAAGGAAGGTCTTAACTCCTCTGAGGAGTGGATAGGGGATGGAAAAGGGAGAGGGGAAAGCAGGGGTGGATGGGAGAACTGGGGTGGTTATGTAAAATGAAAAAATAATCTTTTAAATAAAAATAAGGCAACAAAAATTTCAGCAAACTTTCATTTAATGCACAGACTTTTCAAGTGAAATTTAAAATTTAAGAAATTTACTAATTCTTAATTTTTAACAGCTTATATAGTTTATTCCATACTAAAAATTACAGATTTTGTGACAACATATAAATTTCTATTACAATAAGTTACTCTGAATTAAGAATAACAAAATTTTACTTAGTCACAACTTGAAGCTGTGTGCTTTGTTTATAGGTGATCAATTTTGATACATAATTTACATTTACAGAGATGACTCAGTCAAGTATACAGTTAGGTCTAAGTTCTGTGTGTTAAATTTTGTTCTTTGGCACATGCCTGTAATCTCAGCTCTCAGGGTTCTGAGGCAGGATTACTAGTTTGAAGCCAACCTGGGCTACATAGAAACATAGAATCTGTTTCAAACGCGCATGAGCACATATGCAGGCAGACTCACACATACACACACACACACACACACACACACACACACACACACACACACGAGTCTAGAGAGTACAATTAATCACCCTGTATTCCTTTATAGACAGAATACAGGCAATGTAACTCCACCAAGGTCAGAGTGGTGCCGATGATACAGGCTTGCCTCCACAGGCACCCGGCTCTAACCTGTAAAGATCTACTATGGAAAGTAACAGTGAGGTGGTAATTAACAACATATCAACTCTTATTAAAAACGAACAACTTTGGGTACTTTAGTTTTCGGTTTAGGCGCTTTGGGCAGATCCAGAACTTCTTTGTAGTCTCCACCCATTCCCTGTGTCCAGCGACCAACTATGACCATCCGATCTGAATTCTGATTTTCAGGACAATCTTTCTTAAAATGTCCCACAGAGCCACAGAGTGCACAGCTGCCACCGTCAGCATAGACTCCTTTGGGATTTTCAGGGAAGGACCTAGACAGATGCCCCATTTCTCCACAGACAAAACATTTTGCAAAAGGAAATTCATCTAGAGCAGGGTCTATGCTAGCTCTGCACTTCGTAATCTCGTGCGGTAACAAATGCCAGTGCCCATGTCCTGATTTTCCAGTGCAGCTGGGCAATCGACGACTCCATGCCCAGGTCTTCTACAATGGAAACATACCATTGCATTTTTCTTTGCTGCTTGTCTTTTTAACCGTCTTTCTTCTCGTTGGTTGTCTTTCTTCAAGGCCACTGCAATTTCTTCCCGTACTTCCCGGCTGTCTGTTGCTATCAACTCTCCATTGTGAAGCCTCGGCGAGTTCTGTTTTAGTATTCCATGAACCCATGCACATCTTCATTTAAGTACTCTTTTTTTCTTTTTGTTCTTCTTATGTTTTGCTTGAGGGGTATCATTTTTAAGGGTCAGCCTACTGAACTGACATTGCCAATGCCTTGGAAGGCTTTGGTCTGTGCTCTCTGGGGCTCCCTTCCTTCATGTCCTCCCATGATATCGCAGACAAGGGTTTCTTATTATTCGAGGTGGTCACTCTAGCTCATCTGGTCATGGTTTCAGCAGAGACACTTTAAAGATTGATGGGAATCCTCCAGAGTAGTTGAGAGAGCAAGCCAGAGAAGCCCGGCCCTGCACGAGGGCACGGCCTCGCCAGCTGGAAGTCCTAATTCTTAAATTTAATATATAGTAGAAAATAAGATGCAGCAAATGAAACCCGAAGATGGTTTGTACATTGCCAATTAGATAGATAATCAAAAACACTTTTAATTTTATAAAGTGATTGAATATAATTTAAAGGACTATTTAGAAAATAATTTTTAAAATATTGCCTCTAACTTGTTTTGTTTCTTCATTATAATGAACAACCTTGAACAATTAGAAAAGTAATTTGAAGAAATAACAAAATGACTACAAATCTAAAATGGCTAAATATAATGCTTCATATTTAGTGAATATTATTATGATATGCTTGAGTGTTCTATAATTTTATTATAATACATTTTAGTCTTTTAAATTATTACTTTTACTAGTGTTTTAATTATGTGATAACTATTAACTATAAAACTATTAGTTTGTGAAATACATAAAAAAGAAACATTTTCTTAACAAATATAGCATGTGAATGAAGTTTTTGTATCATTCAGCTTAAATATTTATCCGCTATTAAGAAATCCAAATGACAACAATAATTAATATATTTGCAAAGCTGTATCAAATTGCACCTATAAAAACACAGCTTAATACTTTCTATAGACTGTGAAATTCTCTTAAATTGTCTTTGACATAAATAGTAGCTATATATTGAAAATGCATTGTTTTGATTTAAACTTTAACATTTGACATCAGCCCTATGAGTTTTCATTGGAACTCTGCTGCATATATGCTCTTCTTGCTCTTGCCAGTGAGCATTCATCATTCTTGACTGACAGAATCACCTGAGGAAGAGAGATGTCTGTGAGACTGTATGAGTTAGAAACAGTGATAACGAAAGGTGGGAAGAGTCTGTCACACTACCATCCTGACAGGTGCAGAGTAGAACATCATCATCACCACAGCTCTGCGCTCAGAGACTCATCACTTACAAATGCACATTCCAACACGTTTCTAGCTTGCATTGGGAAATACAGGGTAAAAACATTCACAAATTGTATATTTGGCACACATTCTATGCTTGTCCTTCTGCTAAGCAGCAGGGAAGAGCCAAATGTGTCTCATTCTTTAAATTACCTCATGTACAAAACAATTGAATGCATATTAATTGAAAGAAGAAGAAAAATAATAAACGAAATGGAACCAACATTTGGGATGGATTTAGAGAAAAGATAAAGGATGTATGAAATACAAGGTGCATTGTCTAAGAACCTGTGTACAGCTTTAATAGCAGAACACATCTGTGACCGTGGGTGTGGCCTCAGTGACAACAGTCAAAGATATGGGAATGGGACTGTTGATTTTAACAGACAGCAACACAGATGTGATCTCTTGTACATGGGTGGGCAGTAGTTTAATGTTTCATGACTGCCATTCTCCAGGGAATATCATGAAAACAAAATATCTTGGTTACTAGGCCTCTTCAAAGGAAATTTCTCAAAATAAATAAAATAATAAAGTTCTTTGTCACTTTGTGAAGAAAGCAACAAAAGTATTGGATTGGGGCCAATGTCAGCTGCACAACACCTGGATAGTGATTTCTGTTCATTTCTTCCAGAGAAAGAGCTTTGTCTCTTGTTTTAATTTCTAGAAATAAAGTACTTCACAGAGCAAAGATGAAAAAGGAACTGAGATACTAATATCATATTCTCCTATTTTTCATGAACAATAACATTCAGAACTCTACTTATAAACACAAATTTTATTTAACTAAATACAGTATTGGTCCTCACTAAACACCAAAGAACTCCACAGGACAGTACAGAATAAAGAAATGCAGGCAAACATCACAAACTCATTACAGAATCATCATAGCATTTCCCTTTGTCTCTTAGATTACTGCTATATTCCAGGAGGAAACTGACATTTAAGTAAGGAGTCTTAAGATTTTCTATGAAAAAAAAATGTTCTACATGGTTATAGAACACTGAGTGCTAATACTTTAGATTTTAGCAGAATATTATGGTTGGAATATGTTCTTCCTGAGACTGACAAATCAAGTTATCAGTTTAAAACAAGGTACCCATTTGCATTTCAAATTACCACAGAATATCTGTAATATTGATATGTCTCAAAACTCTCATTGTATTTATATTCAAATTCATTACTACTTATCTTATACTTATGTTTAGTAAGATGTCCTATATGGATGTTTTGCTAAACCTAACAAACAGCCCTATTGCATTTTACTCACGGTGAATAGCCAGTCTGTATTTTGATATATTAATATTTTGTTTTACCTAGTTTGAAGCCAATCTAGGATGACTTTAATGTGTCTATCACGAAATAGAACATTGATGTTCCCAGATATCCATTTGGTAGCTAGGCATACAGATGGGTCTTCAAGTCACTATGATTCATGCTGGAGACATGAGTGTGCTCTGGGAGTCCTGCCTCACTTAGCCATTTACTCTGAGCATCTACCAATACCCCATTGCAGAGATGGTCCTTCTAAATGGAGTCAACTCCTAAATTACAGATTCTTGCTGTGCCTCTTAAACTACATCCTCAGCTAAGAAGGCTGAGGGTTAGCCAGACAGCTGACAATTCACAAAGACAAAAGTCATCTAAAGTTTCTTTGGGAAGTAGTCTGCCAAAGTCCTCTTCTTAGACATTGTGACATCTCTGTTGAGCCGTCATTGTTTTTCATGCAGCAAGAAGTACTTGCTTTTTTGTGTTTGTGTAAGATTTATTTTCTGTTCTAGATTCTAGGTTATCTATGGATGCTGAGAATGTAACACTATCCAGCAATGTCTTTGGGAGCTGGAAGCATATGTCTAGGTAAATCTAGTAACAATTATTAAGTTATGGCAAAGGTGTCGTTTGAGCCATGTGTAGACACATAAACTGATACTCAGCTAAAGCTGGTTAAAAGAAGAAGCAGAGAATTAGAAATGAAAAGAAGTCAAAGGGGAAAAAACAGAATAAAGAGTTCTTGGGAGCATAATAGTTAATTACATGTATTACATGTAAGTAATTGATACAGGCCACATACCAAGCTATATCCCCAACCCCTGACTTCTCTACACTAAGGATGAGGACTCTGAAAAAAGGAAAAGTTAATTATTGTGTTTCATGATCACACAGTGTCATCCCTGGAGGCAGAATTTGAATCTAAGTGGGAGGGGTCACAGAGATGGCAACTGCATTAATATGTTAACCTGATATCTGATATGCTGGTTTAAAGCATTTCTAGTAAGTTATAAATGCTTTTTAAAGCAGGGATTGGATTTTCTTCTATCTTTGCAATAGTACATCACCATGGAGTGCAGCCAAACATTTCCATAAATATGATATATGTTGAGAAGAGAATTGAAGGTAATTTTCCTCTTTTTTATATTTTATAATTTAAATTAGAAACAAGCCAACTTCATATGTCAATCCCAACTCCCTGTCTCTCTATTATGGCATCTCTCATCCTGCTTGCCTCTATTCTTCCCCCGACTAAAGGTAATTTTTTTAAAGGAGGGGAAAAGAATCCCACTTGGTGTTGTCAGTTGTGAGTCTCCAGATTGCCCCAGTGTCTCCTGAGTAACTGGTGTGGTGCTTGGCTCTAGCTAAAGTGAGATTCACATTCTCATCCTGTTTCACTTTCCTCAAACCACTTACAGACCAGAAGCTCTGAAGCCCTCACCACTGTCACTCACTCATCCTCTTCTGTGTGTATCCATCTAACAAATATTCCTAAGATGAGATTTTTGGGCAAATAATTATCAACAAATCAAAAAATACTTCCCAACAACAAGCACTTCTGTGAGATTTTAAATGTAGAATCATGTCACAAGCTATAGAATGTATTTCCTGGGCTTATATCACACAATATTAATATTCCAGGTATTATGAAGTCTTTAAATTAATTTCTTCCCATCTAATTATTTTTATCTGGTTTTCATTTTTATATTTTTTAAAAATGAAATAAAATATTACAAACAAGTATAGATTTTAAACAGCCATCAGATCAAGTCAGATAGATAAAAAGGCCCCTCCAAATGAATGCATACTTTGGTGAATCAATTTGAATTGATACACAAAAAAACTACTTGTATTTATAGAGTATCCTGTGTTAGAATACATACACATATTTTATAATATTTAGATCATGGTAAACATATTGTTTGAAAATGTTTAAAATCTTTCCTTCCAGCTTTGTGAAATAGACCATATATTGTCAATATTTGAGTTCTTGTAGTATGCAGGAGCATCATAGAACTCGATGCTAATTTTCACTTAGTAACTTACGACCCATCCCCATTTCCCACCCTCCTTCCTACCCTTTTGGTAACTACCACACTAATTTCAATTTCTATAAGATCATTATTGTGTTTTCCACATGTAATGTCTACTTATAGACACAATATGAATTTGAGAAACAATCTATATAATAAGGTATTTTGGACCTTCCTACCCTCAGAGCTCATCCCAAACAATTCTCTCAGAACAAAGAGGTCCAAGCTCTGCATCTGTGATTCCCAGGTTCCAGGGTCAATTGTTTTCCTGTGTGGCATATTCAGGGCTTATTGGGAAGTGTGGGAGAGAAGGGAGGAATCAATGATTATGTTTCTCTACATTGGAAAGTGTGGTATTTGGTTTTTTCACTTTTCCTGGATTGAGAAATGCTTGACACTTAACAAATTGTACTGCTGAGAGTGTCTGCAAGAGTATTCCCAGACAAGTCTTTCATGTTGGATAGCAACCAGAAATAAAAGGCTACCTTTAGTGCAGAAGCCACTATTCAATGGGTTAGATGGAAAGAAAGCAAAAGAAGAGAAAACTAGCCTCCTCTCACTGCTATGGCATGTGGGTGTTGGATTGTAATATCATCACATTTTCCATGTGGACTTATTAGCATGTGTTCAAGGAATGTCTGAGGTGTGTACTGCTGAAGTAGAAGCTTCTAAAAGTAAAAAGCTGTCAGACTGTTCTGAGTTTCCTGTTGATATTCAGTGTTGAACTACTCAGTCTCTTAGGTAAGACAATCCAACAAATCCACATGCATATATCTGTATCTCTATTATCTATCATCTATATTACTCTCCATCCAATGGGTCTGTTCCTCCAGAGAACCCTGACTGATACAGAAGATGAACTGAATAGCAATAGTGTCTTCTATATTCCACACCCTATAGGGCAGGTCACAGCCTTGCTAGAATCTATCTGGAGATCCCAACCCCTGTCCTTCCTGGCCTGTATGGGCTGGGGTCTCCCTTATTTGCTAAGGTCTCACTTGCCTTTCTGATCTCTGTTTGGCTCATCAGCAGTCTTATCACCCGTACAATTCACTCTTGATGTCTACTCTCATTATGTAACTGCTTGGAGCATTTTCTATCCCCCTGAATGGGAAGATACACAATCTTGTATATTTATATCATTTACCTGTTACTCAATTTTTCATTTATATTATACTTATGATATTGGTAGTATAGGAGCCATTAATGTTTTATTTTATGTCTTAAATTTTCAATGTATATCAATTTCTCAAAATCTTTAAGCCATCATCACAGATAGTTTTTAGTAGTCTCAAGTTAAATATTACAGAATGACTGGAGGATTGTGTCAGGCAAGTTTGAAACATATTACAAATATTTATATTGATGTTTTCCCTGTCTTCTTACTAATTAGTATAATTACCCTATATTCTGAATACCAGAAACAAAAACAAGTTCTGAACTCAAAAGATAGCATGTTAACAAAGAAAAGGTCACCAAAATCATGCCAGGATGCATTTGTGAGAACAGGATGTTTTATATTTTAGCAATTATTTTGGTATTTTTCTGGACAGGATACAAATAGCAATCAAATTTTCACCCTGAGCATATCAGTACTTCTCTTCTTGATTCCTCACTTCAGCCCCAGAGGGATAATTGACCATACTACATAATAGAATGACTAATTTTCATATGTGAATATGTAACTGGAAACTCCAGAACAAAACTGTTAACTACAGAATACAGAATTCAGATCTCAAACTACTCACACCTCCCTTCTGTGTTTAATGAAGTTGAACACAACATTCTAGTGGCCACACACATGTACATAGCACCTTTTCTAAAACATGTCTCATAAAAGATCACTTCTCCCCACAGAATATATGGAGTCTGGACTCACAATAAATGAAAGAAAACAAAAGGATAAAAAAACTGTGATAATATATTATTTATGAATTAATAAAGCCACTGGAGGTCAAATGCAAAGGTCGTCACAGTCACAGAGCCAGGCAGTGGTTGAGACAGAGGCAGAGGGATCTCTGTTAATTCAAGGCCAGCCGGAGCTACATGAAATATATCCAGTCTAAAGGAGAAACAGCTTACACATAGGTGATCTCAGCACTTGGGATCTCATACCTTAAATTCCAGGTCTAGAAAGGTAGAGACAGGAGTGATATGGCTTGGCAGAGAGAGGAATATAAGGCATGAGGAGACAGGAACTCAGGAGAATTGGTGGAGAGCAGTGTAATCTGTATTGCCTTCTGAGGATTTGTAGAGATAGGATCACCCATTAGGGTCTGAGGCACAGGTAAGAACTAGTGGTTGACTGCTTTGTTTTTATGATCTTCAACTTGAATCCCAATATCTATATCTGGGTTTATATTATTCATGTTACCCAAAAAATCACCACTGCACACAGTGAGCAGGGGCTTCCTAAAGCAATTCTATGTATTCATCACCAGGATCTAGATGTCTCTATCCCTGACTTGTCCATCATTGCAAATTAGTGGGTAGTGGATGGTTTCTCTTATCTAAAGAGTAATACAAATAGAGTCATAGCAGAACGCCGTAGAGATAATGATGACACAACCTTGTAGACTTTACTGTCCCTACTCCAGTGCTGATTCCGTGATACTCATCTTCTTGGAGGTAATGGATGACATGTAACAGGCTTTTATTTTACTACCAATAACTGTGGTACAAGTGTGCATCCCGTTTTGTATTCTACACTCTTCAAATTATTCTGAGGGGCATTTACTTGTTCCTTTTTCTTAATAAGGCACTCCAGTATCTCAACCAAAGTTAAATGCAAAACTAAGAGAAAAGGAAAGTCAGGTCTTTGATATCTGTGTTGGTCCCTGTAGTTTTCTAGTACAAAATGCTACAGGATGGGTATATCATCAGAAAAAAATATTGTTTATGTTTTTATGATTTTGGAAGTCCAAAAACATGGCATAGGAGTTGGCTTAGCATCAAGAGAGGATTTTTATTCTGGGGCATGATATGAGAGGTGTACACAGGAAATAGCAAGAGTAAGCAACCAAAGTGTGCACCTTCATAAAACCATGCCCGATATCCCATGAATGAATCTAATGACCCACAGACAGCTTAATCCATCTGTAGGAGAAAGAGCCCTCAGGACCCAACTACCCTAGTTTTACTCAATGCTTCAAAATAGGGTTTTAAGTCTCAATTTTTCTTTAGTATGTGCGTGTGCTTGTGTGTGAGAGGACAGCCTCTGATGTCAGTCCTTTCCTTCCTACCTTTTTGAGACAGACTGTCATTCACCACTGCATATCACAAGCTGGGTAGCCCATGATGTGCAGAAACTATGGTGTGCCCAATCTTTATGTAATTTTTCAACTCCTGGTCCAGGAGCTGTATTCTACTGCATTAGGATTTACATGGGTTCTAGAAATCTAAGATGAGTTCTTGACATGTGTGCAACAAGTACTCTTACCCACTGAGCTGTTTCCCCTGCCATGGGCATGATCTTTGATGGTGATATTTAAACTATAGCAACAGTGTGATGAACATTAAATGTGAAGAAATTCTAAAGTGAGACATTAGAATGGCCTAATCTACTCAGCTGTGTTCACATTTTAAGTTATCAAGAGGGAAAGAAGTCAAATTGTGAATGCTACTTCCTACTCTATTCTCTAGTGGTCAAGAACTCTTTAAATGAAAAATCTAGTAGGCAATATCAGCATTTTAGGTTAGGAATAGTTTAGTCACTCATCCATATCGTCATTTATTTAATTAGTTCCACAGACTTTAGTTAGGTCTGTAATGTTTAGAACATACATAAATGTACCCTCTACATATGAAGTGGAAGAAATAACCTCCCTCATGCTTGTCATAATCATACAAGATGGCATGCTGGGGCTCTGATATTTTGATTAAAAGCAAGTCTCTAGGAAATTGCTTCTTGAATCAAGTAATCATAGAGTCAAAAATCTGTTGTAAGAACCACAGATACAAGGAAAACATAAACACAATTCTAATAAGTAGGATTGCATTTAGAGTTAATAATTTGTGTATTAACAGATCATAAAAAAGGGAAAGCTATTTAAAAGAATACAATGTCAAAACCAGGAAAGGTCTGAAAGCTTATGTGATTCTGTAGCTACTGTGAACCTTCAATATGTCATGGGTGCTAACAGAACACACAAGAATGGCCTCACTATATCATAAAAATCCCAGTAATCAAGGGGTTTGCATTTGTTTCTTCACTCTGCATTTATGCAAGGCACAGCAAGGAGACCTAGGTGATGTTTTTGTGTACGGTGGCTAAAAATAAAGAGAAAGAAACCCAGAGCTCAGGGAGCTCACATCTTTTATAAGCTTGACCATTGTCCTGGAGGAAAACATGGTCTTTCTTATCTATATAGTACAGCATATTGCCTCAGTACTCTATCTTCTGCTGCTGTCTTTTACACAGATATCTTGGTAAAGAAAGCTAAGAACAGTGGCTAGAGAGATGGCACAGAAATTAGGATCTCCTACTGCTCTCTTAGAGGACTCCAGCTCAATCCCATGCACCTCATGATCTGCCTGTAGTTCCAGATCCAGGGGATCTGTCATCCTCTTCTGGTATCTGAGTGTACCTGCACTCATGTGAAAATGCCTAGACACACACACACACACACACACACACACACACACACACACACACACACAAAGGTGGATGAGCATGGAATTAGAAATAAAACCATATTTTTTTGAGACAGGCTAACCTCTAACTCAGAGATCTGCTTGCCCCTGCCTCTGAGTGCTGGGATTAAATGCGTGTGCCACCACTGCCCTGCATAAAACGCATCTCAAAAGCAGTTTTATAAGACAGTTATGAGCAAGGAAAGTCAGTACTTCTTATCACAGCATGTGCAGAAACACAAGACACCCACAAGCAACTGGCTTTCTGCCCATTGAAAGGACATCTGAGCAAATGCTTATAAGAGTGTTGAACATTTTCTCCAGTTTGGGAATAGTTAATTGGGGATAGTAAATGTAAACCTGGTCAGAGAACACATTAAGGAACTTGGAGTTCTTCACACGCAAATTAGGCTTACTGAGTAGCTTCTTGAGTAAACAATACTTTTTTTTACATCAAGATGAGTCTTTTTAGTCTGAACAAAAGTTACCTAATGATGACTTTAATGAGACTGGGAGCCAAAGCCATCAGAATATGCTCAGCAGCAGAAAAGAAACCCTGCTGACTCAAGACTTCATCACCGATGAAGTAGCACAGAAACACAGATCATGTTCCTCAGTGCATTGGATTAATTCTAAAATTGATTCCTCAGTTAATTTTTCCATTTCCTCATTTCCTTTCTGTGGTCACAGAAAACGAAACAGTGTGAGATAGTGACTCTGGATTACAAAAGCTGCTGGAGGCCAGATACAAAGAAATGTCATTTCCTATGAGAAATAGCAGCCTAACTATTGTTACCCTTCAAGTTTCAGGTACCTGTAAGAAGAAACCTTCCTCTGAGGCTAGAGGCCTGGAGTTCTCCCTCTATATTATGGCAACATCTGTGTTTGGGTGACAGTCACAGTGTGGTCTGTTTAATTGTCTAAACATCTACTTTGGGTGGTAAGGAAAAAGGTTGAGTCACAATCATGCTTATCTACCCAGTGCCTAAAATAAAGCCAGATTAATTTACAGTAAGCATCTATACAACCAACAGGATTATGATCATCAAAGAAAAGACATAAGCTTCCTTGCCTGTTTCTAGAAGACTAAAGACAACAACACATATGCACATACACATGCACCTACATGCAATAATGAAAATGTGCACATGAATAGGCATGCATATATATGTGCAATGCTTGGGAAGTTTTCAGCACTAAGCTTTACAACAGCCTCAATGGCTAAGTCTATACAATTAGGACAACCTGGAATTTTTAATTTCCATTAATATGTTTTTCTTTTAAAGTGCCACCTGACAAGACCCTTTTTCACCACTTTCTTGGGACAGCTACATTTCCGAGTTTCTTGATGAGCTAGTTCAGCAGAGATGCTGGGCAGATGGTTTAAGTCCCATGTGTTGCTCTGGAGGCAACTACCTAAGGCTCAACCTAACATTGCCAGCTGAACCAGAAGTAAGGCTTAATACACTTTGCTACATTTAACTGTTGTGGTTGGTCTGCAGTTCTTCCAAAGTTTGTGATGCAGAGTACGTTGATAAAGAAAGGGTAGGTAATGTGTTTGGGGAACCTTCACCATGTAAATACAAACCTTTGTCTCAGAGATGTAGCAAAGTCTGATGGACACAATAAAACAAAACATTCCATTTTGATTGGGGCTCTGATAAAACATTTCTGAGTCTTGTGAGCTTAGGCTTTTATTGCTTGGGTTGCCAGTGGGCATGCTCAGTGAGGCTGGCCATCACTTAGACAGAACTAATGCACAATGTCCTTGCTGCCTTCAGGACTTATCCATGATTCTTCACTTTGCTATCACTGTTCAGCCATGCGGTAACATGACCCCTCACAAGAGAAAATGGAGTAATAAATGGGAAATAAAGTTAGCTCTAAAAGTGACTCCCTTGTATTCTGTGAGCAACATTGATGGAAAATTCAATCTCACTGTCTTGTTACATGCTAATGATATTCTAAACCAATCATAAAACATGCCAATGTTGGTTGACTGGAGGCAGGAGGGACCAGGTAGGGGAGGGACAGAGGGAGAGAGGGATGGGAGAAACATACTGAGTTGGGAGGGCACTTGGGAGGCAGTGTGGAAACAGTGTAATGGAAACTTCCTGTAATTTATAAGAGTGGCCAGAGTGATGACACCTAGTAATGGAGGATACATACTGTGTCTGAACTGGCCATCTTTTGTATCCACGCAATACTTCCAGTGGTGAGACTAGGTTGCTTTTAGTTGAGTTGTTGGCCTAGGAGGTCCTAAACAACTGAGAATGATTCTAGAACAGGAAGTAATTCTCTGAGAACTGGCAGAGGGGTCCCATGGCAGAGGGTACCATCCACGAAGCTCATTGAATATGGAGAAGTTGAACTGGTGCCTGCATAGAGTCTTCACACTCATGTTTTAATCTCTGGTTTCAGAAGATACTCTGAATGCTATGGAAATAGAAATCCAGATACTCATCCAGCTATAAAACCCATAACCTACAATCTTACTGCCTTCAAGATGTGCTAGGGCAGTAATGGAGCAGAACTTGTGGGAAGAGCCAGTCAATGTCTAGTTTAACTTGAAGCCCACACAAATGGGAGTCCAAACACTACACAGACTGGATTTCCAGGAATCAGAGACTGCATTGCTCACAGATGTAAGGTACAACCAGACATGACTGGGAAAAAAAGATTTAGAATGATATTCTTCTATAGAATAGATTTACGCCTTGTCCATTCATCACCAGAGAAGCTTCCTCCTGCAGCAGACAGGAGCAAATGCAGAGACCCACAGCCTAACATTATGGAGAAAGAGAGAGAGAGAAAGAGAGAGAGAGAGAGAGAGAGAGGTGAGTGGTTCAAATTAGAGGCCTCCATTGAGTCCCTCTGAAATGTGGGACTCCACAGAAGCAGGGTATGAAAGATTGTAGGAGTCAAAAGGGAGGGAGGACAGGTGAACATGACTCACTAAATCATATAAAAAGTGCTCACATGGGCTCAGGGAGACTGAAGCAGCAAGCATGGCGACTGCATGAGTCTGTACCAGGCCCTCTGTGTGTTATGGCTATAGCTTGGTGCTTTTGTGGGACTCCTAAGTCTTTGACTTGTTTTCCTGCTCTTGGGACTCTTTTCCTCCTATGAGGAAAATTGACATTTCCTTGTCCAGGCTCTAGGAAGGCCTTCTCCAGTTTGACTGTCCTCTCTTGGAGGCCTGCTCTTTTCTTAACAGGAAAGGAAGGGGAGTCAATCTGGGGCACAGGGGAGGTGAGCAGGACTGGGATGAGGGAAGGAGGGAAACTGTGGCTGAGATGTATGATAAAAGAATCTACTTTTAATAATAATTTCTCTTTGAATATGCTTCCATATTGTTCTTTGATCATGCCATATGACCTTATATCTATATTCAGCATATACTGTGCAGAGATCAAAAATTAATTCCCTGTCCTATACAAATTAGAGATTGTTAGCATGAAATCACCTATGACAATAACAGTTGCAGTGATGAGATCAACCACAGCCTTCAGTGGATCTGTTCCAAGTCTGAACTCTGCAGCACAGTCTGGATATCTGAAGGTAACACTTCACTTCGAACTGCATCAAGATAAGCTCTTTTATTGAGCTTTAGCAAATCATTTCATTCTTTGTGCTTCCATTGTTTGGTCTGTAAGTGCTCAAAATAATACATTTGATCCTTACTGCATTCATGGACTCTTCTTTGAAATTTCTCTTTTTGGTATTCATTCATTTAATGGAGTTAGCTATCTCTTATCTTTTCTTCAACACTCCATCCATGTCATGTTTTTCTAGATTTTGTAACCTCCTCTAAATTTGTATTTTTGGTCCCTCTCTTTCTCTATTCTCAAGCTATAATGTTTGAAACAAAATTGGCATGTCAATTTTCCTTTCACCTATCTCTGACCCCACTGCTGTCTTATGAAATATAGCTAATTTTCTGAAGTTTTTAAAACCAAGAATTGACTAAAATTATCAATCCCGTATTTCTGTGCAAAATGCTGGTTTCTCCCACAGCCCGTGTGCTATAGGGTTGGGTTTTAGGACTTGCTTAGATCCCTCATATATGTTTTTTAAGTAATGTTAAAAATACCTCATTTTGAAAATTCGTGTGAAATAAACTTTATCAACCGTGTTGATATAATTGTAGCAAATTGTTCCTATTCCTTCCATTTCTGGAATACTCTCACTCTTAATCTCCAGTTCCCCTGAGTAATCCTTAATGATTTAAGTATACATATGGATACTTTTCCAGGTTCTTCCTGGAGATGTTCCAACACAATGCCTTGTAAATCTCTTGATCAGTCTTCATTGTATGATCAAGACCAGTCTCTCTGGAGTTGCATTTTAGCTTAGTCATTTCCGATGACTACATCACACATTTGATCATAAGATCAAACATCTTACTCATTGACCAATTCATCCTACCTTTCCAGCTCATTACCTCAAATGCATTACTTCAAAAATTCTTCAGCTTAATTGGGATTTATAATTACTGAATGTATCATCTTTTTCTATTCCTTGTTTGACTTCCCTTAGTTCTTTGGTAAGGGAAGTCACACTAAATTTCTAAAATGTCTAACTTAAATTCCAAGCCTACAATTATCACTCTTAAGTCATTCTCATGTTCTTTACATTCTCATAACTTTTCTGGACTGGAAACATTCTAAAGTTGGTTAATAAATCTCGATGCTACTCAAAAACATCCTTCCTAAACAAGTTGTATAATCAAGAGACAACCATATTAACATGCCTCCATTTCGGTGAAGACTACTTGCTTCCAGCAGAGCTAACAATCTCACTCTGCATGTTAACATTCTATACACCTCTACTGCTTCCTCCCCATCCTTGTCTCAGATGATAACTTGACTGTTCTTAAAGATCAGAAAAGCAGTTCCTGTGATCTCATCATTCCCTGAATCCAATTAGCTTCAACTGCATTCCTAGTGTCTCTTCTTTTCTCCCTTAGATGGATAAGTCCTCTCAGCTCCAATGTGAGCTTATCTCTGCCAGTTCTCTCCATGTCAACTATGAATCTTTACCTCTCATACCCACATTCCCCAGAAGACTTTTTGATTCCTTTACTTCACCACCATTTTTCTGTCAGCTTCATTCTTCTAAGTTGAACAAAAATAAGCTTCATTTCTGCTGTCCCACCCTGTTTCATTGATTTTTCTATTACTCCAACTTTGTTTATATAGAATTTTCTCAAATTATCGACTCTCATCTGACTTGATCACTCAACTCTAAATACTTCTTTGATTTACTAAAACCCTTTTGTCCTGCTCAATAATGACTCCACACTATTAATTTTAAAGTTAGATTGTCAGTTTTTATTATATCAGTGGCACACTGTATAAATCAATTTCTCCCTTCAAAATATATTCTTCACTTGACCTGTATGACACAGTGCTTTTGTCGTTTATCCATGATTCATTCTTGTTTGTTTTTATTTTTAATTATTAAAATTATTCATTTATAGCTGGGCATCAGTGGCACCCCCCTTTAAGTTCAGCACTCAGGAGGCAGAGGCAGGCAGAACCCTGTGAGTTCGAGGCCACCTACAGAGAGAGTTGCAGGACAGCCTCCAAAACAATACAGAGAAACCCTGTCTCAAAAAATAAAAAAAAAATTCATTTATTTTACATCCCTACACAAGTTTTCCCTCCCTCTTTTGCTCCCATCCCCTCCCCCAACCTCTACTCTGTAACCACAATCCACTCCTCCATTTCTTGTTATTTTTATCACGTTCCCTGGCTGTATTTTATTTTCCAGGTTGCAACCTCAGACCTGTTCATATAGAGTTAGTTCTAAGATGGTACCAGTTTTGTTGCTTTAAAGAGCATTAAAAAGTTGTTTATCCCAAAAAATGTCAGTGCCCAGAGCCACTCTTCTGATCTCTAGATTTATGTTCAACATTGCATCTTGAGATTTTTTTTTTGCTTGAAACCTGCAATACTTAATCTCAGTTGTCAACTTGAGGTCTAGAATAATCTGGAAGATTATACCCATGAGGGATTATCATGAGTGGTAGCATTCCTTGGACTTGGGACCTGGATGGTATAGAAGGAGAAAGTGAGTGAAGAATATATCCATCACTGTTTGCTTCCCACTCTGGATGAACTGTGATCAGCTTCCTACCACCACACCTTCCCTGGGTGAAGCTATGTCTTCCCTGCAATGATGAATTGTATCCCTCTGAAACTGAGCAAAAATAAACCATTTCTCCATTGTGCTGAGTTGATAAAAATGTCTTATCACTGCAAAGAAGAATAGCCAAGACAAAAGCAGTTCAAACAGAACAAATTTAGAGTGCAAACACACACACACACACACACACACACACACACAGTTTCTCCATATCTTTTTCCTTAGTAAATAGCATCAAGTTAAACTTTTTAGTAATCCAAGATAGGATTTCTTCTTTTATTTCTTTTTTAATAAATTATAGATATTTACAAGTAAAGCCTTTGAAATGATCTATCTTCACCTTGAAGTCTGCTTTCTGATATCAATATGGCTTGCTCCTCAGACTGTCTTTTCTTAAAAGCCTTCATTGATACCTTTCTCAGAAAGCTTTCTTGCCTTCCCACATTGTTTTTATCTAGTCCCTTGATTGGGATTTTACCTATCTACTCCCATGAGCATATGAGCTCCAAGAGATTTTGTTCTCTCTGAAGCTCATGCTTAGAGAATGACAGAGACTGAATGAACTGTGAAAATTCCTCTAATCAATACTCAATGCAAAGTTGTATTAGGAAGAACTGACAAGCAATAGGCATTATATTTTAATGCCCAGAGCACAATTTTGATTTAGAAATGACTTTACACCTATGTTTTCATACAGTCATCCCTATGATTTTTCAATCAATCCTGCTTCTACATAATTTCTGACCTAATAGCACTTATAAATTAATCCTTTGCTTACCTAATATACCCAAGAAAGAAAATGATAAAGATTAAGAATTCAATCTTGGTTAATTACCTTTGATCTAAATCTGTTCAGTAAACACAGTTTCGGTATAATTGCAATCCATTGCTCATAGAAGTCAATCAAGAATTGCTGCTGATATCATAATTAACTTTACTGTTGATGCTATGAATTAAAGAGGCTCAGTTAAGGCTGTCTGTCTGATGTTTATTTTAACAGCATAAATCACTAAGACTTCCTGTGTTTGATATTGTGGTAATTATGGCAGGAATATGACTTCATAGTTCTTACGGAATACTCAATGGAAAGGCTAGATACATTGTAAATGTGTAGAACCAGGGATAGCTCATGTAGTAAATATTAATATTGTGATATAACAAATATTACAATTAACATTAATAATACTCCAAAATGACAGTGACTGACCAATTTAAGGAATTTCAAGTCTTTATGGCCCATCCTGGGCTAACTCACATAAAACAAGGAGCACAACTTTGCCATCCTCTAGTTATATGATAATTGTTGCATATTTGGCAAGGATTCCATGATGCATAGTTCTAATCTACTGATTGTAAGTGATATACATTATGGAAATACTACAGAAAGGCAAAGGGATAGCATAAGTTCAATAAAGTAGCCAAGTGACCTTTATGAAGCAAGAATGCTCCTCAAATCTTTCATTCTTTTTTCTTGCACTTGATAATTAGGCTATATCATGAAAGAATGACAAGGATATAATATAATAACATGAATGAATCCTCAACGAGGCATAAATAGCATCAGTAGTTAATCGTAAGGGTAGGGTCAGCGTATGTCCCATTCTTACAATGGTACAAACTATCTAAGTAGATGGCAAACTTTTCACTCCATCTACTTTATGAATGAAAGTGTCTTGATTAGTATCTGGTTACCTGTCTTAAGCACATAATGTTTTTCATTTGCCTGTGGCTATCATTAGATGTACAACTGCAAGGGTAGGGCCAGTCTTCCCTTTTTCCACAGCCCCTTAGAGAGTCTAGAGCAGCATACATACTGCACACAGAGAGATTTTAATAAGGTTTCAGCCCTGGGGATATTTTTTCAGGGTTAAAATTGTTACAGAAAGGCACATAGTGAAAAATGGGCTGTAAGGGCTCGGGAAGTAAGATTTACAGAGGTACTGGCATTTCTCTTCCCAGTGGAGCAATCGCTATGTCCTATTTCAGATATTCAGACTTTCTGGCAAATTTATGAGAGCATCGGAAACATCCATAGCTCCCCCTTTATGCCAGCTACAAAACCCCGCACTTCAGGAACTGCCAAGTAAACGATGACAACACAGAACTACCTCCAGTGCTTGGCTTCCTGTGCCCTTCCATCTAAAATTTGTTCTTTGAAATCAGGATCAAATTCCAAGTCATGCAAAAAGTAGAATTGCACTATGTTATTTCAGTGAGCACTTCTGCTACGAAACTGCCAGAATAATAGGAAAGTGTCACTAGTCAGAGAGAGACCCTGCTTATTAATAAGTGATAATTAATACTTTTTCATGCTATGTGTTAACTCCTTAGAAAGAATAATGGAAGAAATAGGGAAGAGAAGTGAAATGGCCAAGGAGCACTGTTAAGCACACCAGGCAAGATTCCATACAATATCAAAACAGACCACCAAGTCAATGAGAAGCACACCTTTAGATCTCCCAGGGGTCTCTCAATTTACTCTAGCAGCTGTACTATGTCTCAGCTGCCATCACAGAATGTGGATTTTAAATCCTAATTAAATTTTAAGAAGTCAACAAACATTCTTAGTAGTGGATTGATATCATAATGACAGATAGTTAGTTGATCACATAGAGGCAAAGACAGCGTTGCCAGTGGCTCACAGAGTACCTGAAGTGGCAGTAGGAGAGTGTATACATCAATTCAAAGACATGCATTTGTCTGTACTTGCTGATTGTTGACCCTTCTCTTCATGAGAAAATCTCAGAGACACAATTTATATCATTATTGCATCATTTGTTGAAATCACCTATTGCATCTTCAACACTTTGTTCTTCCCCTAAACAAAGATATTAGTCTAGGAAATTCTAGCTGTATTGTCCACAAACATATCCATTTTAAATACACAGGTTTCCTGACAAGATCATGATTGACTACTAACCCTTCCAAATGCCCTTCCTCCTCCATTTTAGATATTCTATTCCCAAAGACCTCCATTCCTAAAATGTTCCCTAATAACTGTCAGTTCCTCAAACTAGACATCAGAGACACACATTTAAAATTATTGTCATTTCTCAGAAATTATCTAATCTTGTAAATTTACTTAACAACCTTGGAGACATGCCCCCAAATATTTAACTTTTGTGTAAGCACAACCCATTTTTTGGTTTTGAATGTATTCCAATATAATTCCCAATTTGTGAGTGTGAGTGTGTGTGTGTGTGTGTGTGTGTATGTTTTCACATTTGCATGGTGTGCACTGTGCACTGGTTTTATTTCTTAGTGTAATTCAGTCTTGATAACTGTAGTTATGTTATTTACAGGATATTCCAGTGCAATATGAGTTATAGATGGTTCAGTTGGTTATTTGACTCATTTAAGCAAAAGTAAATAAACGTTAAATTTTGCTAAAGCAGTTGAAAAACCAATCAATATTTAAAGTCCATGGTTGATTTTAGAAGATATAGAGTTTAAAGGATATTTTTATACTACTTTAGAGAGAATCATTTCATTTATATAGTATAAATATTGATAATTTGAAGGACAAAACCTTAGACACATATGTATTTCATTTAGTACTTATGATTTTTAAAAATTATTTTAGTTTCTAATAATGTGTCTGTGTGTGTCTCTATATGCGTGTGTGTGTCTATGTCTGTGTGTGTCTGTGTGTCTGTGTGTATGGGGGAGGGTGAGCATGTGTGTTTGTTTGTGACTTTGTATATATGAGTACAGATGCCACCAGTGGCCAGAACAGTATATTGGATCCCTTAGATCTGGAATTTTGGGTGGCTGTCAGGTTTCCAGCATGGATCCTCTTAAAAGAAATGCATGGCCTTAACTGCTGAGGTATCTCACTTAGTCCAGTACTTGAAATGCTTATAAAAAAACTTTCTAATTTCTTTTGCTACTTTTTGTTTAACAATTATATGAAAAATACAACTTTGAGGTAAATCCCTCTATATATAATCCTTTTAGAATATGACATCTGGATCTTAAAAAACAAATGTCTTTGAATCACTGAACCTCCAAGAAGACAACTAGGCTGGTTAAAGTCAATATATAATTAATGATTGCTAGAAGATTCTGTTGAATTAGAACATTAACTGTTGCTTAATATCTGGAAATAATATTTTTATATTGGTTATATCAAATCATGACAAGGCTTTAAAATGTCTGGAAAGGGTCTAGAAGCATAATCTTAAACTTGGGAACCTCTGCCCTCCAGGAACCGGTGTAAGATTAGTAAAAAGAGAAATAAAATATGACAAGCAGTGGTGTCAAATAGAAACCCATAGTTATCAGGAGAGTCTAAGCAAAGAGACAGAAAGGGGATAATGAAACACACTCGGTGAAAATCTGTGTTAAGACCCAGCTGTTAGCACAGCACATTTTAGGGAAAATCAGTCACTCGGTAGCAAATACCTATTCCAAGGCGGCAGAGATTTATTTCCTACTCATAGATCTAGATCCCACTCTGTGATGCTTCCTTGAAGAAATTTATATTTTCTTTTTTCAGTACACCTTTCAGTAGTATATGTGTGTATGTACAAGAACTTTGAAGATAATTTTGAATTTACTCATTCTGAATTATTTGCCTTGATCTTAGCAGATAATGAAGCCATTCAGAAATGTGGTCATATGTTAAACCATTACATGTGATCTTAAATTTCATTTCATATTGATTGAAGAAAACAATGGCCAAACTGTATAAATAAAAAATTAAAAAATCATTTGCATTGTGCTTTCCAATAATCCTTCCCCATGTTTTATTTAACAGCTATAATTAATAAAATTGTACTTCACATCACAGAACAACTATTTCAAACCAATTGGGAAGGGATTTCTACAGTATCAATAAAGTGATTATTTCCACGGTGTCAATTCCTGGTATTGACACTTTAACTGTTGAAATTGACCACCAGGGAACTCAGATGTTACTCATGCTACAGGTAAAGTAATTGGGGCAGAGTGAACATTTTTGTACTTTAATGCTGAACAAAAACAATAGTATAAAATAATTGCATGTGTATTGGATATTACTAGTTTCAATTCTCTTCCACAAATATTTATTAATCATTCAATGTGAGTATTCATCAACACAGCAAATGACCTTTTGAGCTACCTATAAATCTATAGCAGACTGCAACTACTCTTCCAATGATTCTTCAAATCTCTATCTTATAAATAAAGACTTACACTTTCAAAACAGAATATGATTTACCTAATCATGAACTAACTTAACTCTCACGGATATTTTGCACACATCTTCTCAGTCCTGTGTCAGTGATTATAGCATCGCAAGGGAGGAATAAGTCATTCAAACACTGTCTGCTGGAGATGGAGGCAATAATAATTCTGCTATGTAAATGCTGAACTCAGAAACACCGGAACTAGTACCTCAGTGATTGGGGGTGCACAAACCAGATTTAGGCAACCTGTGTTGCTGCTTTATCTCTGTGCCTCTGACACTAACTGTGAGCTACAGAAAATCTTAACTAATTATCAAAGTTTATTTTACTTTTATCTTTTTTAGAAATTCATCCAGTATGTTTTATCATATTTCTTCCTATCCTCAACACCTCCTTCCATGTTCCTTCTTTCTGTTAAAATAAATGAAAACAAAGAAAAAAGCCACCAGAACCTGATTTGTGTTGGCCAATTACTCTGGAGCCTGCCCTATCCTGTGATTGATATACCCAGCATCAAGCCACTGAGGAAAACTGATTTTCCCAGCAGCTGTGGTTTGTAAATTACTTCTTGCCCAGAGTCCGGGTACTGTGCCCACTTCCCCTCTGCTGTTCTGGGGTTTTTGTCCAATTTGAATTTGTACAGATCTTATGCATGATATCACAAATTCTGTGTGTTTACATGTACATCTACCCTGTTGTGTTAGGAAACTATTTCCTTAAAGTTGTGTGTACTTCTAGTTCCTTCTCCATCTGTTTCCACCCCACTTTTTACACCAACAGTACTCACATGGTCTATTTAACCAGTTACCATATAAACATCTATTATACTGTCACAAGTACTGTGAATTCAGGTGTTAAACTTTCCTGTTATTGCCCGGTTGTGACCAGTAAACATGGTTTTCTTTGTGAATTTTCCACTGCCTCTGGTCCTTACAATCATGCTGCACCCTCTTCTTCAACGATTCCTGAGCCTTGGTAGATAACAGGAAGTCGACTGACACACTAGGTTGTATCCTGAGCATAGGGAACCTCAAACCCCATCCCCAGAGTGACACACTTCCTCCAACAAGGCCACACCCACTCCAACAAAGTCACACTACCTAACAGTGCCACTCCCTATGTGATTGTGGGAGCCAATTACATCCAAACTACCACAGTGCCTACAATGGAAAGTATCATATAGGATGTAGGACTGTCAGTCCCATCACCATGTCTTCCTGTATGCCTGTGTGCTCCCTACTAGGATGGTAATGGACTGTTTCCGACTAAATAAAATCAAATAGTATGTGAAAGAATGGATATGCAAGTTAGTCAACTCAATGGAGTAAATCGAAATAGTAATTTCTTAATTGTTCATTCTATCATGTTCATTGTTATTCATTTTTCCTAAAAGAGTAGATAAGAAACTTGATTCTACATGTCACCAATATTTGTTCATTCAGAATAATACCTGGCAGAACCTGATGCAAGATCCCCTCACACATAGCTCCCTAGGAATATCTTGATGCCTACAGAAGTTAAGTATGAGACAATTTGAGAATGAATAAAATGACTTAAACATTGCTGTTGTGTTACAGTTGTCACATTCTGCTGACAGTCTTAACACACTTAGCTACACGTAACATGCTTTTCTCAAGGCAATTATTCAAATGATACTACTTCATTGGCATATGTAGAAGGCACACAGGGTGATATCTTGTCTCATAATATTCATTTAGTCGTGTATTTGAAAGATAGCAGGATAAAAAGCTTAAATCCCATTCTATCTGCTACTCACACAAAAGACTTTAATCAGTATCCAATATGAAACTCTACAACCATTTTTGGAAAAAAATCAAAATGAAAATTCATCTTGCTGTAGGTACTAAGCTCTAATCAATGGAATTAATCATGAACCTATGGCATGCAAAAGGTTTATTGCATACATTAACAGTATTAGAGAAAGAAAGCAGGAGATGAGACACATAAACAGATTTGTGTTACTAGCACATATTTTCAGAGTCAGAGATTTGCAAGCTGATTAACAATAACATTCTAGGCATAATATTTTCATAGAGAATCACCAATAAAATACATTTTGAGAAGTTAAAATACAAAGTAGTTTATGATAATTTGAGGAACATAGAGTTGTAGAAGTCTTGAGTTTGAATTGAGTAGCAACTTTATTAATATTTAACTCATATAATTTTTATTTATCCAAGTTGTAAATGATACAACTCAATGAGACTGGCATATTCACAGGTATGCAACCAGGAAACGACAGAGTCTTACAATTTAAAAATGCAGTGGCCAAAACTAAGATATCCTATGGAAGTAACCAACAGATTTCATCTACCCATCATCCAAAAAGCACCTACACACATCTGGTAGGACAGAGGCAAATGAGGGGTCTCTGATGTGTAGGCTGATGATAATGAAGTAACTTTCTGAGAATCGCCACATTAAATCATGGGCAATGAGAGTTCACCATTCTCAAATGCTTGCACTCGGCCAAATGCAATGATTTTAGTGCAATGATTTTCTAGAGTAAATTGACAAGGTTAACTACATGATTCATGGTGAGTTGTCTATATTAATAGTGTCGTACTGAGGACCAATAACGTTATCAGAGTATAGGACTCTTATTAATAAGATTACGAGACCTGATGATATCTGCTTATTATCATAAATAATCTCTAATGAATATACTTTTGTTTAATCGTTGTACTTATATTTCTGACTTCAGTGTGAATATGACACATATGAGCTATTATTTCTTATATTTTGACACATGCTAAATAAGAATATAATAGTTTATAGAAAACATAAAATCAGTGGATCAACAAAGTTTATGTCAGTCTTCCATAATAAACCATTAAGGAAAGAAAAATCAATGACATACTTTATTATTTTATCCTCTTTATTAATAAATTTCCTGAAAATGTAATTTTGTATATGTATTTTAGGTTTAAAATTATTGGTAATTTGTAAACTTTAGTATAAGATACTACTCTAAATAACTCATCTTGGATTAAGTTAATTTGATAAGTTTCTGGATAATGTAATTAAGTTGTGTTCAGGTAATGGTTATTATGGGAAGCTACCAATAACAGAAACAGTTAGTGTTTGCATGTGAGATGATAATGAACTCTTACATCACCACAGGTTTCTGGTTTCAGAGGCTAACCATATCTTTATGTGCATAAACAGAAAGAAGCATTTCTGGTGATGCAAGCTCATGAATTACATCCCACTGTGATAAATATAAATGATACAAAAAGGCATGCTTCATTCACACTCATGCCATGATTATGATGAAGTACTACAAAATTAGTACTACAGTATTAAGGGAAGGAGAATGAGTTCCAGGCCCTGGAATTGAAAGGGTTCCCTGACTTCAAAGAATTCAATAGCATAGTGAGGACAGGGGGGTCATGCATTACACCATGATGCTAGGTAAATCTCCTTTTTCTTTCATTAAGCAACCAGTAGTTTTGTTCAGAATTGAGGTAAGTATCACAAAATACAACCAGATACATTAAACTACTTACTGACCTCTGACCTCTGACTCTTAAAGTACTAAAGAGCTATAAGTTCATATAAAATAAAACAGTGCTCTAGATTAAATTACATCAGACCTCTGAAGTTAGGCATCAAGTAGCAGGTTATCTGCATAAATATATGTAAATAATATCAAAGTTTCCTTGTGAATGAAATCAAAATGCAGTAGTATAAGATTACCCCAAACAATTAACTAAGAATATATTTTATCAGCTACTCTGCTCATAAATTTTAAAATAATTTATTTTGAGAATTTTATATATGAATACTCTATGTTTTCATTCCCCTTTCCTATTTTCCTCCTCCAATGTCTTCTGTGTCCACCAAACTTATTATATATATATATGTATATATATGCACATTATATGTATAAACACATCTACATATTTATATATGTTGTACAAAATCTTATGTTGTTATATGTTTATGAATTATATTGTTATGCAAATTTACAAAAGAGAAGCTTCTGAATTCATTCTCATATGTATAGTTGTTTTAGGACTGAACATTTGTGATTTGACAACTCAGTTTTCAAAGTTGAACCTCCAGATACATCATTCAATCAGAACAATTATACATAATATTTTCATATTTTCTAGTGCTGGAGATCAAACCCAGGATCTTACCTATGCTAGAAGTCTCCATCTTGATAACTTATCATTTATAAGCCATAGAGCTCACTGATAGAATGGTTGATTAGCATGCAAAGGTCCTGAGTTCCACCCCCAGCACCATAGAATATAAGTGACTAATGACCTAATTTTGAACTATTTTATTAGGCTCTCTTCCATGGCCAGAACAACAAATATTTTTAGAAGTGTGAACATTTGGGATAGTAAACATTTTTCAGTGCAATCTTTTTTATAAGGACTCGGGTTTATTGCTTTAGCACGAAACTGTCATAAGCGTTACACGATAAAGCACACAGGATGTTCACATATTTTGCCAACCTTAGGTCTAGGAATGCAAGTAAACTCCTTCCAGACAGCACATCCTATCCAGTGGCTTTGGCATTTCTTGAAGGTTCATCCTCTGTTCTTTGTTTTGTGACCTGTTCTTGTCATACATCACCCCAGGTATTCCAGTTTTTACTGTTCTCCAAATAGTCATCATCAAAGCACCCAGTCAACAGTCTCTCTTAAAACAGACAGTTACAGAAATCCATGATGGCTTTGGGAATTCTATATGCTATATGTTCAGGACTTCTTGAAGATGGTGCTGTTAGTTTTTAACAGAGAACTAAATGTATGACAATGAGAACAAATCCCAGTCATAACAGGGATATGAAAAAGTTCATTCAACAATATAACTGGAAAAAATGTGTGTTTTCATTAGAGCGTGTTTAATTGCATGTATATGCTAGGCTTTACCGGTTTTTGTTCATTATTTATAGACGTTGGGAGTAATTGATGAAGTTGAGAGTAAAAATTCATGCTTGTATTTTGGAACAATTGCTTTCTTGAACCATAACAAGGCATACATTATGTTTTGGTCTCTGACTTGTGATAAGTTTATTGTTACATGTTTTCCCCGTTGAGGGGAGTTGCATTATCTTATGCTAGGTAGAAATCTTAGTAATGATAAAGAGTATTATGAAGCATATGATACCTATCTGAGATAGGTCATCTATCGACAGCCTTTCCATCACTGACTCCAACATCTCAGCAAACTTTGTGCTGTACCAGTTAGAATGAAGGAAGAAAGGAGAGGAGGAGGAAAAGAAAGAGAGTTGGGCAGAATTATCTATGGGGTACATTATACAGCTTTAATATTCTTAGGGCATCTATGTTAGTTAGTTTTACACCACTGTGACAAAATACCTGTGATAAACAACCACAGGGGAAACGCTTACTTTAGTTCATGGTGTGATGATGGTACAATAGCACATTCTGGAAAACCCATAATGGAGGACCTGCTTACCTTATGGTGTACCAGAAAGTAAAAATGAGAAGGAAGGGGTCACAAGAAAGTTCATAGTGACCTAATTTCCTTCCAGTATTCCCCAAGTCTAAAGTGTCCACAATGTCCCCATAGCACCATAGTCTGGTGACTACATCTTTAATAAGCAGGTCTGAGAAAGACCTTCAGACTATGACAAATGTTTAAGCCACAATGCTGTTGTGCTTGGATGCCATGCTTTTAAGAGAGTCTTAAGGTAACAGTAAGTCAGATGTGTGAACCTGAGGCCACGAATGGCATCCTTACAGGGGGAAGATATTTGGATAATGGCATAACTGAGAAAAGGCCTTGTCGACATAAGTGTGCAGCCTCTCAATTCAGAGGAGAGGCCTCGGAAGAAATCCACCCCACCAACACCTTTATCTCAGACTTGTAAGCATTAATAGTGTGAGAAAAATAAATTTCTCTTGTGTAAGCCGCTCAATGTATCCAGACCCTAATCTGTATATCAACACAGATATTTCTTCCCATAATAGGTCCTCTTATACCGTTTCCAATTCTGACTCTAATCCCTTTCCCCACTGTGCGAGCGTGCATGTGTGCTTTCATGCATGGGTGGGTACATGTGAGGGGTATGTGTGTGTGTGTGTGTGTGTGTGTGTGTGTGTGTGTGTGTGTGTGTAAAACACAGGTCAGCAACTCAGATTACTTTTTTAATTAAACGTTGTAACACAACATAATCTAAAGATGCACTGACCTGATTGCATACTAATGTACAATGGTAGGAAAATATTGTTTTTGCTTTTTATAAATAAACCAAAATGCATCTAGAAAGAGCACATTGCATATGGTGCAAAGGGCTGCTTATAAGATATTATAGTCTGCAGTTTGAACCAATGTGTTCAAGTGGAGTGGCAGCATGCAGACTGTGCGTGCTGTGTGCTCAGATCCAAGGCTAGGTTGCAGTTCTATGGTGCAACACAAGAAAACATCGCAGGAACTCCTTAGATTCACCAGGAACTTGATTTTAAATTAACTCTTCATCATCACATGTTTAGAAATTTTTTGATCACTGACAAATTGTAACAACTCCACCTTCAGCAGAGAAATTCCTCATGGGATGTAATTCATAGTTTTAAACAGTATGGTATCTCTGAGGAAAAAAAACACTTCAATCTAGTTTGGGAAGGCCCCCATTCAGAAGTCCTAAGGAATACAGGTGCCACCCACATTTCATTGTGAAGAGGAACAGCATTTCAGACAGAGAGAGAGAGGGAGGGAGGAAAGAAGGGAGGGAGGGAGGGAGGGAGGGAGAGAGAAAACCACCACATATAGGCATTGGTGAATAACGGAGACCTATATCTGGGAAAGGTACAAAGAGTGCCAGGATACTCATCCCTAAGTGGGCCATCTGCATCACACTCCCTACTACTGAGACTCAGGAATCGTTGAAGAAGATGGTGCAGAGTGATTGTAAGAACCAGAGGCAGTGGAAAAATTCACAAAGAAACCATGTTTCCTGGTCATGACATGGCAGCAACAGGGAAAATGCATACATGAATTCACAGTACTTGCGATAGCATACACCAAATTTGGGCAGAGTCAAGCCAAGCCAAATCCCAGAAAGAAAACAGAAGTTGGCCACAAAGTCCTACCCCTAGCTGAGGGACCACTGGCAATTAATAATTGTGGGAAGAGGGAGAACATATTTTCTTAGTGTGTCTGGCCCTCTAAGAATGTACTCAAGAATATACAGGCACCCGAAGCCAGACTAATGGGTTTAAAACCCGTGTGAGTAGGAAGAGGGATGGGTTTGGGAGGGATTAGGGGAATGGGCTGAAAGTGATCAAAATATATTGTATGAAAACTTCAAAGAATTAATAAAAGTTAAAAATTTTTTAAAGGGAACTATTTCATGGCCATCTATCCATATAAATTTCCTAATAAATTATGACTTAATGAAAAATAACAAAATAAATGTTTTTGTGAAAAGTGTAAGACTTTAGGTAATAGCCATATTGACATGCTGAGACAGGCAGATGGTTAGTTAGTTCTGTCCACTTTACACAGTTTAGAAAACCTGAAAGAGGAGCATCTGGGGATGCCTGAAGGGGATTTTATTGATTGCCATGGTGGAGATGGAAAACCCTCCCTGTAATGGGTAACACCATTCCCAGGGCAGGAAGGTTATTACAGATAGTATGAGTGCAGAAAATGAACTGAGTACAAGCATGAATACATTGCTACATTTCCCTCTGCTCTTGACTGTGGATGTACCGTAACAAGCTGCTTCAAGTACTGCTTTGACTTCTCTGTAATAACGGACTGTAACCCTGAATGGTAAGCTAAATAAACATTATCATAGCAACATAAAGCAAAACGCAGGCACAGCATAATGAAGCCAGCATGAGAGATTAATACATCTGTATTTTCAATTATTATAGTAACTGATTAATTGTTGAATTACTTTAGAAGTTGATTTTTTATGTTATAATTTGTAAAAAGCAGACATTGTCTTTTAATTTTAGTTGTTGCACAGAACATTACTTTCTGAGATCCTTTAGTTTTATTCTCCTATCTAAAACCAACTTTCCTGATTTTCAAAATTCCTGTATTCTATCTTCTTTGCACACATTTCGCATAATCCCTCTAGCACTGTAGAAGAAAATTTCTTTAACTCTGACTCACAAATTGCATTTGAAACTAGGGCAGTTCAGCTATAGTTAAGGGGCTGAGTGCCTAACCAGCATATACAAGGCCCCCGGTTCCATCCCCAGGACAAGGGTTGAGGGAAATATAGATCATTAAAACTCTTACAATGTGCTTTTTAGTATTGAAGATTGTGTTGCTAAAGAGACAGAATGGAGGAGGAATAGAGTTTTATCAAAGAACTGCTTACTATCAGACAAAAAGCTGTCCTAACACCACCTCGAACACTGGTGGACACTGCTGCTCAGAGGCCCTTCCTTCTGACATTTCCTATTGTTACCTACTGTCACTGTCACCAGAGCTGAAGGGCACAAACCTAGCATAGCTTGGGCTTAATAAATGTTAATTGACTAGACTCCCAGCTTCCATCGCAGCAGGAATTGGATGTTTATTTAACATTTGCACTGCAGGGGACAGCAGGCTGAAAAAAAGCAGCCCCGAGGCTGTGCAGTGGGAAGAGCCCCAGGCAAGTGATCTGTGTCTTTTGATTTGATCTTTGTTATTCATAAAAACTGTCTTTTGACAGCTGTTTTTCAAGTTTTACAAAACAGTGTGTGAGAGGCTTCCGAGTCTTTTCTCATTTATAAGGAAAGGGCATCCAAATTTATGAACTTGTCAATTTAAAAGTGACTTTTTATGTAGCCTCTTAAAAACAACTTCAAAATTAGTTTCAATTGTGGACTAATTTTATTTTTACAAACATTTTGATAAAATTGTTAGGAAATGTAATTTTGTGAAAGGAACAATCACTTATCTATAATCAATATAATTTCAGCAAGCCTTTTAAAAGAATCTTTCTTCATCTAGTAATGCCTCTGTCGACGCAAGGGTTTTCAAAGTCTTCAAAGGAAATTGTGTGACTGCTATGAATGTTTTCAGAAAACAATGTATGGGGGAGAAGATGCCTATAAATAGTAATAGCATTTTAATTCTCCCTTCTGATAACTGCATTCATGTAATAAAATGCCAGTCAAAAAGGAGAAAAACAAAACCACGGTCACTAGGAGATAGATTTTAAAATCTGTCTATGTTTCGTAAAAAAAAAAAACATAAAATTTCACATGAAGTGAAAACAATAGTATATGGATATTATGGTGATCAAGATTAATTTAATCTTTGATCTTATTAAGAATACATGATAAACAAAATTCAAATACTTGTTAGAAATACTTAGATGATAAATCCTAAAGCATCCCTGAAAATATTTGTTAAATAAGAATTCTGTCAAATTTGATACCATAAAAAAATAGAAACTTAGAGTAAGCTTAAAATTTTTCCTTGAAAATATAATAAAAAGCAGGAAAAATCACAAATACAGATTATTTACAAAAAATTTGACTTCTAAAACTTATAAGCAAAATTTTAGGGGGCATATGAAGCTACATTTAGAGGCAAATATATCTTCTTAAATGCTTTATACAATAAAGGTATAAATAATATAAGCAAATTAAATATCATTTCAAGAAACAAGCAAGGAATACGTCTGAAAGATAAATATTAAATATTAAAATTAATTATTAAGGAACAAGCATTTTAATTGGTTTTCAAAGACCACTAATGGAGATAGTAAGACCTTTACTAGACAAGCATGAGGACTGAGTTTAAGTCTCCAGAACACATCGTGATGGCTGACATTATGTAAATGGCTAAGTTATGTTTGTTTACAAGCTTAAAATCTACGTGTTTAAGAAAACTACAAAGCAAAATTAGACCTCCAAAGGTTATGGGTTGTTAAGGGTTAAATATTTTATATCTGTTTCTGCTTCTGTAAACAAAGCCTTTATTTGTACCAGAACAAATCTTAACTTTGAATTCTTGCCTTTAGAAACTCCTGACTGAGGTGGCTGGGCACTGCCTCCATTCCGGACTGAGTCCCCTGTAGACCTGGCTCCAGTATCTGAGTTGTTGTTCTTGCTGTTGTAAGTGGTCAGACTGGCGAATCTCTAACCATCAGACCATTAACATTTGGAGCTCATTCAGAATTGGGGCATTCAGCCAGACTCCCCGTCTCATTCTGGCTGGCCTTGGGACCCTGGAAGCTCCCTGCATACCGGCAGCTCTTCAATGCTTAGACTGTGAGGAAAGAGGTGTCAGAAAATATTGGGAACTGCGTGTAAGGATCCTGCCTGTATCTCACATCTGTGAGACTTGTGGAGAGCTGAATGCAGAGCCAATGCCCCAGTCGGAGGGACCTTCAGGATTCTGCTGTCCCTCATTTGGTTTTGGTTTGTCTAGGTGGCCATCAAGTTGTAAAGTTTTTCTATCTGTTTTGTGCTGCTTGGATTGTTTGTGTGTTGTATCTTCTTTTATATTTTATTTAAAAGCAGTAGAATAGCTCCAGGTATGCACACCCACCCCACCGACGGGTACATGTCTCAACTCCCTCCTGTAGCAAGGTCTGGATATAACCAGGGCTCAAAAGCCTCTTCTTTCTAAACCTTCTTTGTTCTCAGCTCACTCTGCACCCTCCCCTTGGTCACTGGATACAGTTTTATAGGAATTCAGGTGTCTTTTAGGACTGGGGCAATCCTCAACTGGGATTCTGAATGGAACCACAATGCACCTCCTCGAGGCCATGTGTATATGCGGGTCTATGTGTATTCTAGCCAGAAATCAGTAACTTGCCTCCAGACCCGTCTCTGTAAGAATGCCCTTAAACTGGTAAATTATGCAGAAAATCCAATAGATCATCCAGGATAAACGTCAAAACCTGTCTCAATTCTTAGATCACCCCCCAAAGACCATGTTACAACCTGGATCCCGAGATACCAGATGGCAAACAACTTCTAAAGACCTACTTCTTCTTCCAGGGATTGTTTTTGACATTAGGGCCAAGCTTAAACATGTTGAAAGGGGGCCCGTGACTTCACAAGCAGATATCTTATCACTGGCACTCAATGTGTACCACAGGAGAGATGAAGAGCACATGACCTTCTAGTCAGCTACAGCAACTGCAAGGGCTCACCACTTTCCTCCTGAAGCCAAAGGCCCTCTGGGTTCCTGCTTCAAATGCAGTCAAGAAAGCTACAGGGCCTGGGACTGCCTGAGCCCTCAGAAATCATTCTGTCAATGTCCAAGGTATTATCAAGAGGGATATTGGGCTGTTGATTCTCCCCGTGTTCCTAAAGGCATGGGGACAGTACACCCAGATCACACTTCACCTGACCAACTAGGACTGACCATGGAAAAATGAGGGGCCCAGGCTCCCTTGGCCTGATCGCTACCATCTCTGACAGGGAACTCCAGGTAGTTATTATTGTATTAGCATGACCTGTCCTCTTCCTTCTGGATACTGGGGCTACTTATTTAGTCCCGATAGAGTTTTGTAGACCCACCTCTTCTCCTTCCTAGGGCAAAGAGCCAGCTTTACCAAACTGACCAAACCCTACCACTTAGTTGTATCTTTAGGGGTATCCCCCTAACCCATTCCTATCTAGTGGTACCAACATGCCCTGTTCCCTTGCTGACCCTTTAGCTAAACTGGAAGCTTCTGCTTCCTTAGCTTGCCCCATTTGCTTGACTTCAGGCTGGTGAGTCACTTCCTCTTTCCTTCTTCTCCTTCTCCAAGACATATCACTTGATACACTGCTTCTTTTACAGACCTTCTGATGGATCCCTGAGTACGTGACACCCAAAATTTCTCAGGCCCAGTACCCACTCTCTCTCTCTAAAGTCTCTGGGGCTTAACCCTCTTTTGTCTCTAAGCCCTTAAGAAAAATCCAGTTGCTTTCATTTCTTCCTCCCCTTAGCAACCCCATACTCACGGTTTAAACCCAACAGAACCTATGGCTTGCCACCTACCACATCTGACCTCAATTTTAGAGCCCCCTTTTCAGCTGCTTCTTCCCTTCTGTAACCATTCATCTCCCTTTGCCTAGGCAGTCAGCGTCCTCAATGGCTTCTGGAGCCTGCTATGTTGCACAGGGTACCCACCATGTGGGTATCTCCCTGCTATTCCCTCCAGGGCCCCACTCCGTGGATAATCCTCTTGTTGTTGAGATTCTTTCTCTGCTGCTCTATTAGAACCCTCCCTATTGACTCGTCCCTTCCCCCTTGGAACTGCCTGCTAAGTCATTCCTTAAGCCATTCTTAACTTCTGAGACCTTGTCTCTTCTGTCTTTTCAGCTCCCTCCTGAAAGTCTCATGGCTTCTCTATGGTACCTTGGGCTTCTCCCTTGTCTCTCGTCTCCTACTTGGAGCTTATAACAACTCCCATCAGTGGAGTTTGTTTTGTGACCCTTTTTCCTTTCCCCCAGAGACCCGGATTTTATCAAAGCTTCACTCTGTTACTTCAGCTTAACCCCAGTACAGCCCAATGACCAAACTTGGCATGGTTGATTTTCAAATTCTTTCATATGTTGTCACCTTCTGCCACTTCACAAACAAATGATCTGACAAACCCTTATATCTAAATTTGCTCTTTCCTCTATTTCTTCCTATTTGCATGTGCCTGGGGTAGCTCTTACATATGGATGTTTCATATACCAAAGACCCCTCCTCTAACCAACACCCTGCCCTAACAGGGTCGGGAAATTGCTCTGTAGCAGGTTGTCAAAAACCGTTCCAGTTCCCTATGACTCCCTTATCCGTCTTTCCTTTAATGGAGCTTACCCCTTACACCAGTTTTCTTGATGACCTAAAAGAAGATTACTGTAAAAAGTGGACAGAAACTTAAAGAGGTTGTCCATATTGGTCCTGCCACTACCATAAGACAAATCTTGGCTGTCTTAATGCCCCCTTCTCATCATTACATTCATGAGGAATCCTTTCCACCTCTGCATCCAGGGCCTGTGGGACACCAGATGGCAAGCTGTATTATGACTGCTCAGCAGGCGCCCAGGAGTATATGATCAAAATAGAATGAGGATGCATGCCACTCTCCCAACATCTCGTTACAGACAAAAGTGATGCAATGATTCTTACCTCGCTGGGGGCTCCCCTCTTGGATGACACTGATCCCACCTTTCTGTCCTCATGGTCACTCTACCTCTTGTTTCAGACCTTAACCTCTGCATGTCGGTCACTACATAACACTCTGCCTGGTCACTTTGGAGCACGCTGGCTGTGTGTTCTTTCTGGGTCAGATTTATAGCTAACATTTGGTGCTCCAACCATAGGTCTATTTGACTCTCTCAACTTGCTGCTAATTCTAAGTTTTATTTTGGTACTAAAAGAACCTCAATTCAAGAATTGCAAAATTTTTTGGTTTTTTGAGACCGTGTTTCTCTGTATTGTTTTGGAGGCTGTCCTGGAACTTGCTCTGTAGACCAGGCTGGCCTCGAAGTCACAGGGATCCCCCTGCCTCTGCCTTCCGAGTGCTGGGATTAAAGGCATATGCCACCAACACCCAGCAAGAATTGCAATTTTTAAGGCTACAATTAGAACATGCATGTTAATAGTCAGTCACCTTATAAGTGATCAAATTCTTTAACATGCTCAGGACTAGTTAGTAGCACTCTAAGAACAAATGTAATTCATTGACAGGGATAAGCTTTATTTAGCCTTCTTTATATGTTTGCAAGATTAGCCTAAAACAAGATTAACTGAAAGCAAGTAAGGCTTATTTAAATTCACGCATACTTAGTATATAGCCTTCAAAATCTCTTCAAAGATTGGCTGAATATGGCACTTTAAGTGTTTAGTGAAAGGGCTTCCCATGTTAGATAAACCAATCCTAGCTCCTAGAGGCATCCCTAGGGTCTCATCCAAAGGAGATGACTCCATCTGAATTTCGGTAACACTAACCAATGAATGAACATGTCCCATACCTGACCCACCTCCAGGTCCCCGCCCAGAGAGTAGACAAACAGGACACCGGGAAACTAACTGTCCCTCTTTGCCTCACCAAGGTATACCAGTCTTCCAAGGATCTTACACACAGTAAAGTTTCTCAGATTTTTTGGATCTGGGCGGGGACTGCTGATGCTGCCGTGTGGCAGACAGGAAGTTAATGGTGTCCTGTGTGACCTTGGGAGACTGAAGCCACTGCACCTCCTTGGAGATTACCAAGAATGTTCAGGAGGTGGTAGTCATCCAGGTAGTGGATAAGTCTCTGTCCTTTCACTGACACAAAGGACATTTGGCTTCTCCTTCCTGCTCAGATTTATCCTTCTCAAATAGCTCATGGAGTGAATGGCTAACTATAGCTTTGTCAGGTTAGCAGCAGCTGCCTGGCCAGTGCATTTTATACACAAAAATCGGGCATTCCTTTTTCTGGAGTCATTAGGTCTCCTGGTGAGAAATGCAAACACACAAAACAGGTTTCCATGTAACTTTGACTATTCCTCTACTTAAAAGAACTTGTTTAGCAGTGATTGCTGTCAGTAATCTATCATTTGTGTCTTATGGCAAACAATTGGATAGGAAAAGATTTGAGGTTTATATAAGTTGTAAAGGTCAGAGAAAATAATTAAAAAAATAATAAAACTTAAAGATGGTACATGATGGTTCATAGTTTTAACATATTAATCATGGAGTTCTGATAAGTTGTTCAGCACTGCCTACTATAGTCACAAGCTCAAATCTTAAACTTTCCTTTGTTTTCTCTTTTTCTTCTGTAATTTTTAATAGATTCTCTATGAATTTCATATCATGCACCCCAATCCCATTCATTTCCCATTTCTTTAATATCTGCTTTCTACACTTGGAGCATCTCCTGAAAATAAAATCAAAAGTTAAAATAAAAATATAATTTCTGACTGTAGAAGCTGCTGTGTGTCACAGTGTGTCACACACTGTACTCTTTTTCCAAACAGTTTTACTTGCAAATGCTCATGGCAATGAGTCATTGGACTGGTTCAAGGCCTCTGGCTTCTGCTACACCATCAATACTGGACTTGGATATCCTGCTGTTGATGTGAGTCATAGAGGTCCTGTGGCTTTGGTTCTGTAGGACCAGCCCTGCTCTAACAGCTCATACACTGGGTAAGGGTTGGGTTGGGCCAGCTCAAACCCTTGGATCTGGGCCTGGGTGGTAAGTCTTTCATGTCTAAACCCTCGGAGTCAGTTCTCCTGCACTGCCCAAGTAAGGTATAAGGCAAGGACTAGGGAGAGCTCTCCCATGCCCAGGTCATCAGGGTCAGTGCTCCCACACCAAGAAAACCAGTGTCACCAAGGCCAACTCTTCTGTGCTGCCTAGGCGACAGATAGTGACAACTCTACATATTGCTGTGGCTCGCAAGCAGTTGTGCCGGCTCTCCTCTGCCCACACCGTCCAGGCCAGCTATCCCAGACCCACACCCCCAGGGTCAGCTCTCCCAAATTGCCTGTGTGAGGAGTGGGTCCAGTTCTCTTGTACCCATGTCACTGCTGGAGCCAGCATGTGGTGGTTGGTAAGGGGTTGAACCAGCTTTAGCACAGTACTTAGCATCGACATGCCCCAGATAGCAGCCCAGACCAAGGAGATCCACATGACATTTGGTGCTAACACAGCCACAGACACTGACACTTGCTGGAGAATGGCCACAGACTCAGACAAGGTTCTCAGCAGCCCATGTCAGGCCTGGGCCTCTGGATACCTTCCACCCTGGCCTGCACCAGCACAAGGTTGTTTTCTAAGTAGATGAAATGACACTTCTTGTCATGCTAGAAAATTTCTATCATACGTAAGATTTTTCCTTTAAGTTGCTAAACTTTAACTTCTGTCCCTAGTCTATGTCTGTCCCAGCAGACCTCCATTTGACTGGCAGACACTATCCATGAATCAGCTGCAAACTATAAACCACTCCAAATCGCTGAAAGACCTTGACTTGCTGAAAGCTGATGTAAACCAATGTGATAGTTCCCTGTCTCTTCAGCTGGGTCAACAAATACATTGCTTCTAATGACCCAGTTGCTCTCACTGCCTGAACCCCTACTCCTTGGCCTTTGACTAGAATTCCAGTCTTCCTGGACCCTGGCAATAACACCCTAATTTCATCTGAGAAACAGTTACAGAAGAGAGTACCTCACCCCTTATCCTCAACAAAGGGCTGAAATATGAGGTCTAAAGGAAACGGGGACCCCAGAGGAAAGGACCACATTTCATCATCTTTACCAATCCAATGGCTGTCAAGGTGTACTGCATCCTCACCTGGACACCTCACTCCCAGGGCAGTACATCACCAGGGATGACAATCCTGCTGCATAAAAATGGACCATCACCATGGCCTGAGAAGATCCACTAAGGCTAAGACTGACAAGGGTTGTAGACTCACGTTGCTTTGTATAACTATGTACTTTCCCGCTCTTTTGGGAGCTATATGTCTAGATATCCCTTCTAGAACAAACGCAAACTTGCCATAACTATCTCATAGCTCCTGGCCACACTTTGTCAGGTGTGCATTCCTTCCTATGTCTCTTCGTTGAAGCTGTTCAGTTTGCACGTGACGATGGATTACACCCCTGTTTAGCTATCTGGCATATGCATCAACCCCCAACATTTTGTATATTAGTATTCCTATTTCCCTAGATGTTTGTTTATGGAAGTCCAGCAGGGAAAGATAGCATTTGTATTCACAAATCTTTCTAGCCCCTTGGACAGATAAAAAAGTGAAGTTCCTCTCCATATCTTTCCCCCATAGTAAAATTAGGATAGGGAACAGATGGATCCACTCTTGGGGCAGCATTGACAGAAAAATGAGATGCCTAATAACCTACAAAAACTGAGATGCCTAATAACCCAGGATTTATTTGCACTAGGAAAATCAATTGCAAGATTAGAAGAACTCACTAGCTGAGGTAGTCTTACAACATGGTAGGACACTTGATCTGTTTTATGCAGAGCAAGGTTACTGTATGAGGTTGTGGGAATTTGCTGCTTCTGTGCAAACTACTCAGGAATTATCAATGATTATTTAGCCAAATTTTGAAAAAGCCTCATGGAGAGGGAAAAGGTCCTATGAGGAGAAAATAAATGGCTACCATTTTCTTTCTTGGGTACTTTCTGGCTAGTAACTCTATTGTCAACCATCCTAGGGTTCTTAGCTCTCCTATTCCTGCAGATTATGGCTGGCCCTGGCATCATTAATGCCCTAACTCCATATATAAATTTCCAATTGTAAGATCATAAAGTGATGATAATTAATGCTCAAAATGAAAAGGTACTCCTCACAGAGTCAATAATTTGACTTCAGGGTATATAATTTAAGGGGAACATGATGGCTAATATCATGTTGATGACTAACATTATGTCTGAATGTTTGAAACCTTTGTGCTTGGCTAAGATTATTTCTGAAAGTTTCAAACCTCCAAAGGGTTAACGCTTTCACTGCTGTGTTTGCTTCTGTAAACAAGTTTATTTTGCTCAAGAGAACCTTCCTCTTGCATGAAAGCACAAGGTAACTTGCATTCTTTTCCTTTCATAAACCCCTGACCGAAGTGGCTTGGAGTTGCATCTGGGAATCCAGAGTGCTGAGTGCCAGTGAGTGAATATAACCTCTTCTTTGTTAAAATGTATTAATTGTCAGATTGGTGAATCTCTGAAGGAGCCCAGATCAATAACACTCACATAAAAGCCAGGCAACGCTCCTTGCACATCTGCAACTCCAGAGATTTGTGGGGTTGTAGGAGCTGCTGGCTAGAACTAAGTTTAATAAGATCTACATTTAATAAGAACCTCTGGGGGTAAGGCGGCATGTGATAGAGCAGATCCCAGGATATCATCCCACTGCACTCATACACAAATGGCCACACATGCACTAAAATAAAATTACAATAGTAGGATAAGAAATACACAACTGAAGAATCAAAGAACCACTTCTACGGCTGGAGATACGAAATCAAGAACATCCCGGCAAGTGCAATAGAAATTGCTAAATGCTTCCAAATTATTTTATAAATATAACTCCAATCAAATTAAAATATTTTTCATTCTATTTTCTTAATAATTTTTTTAAGGATGTAAAGGTGACAGATAAGAATATCCAATAGTTCTGTGGGAATGGAAGAACAGGGAGTTGAATTAACTATCAAGGGATCTAGGTGGCTTGTTATGTCACCTGGACTGTATCAGCTTCTCCCATTTTTGGTTCTCTGTAGGTGTCTACTGTTATGAGGAAACAGGATGAGTGCTAGGAAAAGCTCCAAGTCCCTCTGAACTACGATGGAGTATCTAAGTTGACTGTCTCAGACTGTTTTAAAGCCAGAATGGTGTCCTTGACTACACAGTGAGTATCTTGGCCAGTATGGGCTAGATCATTCATCAAAAACATATTTTTTTCTTTAAATGTACTAGCATTGGTTAGGTAAAGATGCATAGGAAAAGAAGCACAGCTAAGACTGTAGAGATAGACAGAGCACTGTAATCCATATCAAGTTCTTTCAAAATTCATTTTAAGATAAATTAAATAAATCTTGAGATAGGAATAAAGCATCAACCTACCTTGTTCGGGTAAAACAAATTCATGTTTATCTTATATAAAAATTAACATGTAAGACAGTAAAATGGGAAGGGATGAAGAGTAAAAAACAATTAAAAGTCAAAAGGAACAAAAATTCTCGAAGAGGTTATATTGGAAATGGCCATTCTGTGGCCCTCTTCCCTCAAACTCATGATCACAATACAAACATAAAAAAATGAAAAACTTCTGTATAGAAGCCCCCACCTCAGATCACGAAAACCTAGGAATCCTGTGAAATTCTCACAAAGTAGAGGAGCCTAAGAAGCATGACAGGAACTAGCATGATACTGCATTGAGGCACAGACTCAAAGAATGGACATTAGGCAAAAGCTGTGGGAACATGAAAAAGCCTTGGACTCCAGCTCAGAGTAAGTCTGCAAAACAGTCTCATCATGTTAATTTCATAGATTTTAGTCAAAGGGGAGGTGATGAGGGTGGCATGTAGGGATCACGTCTATGTTGCCTGATTAGTTTTTCCATACAGATAAAACTAATTTAATTACATAGGCAGCTAATAAACTTGAATACATGGCTGAATGAACTGTGTTTGTGGAAACAAAGTTTGCTGCTGGAATCCTTGTAGGATTCTCTAATAAGCAGCAGGACCCATGGGAATTTGTCCAGATAAAGAATTGTTTGTGGGAGATATTGTTCTCCATGACACTTAGGTCTTATTCCCCACAGAAATTAGGTCTTATCTAGATATCTCGAAGAACATGAGTTGTGTTTTCTATAAAAACCAGAGCAGGGAGGCTTCAACCTGGCAATGCCAGCGGCAGAGGAGACGATTGATCTGTGCTTCTGGTTATCATGTTGAACAGTACATGGAAGTGTGAAGTCTACCAGGACAGACAAGATGCAAGAACCACTTGTGCAGTTTAGTGTGGGTTTCTCTCAGTCTTTTGAAGAAGTGATTCACACAGTATGTGGACTCAGGTACACACCTGTGTGAAACCATGAGAGAAGATGCAGGCACAGGGACGAATAGCAAAGGCAGTTACAAAATTGTGGATACAAGCAGTCAGAGATATGACCACTATTTTCCTGAAGAGTTACAGGAGTTATGTTGCTAGGCTATGAGAAACACGTCAAAAAATGACTTTGTGTGTGTGTGTGTGTGTGTGTGTGTGTGTGTGTGTGTGTGCGCGCGCGCTCGCACTAAACCTGTCACAGAAATGGTTCTATTGGTATATTACTTTGGTGGTACATTTATGAATGTTATTTTCTAGAGTAAGTTTGGTACACAGAAAAAAATGAAAGAAAGGTACAGAAATTTCCTATGTATGTTCAGAGCCTCTCCATTAATCACACTTAGTAGCGGGTGGTAGCTATATGTCAGCCAATAACCCTCTACTGAGACATCAATACCAAGCAAAGTACATAGCTAACATTAGTGCTCAATCTCAATTTACAATCTATATGTCTGGACAAATGTATAATATCATGAATCTACCATTTAATATCTGACAGTATAGAATTTCAGCACTAAAAATTCTTAGTGCTCCACCTTTTCAACATTTTCCCCAATCCCTTACCATCAATAATCTGCTCACTACTTGTAATAATTATTGTCTTCTTGATGCAACAGAATGCTTCACAAAGGTGCCTCAAGGAAATAAATACTAATTTTGGTTCAAAGATTGATGTTACAGTCTACCGGTTTAGGGAAGACATGGTGTCTAGGAGCATAAGACAGCTGGTAACCTTGCACCTGGTCAGGAAGCACACAGAGATGAATTCTGGTGCTCAAGATGATTTGGTTTTATTATTCAGTCCAGGATGTTATCTAATGGAGTCGTGCCATTCACAATCAAAGTGGGTATTTCATGTCAATTGGCTAGTCTAAATAATCTCCATGAGAATATTCAAAGACTTATCTTCTAGGAGACTAAAAACACTGGAAAGTTCATAACACTATTGTAATTCTATCCTTTGTCAATTTGACACAAAACACATCACTTTCAGTATTTGTATTTAACTAAAAGTTTAACAAAAAGAGTATTGATTATAGAAATATAGGAGTCTAGAATTTAATAGAGAAATGATAGTAAAAACACAATAAACATGTATTTCCTGTAGCATTCATCCTTACTTCTTAAATGTGGGTGTTCAAATGAGTTCAAGGTTTTCTTAAATACAATGGTTATTTTAAAAGGCTATACCTAGAATCACTTCACTTATTATTCATCTGTTCATTTTTCTTATTTGTTGTATGGCTTAGTTTTGGTTATGTGTGTTTAACTGCTAATTAGTAATCAACTATAAGTAACAAAAAGGGAATATAATATATTTTACAGCAAGTTCTCTGTGGAAGAATTTTCTTTGCCAATTTATTCATATTCTTGTCCTCCTGTGTGTCATTTATGAACTGACATCTGTAAGAATTTGGAGTTAATGCTGTTCTTCTCCAGTAACATGAACTCATTAGAAATTAAGCTGTTTCAGATATGAGATTGTTTTTGGTTTTCTCCTGTAGAGAGATATATTGTGGCAAGGTCACAAACATTTATAAAACAAAAGGCTGTTTCCTTCTTGGTTGGGGAACTGTATTTACACACAATCTGTGAGATGATATTGATTTTGTCTTAAGCTTGGGAGCAAGGATGCAGAGGTGCCTTTGACTAGCAAAGATATGATGAGTTGGATTTCATTTGAGAGCAAATGTTCAAACATTTGTTTGATTAAAATTTATTCTTAAACTATTGGGAAAAAGTTTTGAGCTGACAAAAGCTGTTGGGAAGAAAAATAAGTTATCTAGAGAAATTTAGAGTAACTCCTTCAACGAGAAAGAGACTAATTACATAGCAAGAAAATAGATGCAAATGAACAATTTAAAATATTGTAATGAAATTTAAATTAGCTGCATATTTATATATGTATACATAAAAGTGATATAGGAATAAAATTGTATTTATTTGAATTATGAGGTTTATGTGTATCCTTCCTTTCTAATTTATTTTATTGTTTATATTAGTAGTAGGTTGGATTAAATTTGTAGAAATTTGAAAAGATACATTTTACATAATCTTCAATTACATAGCCAATACTGATGAAGTGTACATAGAAGGGCATGAATTTTTATTGTCCAATGAACTAATTTAGGAACAATGATTTCTACAATGTTTTAATAATTCAGAATTTCTAGAAATATGTGAGCAGTTACTCCGTGCTTCTTTAGTGTGTTCAGTGAAGCAATCCACAAGAAAGCATCCAATATACTCTGGATAAACAGATTACCTTCCCATTTGAATGCAGCTCCTCCCTCTGAATAGTATGCAATCTAGCTTAGCAATTACATCTTCATGATTGCACTAGTTTGAGTTAAAATGAGAAAAATGACTTACATATCATATGCTCCTTAGATTTTTTTGAAGAATTAAAATAAAATGAGATAATCACATGTAAAAGTTACCCGTGTTTGATCTTACACAGAAAGCTTTCAAAGCACCGAGGCACTCCATGGTTCTTTGATTACTTAGGAACTAATACATACTCTCAACTGTGATCTGTGTCCCTTCTCACTGTGAACAACAGTTGGAAATAAGGATTGAACTTTAATAATGTACAAATCAACACACTGTGAACTGATTCACCTCCCTGTGATTTTAATTGTGAAGACTTTTCTTGTTGATTAGAGATGCAGGACAATAAGTTTGTGACTTTCTTTTTCTTGAAGGACCCGGTACCTTTTTATTTGTATGTTTATCCCTTTGCTTCTGTCTCTCATAGCATGCCTTCCTTTAGTCTATGAATCCGGCCTTTACTTTGCTGTACTAAAGGATTCCTGAAGAAAGAGGACTGTGTCTTATAAGTTTTACGAGTTGTTTCAAGTGAGGTTTCATATACTTGTTCCTTTCTTGCTTCTTACTGTGTGGTTTTGGAAGTCTGCTGGCACAAGCTCCCCTTATTCTAAAGTACTGGCCTACATTCCTGTGGTCGTAATGCTCATGGGAAATGAGATTAACTAGGGGATCATTTTCCTAAAATAAGTCTGACTTGTTTTGTGTATGGGTGTGGTTGCGTGAGATATTGGGGAATAACCTAGAACTTCATACAATATTAGGCCAGTGTACTACCATTATTCATGTTTCTAATACCTAAAACAAGTCTTAAGTATAACCTTGTCTCTATATTTCAAGGCTCAATTTCCATTACTTAATAGATTATTGAGTAGGGTCATTTTAAGTATACACACGTCTCCTGGAAATTTCAAACTCATAATACCTGACTTTTTTTCAATGAAGAATTTATAGCTGCTTACCATGGTCATTATTATGTTGAGATATATCCATGGTAGCCCTAAATTCTCTGTTTCCCAACCTTGATCTGAGATGATGATTAGCAAAGACTCATAACTAATCCTGGGTCAGAGAGTGAGAGAATGCAGACTGTTCAGCTCCAAATGGAACATACACGCTGGCCCACCTTTCCCTCAAGTTTTGGGGATCACTGAAGAAGAGGAGCAGAAAAAGTGGAAGAGCCTAAGACTATGCATCGATACAAGAAATGCAGTGATTTCCAGATGCAGAAGAACCTTTGTGCCCATCACTCACAGTGCCTGTGCAAGCTCAAGGCAGACCAAAGCCCAGAAGGGAAAGAGGCTCACTAAGCTCTTCCTTTTGTCAAGGGGCTATTGGCAATAAATAGCTATTGAGAGAATTGCTTTGCATTAGAGAATAGTTCCTGTTAGGTCAACCATCTGCAGTGGAAGGATACACACCAAAGTGTAAATATATTGGCAGCACAAATTAAACTTGCTAGGTGTGAAAGAGAAAGAGAGAGAGGGAGAGAAAGAGAGAGAGAGGAGCAGAAAGAAAGAAAGGAGGGAGGAAGGGAGGGATGAAATGAGAGAAAAAAGAAAGAAAGCAAATGAGAGAACGAGAAAAAAATAGAAAGATGTGTTATTGAAACTTGTTGTCCTACCTGGTCCACAATTGTTTTGCCCCAAATAAATATACAGAGACATATATTAGTTTATACACTGTTGGCCAATGGCTAAGGCTTCTTATTGGCTAGCTACGTCATAATTAATGACCCATTTCTACTAATCTGAGTATTTACACTTGATCTTATTACACCAGAGAAGGGTTCAGACCTCTTACTCCTTTCTCTGATATGTGGTGTCTCGTTTTGGTCTCTCTATGCCTACCTTTCCCAGAATTCTCCTCTTCTCCTAACCCTGCCTATTTTCCTTCCTCTATTGGCCAAACAATATTTTATTCATCAACCAATAAAATAAACATATATACAGAAGGACATTCCTCCATAAAAGACAGAGAGAGAGGGGGGCTCAGGGAGGGAGGGAGGGAAGGAGAAAGGAAGGAAGGAAGGAAGGAAGGAAGGAAGGAAGGAAGGAAGGAAGGAAGGAAGGAAGGAAGGAAATGAAGTTAAATGAATAAGGAAGGGGCATGGGTCTGAGAGGATTCAGGAGAGACAGTGAACATGACATGATCAAAACACATTGCACAAAATTCTCAAAGACATAATTTTAAAAATATTTTGCAAGTTCTAACCAAGGCAGTTAAAATTTTAAAAGTAAAGCCTGCAAACTTTGAATATTATAACCTTTTAAATATGTGTAACTTGAAAACCTCCATATATGACATTGAATTATACCAAAGTGCCTTTTTTTTCACAGACACAGTTCCCAAATGTCTTGTTCTAAATAATGCAAACTAAGTGTAGAACGGCTTAAAATATCAGATAAAAGGCTTAAATAAGAAGAGGCAAGCAATGTGTGATGCCATGGATAGCACATTTGGAAATCGCCAACACCCTATACATTTGGAAGTGTATTTTTACTCTTGCTCATCTAGAATACTTAATGTCCTCTCAGGGTGCCATAATGAGATATGCATCTGGGTGAGGAAAGATTTAAATAATCATCTTCAAAGGAATTAGGCAAATCTAGAAGATAGTGCTCATCCTATGTTCTCATCCTCTTCCCAAGAGCAGTTTGTGGTAAATTTCAGGAAAGGGACAATCACTGTGAATGTGCAATGTGCATACACAGCTAGACCATTACCAGACCTTCTCGTGATGACTGCAGTGCAAGAAGGCAAACTAAGGATTGTTCACAACTTTTAGTAATGAGAAACACAGTACAAACAAAATTCAGAGTTCTCCATTGTTCTATTTCAGATTTTTTAATTTAAATAAGAAACAAGCTTTTTTACATGTCAGTCTCTGTTCCTAATGCCTCCCCTTGTTCCCTGCCCCCCACCCCCCTATCCAGGCCCCTTTCTGCTCCCCATGGAGGGTGAGGCCTTCTATGGGGGAGATTCAAAATGAACATAGGCCATCTTCTGTGTGTCTAGGCTGAGAGAGAATCCCTCTATGTGGAAAGGGCTCCCAAAGTCCGTTTGTATATTAGGAGCACATTCTAGTTCTACTGCCAGCGGTCCCATAGACTGCCCAAGCCCCCCAACTGACACCTACTCTCAGGCCTGCAAATACCAATTTATAATTCACCAGAATGGTTTAATTTTCAGAAAAGCCAAGATTAAGCTCTGTGAGAAAAATGTTATTTCTTTTATTCTTCTAAATTAGCATAATTTAAAGTTGGATGAACTTGTTGGAAATCTTTAAGAAAAAGTTCTGAAGGCATTCTGTGACCCCATGCCATCTCACTAAAGACTGCAATGTATTTTCATTTTTTATCAGTGCTGTGTAATAAGCAGGGAGGAAGCAGTTTTGTGTGTTGTACCGTGGACCACACAGACCTACTACTATATTTGTCAAGATTCCCCTGACCACCAGGCTACTAAGAACATGCTGAGACTGTAGAACACATTTAAATCTGCCATCTGCCAATCTCACAGAGCTGTTGTAATTTGCAGTTCTTGGTGACATAGGTGTTACCTTAGCACTGTTTTGTTTTAAATGATTAAAAATCGAATCTCTCTATTTCCAACATTATGGTAAGATAGTGCCACTAAATAAAACAACATTACATCAGCAATTAATTGGTCCTTAAAAAAGAAATGACACAAATTGGCAGATACTCCTCATGGAGCAAACAGCTCCTCTGTTTCCATCTTATTGTTATACAGCTGTTACTTTCAACATGTCTCAGATATATTTTCTTCTAACAGATACTCTTAGGATTATCTTAGAGAAGTAAAAATCACTTATAACATCAAATTTAGCTCAACTAAGTAAATTGCACAAATTTTATTCTAGAAAAACTGTATAGATAAAGGAATTTTTGTTCAAGAATTACAAGATTCTGTAAAGAAACAAATGTCTGTTATGTGTAGATCCAATAGTCAGTAATCTCATGAGTGATACTTAATGTAATACCTCAGAAGTCAATTTTGTAAGGTCAATTAAACTTTGTCTAATTGCTAAAATGACAATTTATTACTTTAATTTTAAATTTTAAATAGCTTGCTTCACATGTCAATCCCAGTTCCCTCTCCCTCCCCTCCTCCCGTACTCCCCCACTATCCCCCCCAGCCTCACTTTTAATCCTAGGAGCCACTCTATTTAGTCACAGAGTCCAGGCATTGGTGGCACACACCTTTAATCTCACCACTCAGGAGACAGAGGCAAATGGATCTCTGTGAGTTCAAGACCACCCTAGGATACATGAAAGTGACTCAGTCTAAAATAGAAACAGAACTCACATCTTTAATCCCAGCACTAGGAAGGTGGAGACAGGAGTGATATGGCTGGGTGGAGAGAGGAATATAAGGTGGGAGGAGACAGGAACCCATTGCAGTCTCATTGAGTCTGAGGAGCAGTATAGTTTGGAGACGAGTCTGAAGACACCACAGCTCCTTCAGTTTGAACCTTGGTAGAGATGAGAACTCTCTAGTGACTGACTGCTTTGTTTCTATGATTTTCAGCTTTAACTACAATGTCTGTCTCTGGGATTTTATTATTCATACCACACCTCAGGTTTCCATATGTATCTGTTTGCAAAGGAGGGTGGGTGCATATGCTCACACACACAAGTTTTTAAAAATAAAATTTAAGTCTTCTGCATCATAGTACGCAAACAAATATTATTGACATCTAATTTGTCTTTTGCAATAGATACCAAAAGTAATGCAAATGATAGCTAGATGACCAATATTAAGATAATTTAATTTTATAGAATTTGGTTCATATAGCTAATTTAGTTTTCTCTCACTTGGTCTTATTATGAGTACTTTGTTTTGCCAATAAAATTCTTATAAATGAATATTTAAGAATCATATTTTCTTTTAAATGTATTTAAATGAAATTAATCTATCTGTGAAGATATATTCATTCATTGTCCATGTACCAAAATTGTGCTTGCTGTCTGGGGTATAGAAAGATTTGCACATCTCCATGCTGTAGTCTAGGAGAGGAAGTGTCATATTTAAGAAACTATCACATAGAATGGGAAGTACTTAGATGCTATAAAAGAACATCATGCTTTGCAATTTCAGAAGTGGAAGAAAATTAACCCCAGTTTAAAGAGTAGTTAAAGTAATGAGTGCCTTTTGCTAAGCTTTCAAGGATAGTTGGGTTTTGGACATATGAATATATAAGTGAGGAGAAAGCATGAGCTGAGGTGCAGAGGCAGATGTATGTCTAAGGTGTGGGCAATGTATCACAGAGAGTACAGCACAGTGCATTCAGGGTTCTATGCACCAAAGTCTCACAGAACAAACAACAGTAAGATGAGAGAAAATTGACATGGTTAAAGTCTATGCTAATCATGGGCTACTAGTGATTTCCACCTTTTCTTTTACTAATTTCCTCTCAGATTTTAGTTTACTGTACTTAAGAAAGTAGATTCTTACTGTACTTAAGAATTTCACTTACAAAATAATAAGCAGAGAATCTGGAGACATGGCTCAGAGTTAGTAGCACAGACTCTTCTTCCATAGGACCCAGATTAAATTGTCAGCACTCACGTGGCAGCTCGCACATGTCTGTAACTACAGTTCCAGAGGATCTGACATCATCTTCTGGATTCTGTGGAGGCCAGACATATGTGTGGCACAAAACTATAGACTCATGCGAAGCATGCATACCCATAAAAATGGTAAAAAATGAGTTAATTTGGTTACTATTGCTCATGTACGTGTCCAAGGCTTTCTTGGCTACACTAAGGCACCATTGAAGCATGGTAGTACTCTTAAGATGAGGCAGATACTTAGAGGAACGTACGTCACCAAAGGCATATCCTTGAAGGACATATTGGTGGACCCCAGTCACTTCCTTTCTTTATGCTGGCTGCAATGCCCTATTGCTCTGATGTAGTTCCAAAAGCAAAGGATTGCAAGATCAGAAGCAAGATCAAAGGCCTACACCCAGCAGGTGCCAATGGTCTCAGTCCTGAGAAGTTTTACTCCAAATTCCAGGCTTTCAACCAATCCCCTCTTTTCCTATGCTTATGATTAATTAACAAACATTACAGTCGGGCATTAGTGGCACACGCCTTTAATCCCAGCACTCAGGAGGCCGAGGTAGGCAGATCTCTGTGAGTTCGAGGCCAGCCTGATCTATAGAGTGAGTTACTGGACAGCCTCCAAAACAATACAGAGAAACTCTGTCTCGAAAGACCAAAACAAAAAACAAAAAATACAAAACCAAACCCAAAACAAAACAAACAAAAAAAATAAAAAAAGTTACAAACTCAAGGGACAGTAAGTTAATTTTAATATTATAATATGCACATTCTCATAAAATTTAATTAGCATAGACATCTTTTCCTGCTCATTTCTCAGATTCTTTTTGATACATACCCTTGAATAGACATATAATACTATGACAATGGTTGACATGGTTCAGACATGATTCTGTAGAATTCTAGGCCAAATATCATTTCCAAGGTCCTAAGCAACTGCTTGCTTCCTCTGGCTTTGATCTCTAGAGATCTTTCACAGTTAATTACTTTTCTCCAAGCAGGACTACAGCTACTGTTTAACTTAAAGACATTGTCAAGAAGGATTGAGAATAGCCAAAGGCTGAGACTTTTTACAGTAATTTTCTTATTGGTCTCATAATGTTTTCCACCAGGAAAATACCATGTAAGAGAAAGATAGAGGAATACAATAGCAATAAGGAAAAATGAAGAGCATGAGATTTTGTTCATACATGAAATAATTTGGAACAAACCTAAATACAGTGTCTGTTAGAGGTTCAGGAAAGAATCAGCTGATCTCAATGATCAAGGAACCTACTCCTCACACATCCCAAATTACCAAATACTCAGGTATTCAGGTGTTCTGTGGACTCTGGCATGGAAATACTTTCAATGAATCCTTCTGTCATAAGCAGTGTTACAAAAAGTTTTGAAGCAATGAAAACAATTCTGTCAAACAACCCACTGAGCCATTCTAAATACATATTAAATATGCCAGTCAAAAGAGACAGATTCAGAAGCATTTTAACAAGGGAGTGTCTATGCAAATCTGCTTGTTTCAGTTGTCTCAGAATGTATATCAAGAAGCATTTAATAATTCTCATATGAAAAGAGACTAAACAGCAGAGCTGAGTGTAAGAATGAGATGTGTAATTTGGTGTTTAAGTAGGAGAGACTGTACTACACTAAGTCTCTTCAGAGTAATTGCTGCCCTTGGTAAATACAGCTAAATTATTCATGAATGATATACCATTTATTTGCAATGAAAAAACATACAGACAGAAAATTTGACATTAATAATGCATCCCAACAACTATGAATTTACAATAAAGGGCTTAAAATTTTATCAACATTTTCCCCAAATTTCTTCTGTCTCAAGAAGTATTCTCAAGTTGTGTTTAGTCTGCTTCATGTGCAGTATACAAATAAAAAGCAAGCTATTTGCAAATATGTTTGCATACTTTTATACAAAGATATCATGTACATGAAGTAGAATACTTTTTCACTATAAAACTTATCGTATGTAATAAATTAGCATCAGTATTCATAATTGCCATGTAGGTCAAGATGTAGAAAAACCAATTAATATCTCTTACAGGGATATTAATCTTTCAAAATTTCATTTTGTCTGTGTTTGAACTTCATAGAAAATGGTCATAAAATTGATACATATTAATTCCTGGATTCTTTCACTTCTTAATCTGAAATTCCTCCATATTTTTTGTGGGAAATTGTGGTGTTTTTAAATTTGGCATTATATAAATTTGCTACATAATATCTACCCATTTAGTTGTTATTATGTTACTCCAATTACAGGAAAGAGGATTGTTAATAAGGCTTCTAAGACCGTTTTTAGCATACCATATTTCAAATGAATGTATATAAACATCTGTTATATATGCACAATTTTAAATATCTGTACACATTTACACATACACATGTTTAAACAAATATGCCTCAAATATCTGTATATATCATACATGTCTTTCATTGACTACATACATAGTCATATATATGTATATATAAAATCATACACATAGTCACAATTATATATGTCTTGCAATGTCTATATATATTATATGAAATTTTTCAGTGGAAATATATATATATGGAATATATATGGAATTTATAAGAAGGAGTGTATGTCTATGCTGCTTTTAGTAATTACATCCAGATACTTTCCAGAAAGAGTGGTTTACCAGTTGTACTGTCATCACATGTTCAGATGATTTCAATTATTCTATACTCTACAAATACTTTTACAGATTTTATGTGCTGCGGTACATAGTAATACAACTCCATTTGCTATTAAAGACATAATTTTTTCTGAAACCAAGGCTTTTTCCTTTTAAGAGGAAGTACTCGAAGGAGGGAAAAGTCACTACTTATAACCCAGAATGTGGACAAGTGTTAGAATGAACAAGAAGTCCCAGAAGCACCCGCAAAGGAGATGAGCAACTTTATTAGTATTAGAGTCTAGTAATATTAGAGCAGACAAAATTCTAGACTAGACTGTAAAATGCAGATAAGCCATAGTAATAAAGTAAAATCCTGGTGAGTGAATAATCAATGTTCAATGAAAAATATCAAGATGCTATTTTGTTATTTAATTCCAAAATCTATTTTAAAATCTTGGGTTGGTGAAGGACTGTCATTGGAACTGCAACACACCTCTTCTTCTCCCTCTCCCTCTCCACCACCCCCTCCCTTTCCCTCACTCTCTGTCATAAAGAGACTTCATGGTTTAAACATGCAGAATAAGATGAGGTTAAAATTCCTTCCTTGTTCCATGTAAGTTCCAACTGCTAGATAGCATGTTTCAGATAACTCCAAACTAAACATGCCCAGCCAGATTCGTAACCCAGGTCTTACACCTGGGAAAATATTCAATTTTAAAGGAGCAATTTGGACTATCCTAGTAAAGCAGTAACAAACATGGTTATAGCAATTGAAACTAACTCGGGAGGCAGAGGCAGGTGCATCTCTGTGAGTTCGAGACCAACTTGGTCTACAAGAGCTAGTTCCAGGACAGCCTCCAAACACACAGAGAAGCCCTGTTTCAAAAAACAAAAAAAAGCAACTGAAACTAAAATTGTTATTGCCTAATTTTATAGGCATTTAGCCTATAAAATCTGCATTTAGCCAACAAATATACAGAAGAAAAAATGGGAGTGCTTTGTTTATATCAATAAAGCTATATAAATTTTAAATGATAGCTATACTCTCTATATTTTCAAAGTGAATAGATTTTAAAGTATTTTGCCAGCAATATTAATTATATATATGATTATTATATGTATATATATATATTCATAATAATATGTTGATCACATTCATTCCCCTCTTCACCTCCCCTCTCCCTTTCCCAGTCCTGAAAATTGAATGGGGGTTTTAACAAATGATTTCTCAATTTCGAAACTTCATTTCAAAAGATACAGACAAGAGTAAGAAATAAGTTACACAGCGCTAAGATGAACAGAACGGCTGCTTAGCGTGGAGAGTAATTATGGAGTGGACTATACAACAAAAGTGAAACAAATCTTATCTAAATTGCTTTAGAGAAAAAATATAGAAGAATATTCATGGGCTCTGGGTATAACATAAAACACAAAATAAATTAATCTGTATTAGACAAAAGGAGTCTAGGATGAAAGATGAGAGCAAGCACATGTTTTAGGCTAGCATTTTGTGCAAAAACTGAGACTGTGAATTCAAGCAAGCAGAGGTTAATATGAGAAAAGAGGTCAAATGGTGGAGACATTATTTTTTCCTTTCTTCCAAATGTTGTAATGTAAATTACTAATGGAGGGCATATATTTTCCCTCTCATATCTTGTGTACATTTTCTTCACTACGTATGGTTGCCCACTTTTGGATTAACTATTTGACATTGAATTGGTTATGCACAAATTGCTCAGCCTTGGAAAAATCTCAACTAAGTGTTTTCATCCTCCTCCTTCAGAACCCATGGTAGATAAGAGGTCTCTTCTATAATGTTCATAGTACAGATAATTAAAGGGAGCTGTCTTTGCTAAATAATCATTTCTCATTCATTTGTTCCTTCCTTCAATGAATATTTACTTAGCACTCTCTATATTCCAATAACTGGTGAGAGACTCTTTAAAGATATAATCAAATTAAAATGGGACCCTTTTGAATGGCTCATAATCCAGTGTGAATGGTGTTCATACTCTGTGTGAGAACAAAGGGAAGTCAGTCACCTGTGACATAGCAGAGACAACTGGGAAGAAAATAAGTATCATGATCATACAATTTTAATTTCTACATTTGTGAAGAAATATATCCTGCTTTTAAGTCACCTAGTCGCTGGTGTTTGTTACACAGCCTTTGCAAATGAGTACATTGTGTCTAGTATTCCCTGGTTTCCTAATGTTACCGCAATTATAAACTAGTAGCTTGTAAACTTAGGGTACAATAGAGTCATGGGGATGGATGTTAAATACATGTTTCTGAGACTGAGTTTTGTTTGAAGGAGTCTGAACCCTGTGCTTATTTTAGGTTGATGATGACAAAGCTGTCTAAGAAACAGATCCACAACAGAACAGGTTTAGTTTTGTTTGTACAATCCTTGGAATAAACAACCCAAAGCACTTTCTAAAAATAAAGAATAACTTAAAAAGCTTCTCTTGCCCAAACCTTGCAATTTCTTTTCTTCTATGCCTAATTGTATTGGCCTTAAAACTTAAAATTTTGCTGTAAATGATGAGAGTGTGCAAGATACAATTAGCAGGGCAGACTCCTAAATTCTTTTGAGTATCCCAAATAGTGTCGGTAGTACTTGCCTTACACAACTACTACAGAGATTAAATCAACGTCTCTGACATTTCTTCCGCAGTTGGGTACATTCAAATGATATGATTCTTACTTTCTATAGTATTAATTTTGTTCTAAATGAGCAACTCTGGCCAGAATGATTTAATCTTTGCATACATCCTCCAAGTTCATCTTCATCAAACAAGGTTTCATCCTATTCTTCCAAGTCATACAAACTCTTTGATATTGAGAATTTGACATGGGAAACTTGTTAAATAGGTTTGTGTAACTAAGAAAGAAAAATATGGAACATTAAGGAGGCAATAATGATAGGAGTCAATGGACATCTACTGGCCTCGGGAAATAAAAAGTGTTCTCAACCCTCAGAAGTTCAGAGGAATGCACCTAAGATCCATAGTTTAAATCTGTCTTTCTTGTATGTTTACTTTCTTTTTTATTCATTTTATTTGGATAAATAAATAAAAATAATAAACAAATAAAATCCTTTTAGGAAAAGTGCAACCGTGTTGACATATTCCCAAAGGTTATAGGGATGTCCCAATCTGCTTCAGACTCAGTGAAAGGAGGGCCATCAATGAGAGAATAGGATTTCACATGAACTTTGTTAAAATTGTGAGAAACTATTTGATATTTCATTATCTATCCATGTAGATGAGACAATTATCATGGCCCCCTCTCCACCATGAATGAGCTTCATCTAATTAGTTGATGATGTGACAAGAACAAAGACTTGCTTTTCTCAAAAAGAAATTCTACCTAGACTCAACCTGTAGTTCTTATCTGTTCTCAAAGCTAGACATCCTATTTTCATCAGCTCTTGGAAATACCAAGCCTTTTAAATCTCACAGGCAAATTCCAAACAAAATAAAACATCCCTCTCTACATGGTTTCTCTAGAGAATCTTGAATGATGCATACCTAACTAATGCTGATCTTAGGATTTCCCAAAGGGAAGCTGGGAGAGAAGAGTTCCGGTCTCTGGGAAAGAGGTAGTGACTGGCTACTCACAATACTTTGTGAGCTTGAGGAATGGTTGCTGTGAAACTGGGACTGAAAGCGCTGGGATCAATCAGATGCTGCACGCGTGCTCCTGAAAGCTCTGTGTAGGCACAATGAGGCTGACTCAGGAAATGGGTGAAAAGGAGTGAGGTATAAGCAAGCTGTTGTTGTTTGAGTGACCAGGATAACTCTGAGAGGAAAATTCTTCTAGCTCACTGACCCAGTGATGAGTAACATGGGTTATTGGAACACATGCTACTGCACATCCCCTTGACAACGAGTCAATAGCCATTCTAATGCATAAATTCCACCTCTGTCTCATATAAGCTCAAGGATGGACAGAGTCACATGATGATCTTGCGAAGGTCGCCTAAGTGTCACACGCGCCTCCTGGCACTCCTATTTCCTTCCATGAAGGAATGTCAGTAGACTAGATTATGCAAGGTTCTCCAATGGATCATCACAGATGCTTGCTTTAGGATAGAAATACTATTGTCTCACTTACAGGAAACTATGCTACAGACCAAATGTGATCCTAAGGAGCAAATATGTGTGAACTTGACATGTCAATCAAAAGGAAACAGCTTTGTTCTTAACAAACTATGAATACCATTTATATTTTTGGTTGCGAGCCTAGCCTTTAACGGCTGAGCCATCTGAGAAGAGGAGGAGAGGGGAAGATGTGGGGGACCAGGAAGTTTGAGACAGGGGAAGAAAAGAGGAGAGCAGGATGAGAGACACCATAATAGAGGGAGTCATTATAGGTTTGAGGAGAGATCTGGCACTAGTGAGATTTCCAGAGATCTACAAGGATGACACAAACTGGCAAACTAAACAATAGTGGAGAGACTACCTTAAATGCCCCTTCCTGATAATGAGTTTGATGACTTCCTTATATGCAGTTCTAGAACTTTCAACCAATGACTGATGGAAGCAGAGTCAGACACTCACAGCTAAACACTGTACTCAACTCCTGGAACCCAGTGACATAGAGGGAGGACTGATGAGCAAAAGGGCCAATACTGGGCTTGTGTAACCCACCACAGAAACAGCTGATCTGAACAAGGGAGAGCTCTTGAACAACAGACTGATGGCTGGGAGTACAGTATGGGACTGATCCAGACCCCCTGAATGTGGGTGTCAGTGAGAAGGCCTAGGCAATCTATGGGGCCTTGGGTAGTAGATCAGTATTTATCCCTGGCATAGAAATGGACTTTGGGTGCCTATCCCAGAATGAGGGATGCTCTCTCAGCCTGAACTCTTGGGGGAGTGCTTAGGCCCTGTTCTGAGTGAAATGACAGACTCTGGATATCCCCCATGGAAGGCCTTACTCTCCCTGGGGACGGAGTGGGAATTGGGTGGGGAGCTGGGAGCATTGATGGGGGCAAGTGGGAGAAGGAGAGGGAGAGGGAGCTGGGATTGGCATGTGAAGCAACCTTGTTTCTAATTTAAATAAAATACCATAAAAGTATCATACATATGTGGAATAACTCTTACTGTTTCTCCTACAAATAAGGTACAAATCTAGACTGCCTCCTATCTATCTCTGGTGTCAGAAGCTCGTATGTCACTGGTGATGCTCATTATTTGTCTTCTATAGTTATAATCACACTGAAATACTTTGTTATCTAAAGACACATCTCTCAGTTAAATAAGAGAGGAATGAAGTAGAAACTCACAAACACACACACACACCTCTATCTATACACTTAAGTGAACACTGGACATATGCATAATTGGTGTGGTAGTCATGGCGTCCTGTCTTCTACAGAAGTCAGAGATGTCTTTTGTTGTCAGTTGCTTGTGGGTAATCTGTATCTTCATTCTTAATATGAATCCTCAATGAATAATATGTTTTTTGGATTAGAGCCACAAAATATTTCATTAAATTTTGTCATTATACTCATTTTAGATCCTAGATTCTTTGACAGATTCCCCTAGTTTTGCAAATGGGTCATCTTCTACTTTGCTTCTGCAACTATGATCAGTCATTCCAGAAAGTACAATAACAAGTTTGTGTTTTCAGTTTCTGTAAAAGCACAAAATAAGCAGATATCTTTGTTAACAATTTTTGTCGTGTCCCCTAGTGAAATTATTTCCCCCTCAGTAATTAAGCAGTTCCAATAAGTGGAATCTAAATTGTTGGAAATAGATGTAAAAATTCTATTATGGGGCTATTCAGTAAATAATGTGATTTGTTCTTTCTTCATCACCAGATTCATTTATTCTGGCTATGGGAAGAAATGGCACTATATCCAAATCACTGATCATTCCTAGAAATATTCTATACAATGAGCAAAATAAATGTCTCTAAACTGAATGGTAATTAGATTTCAATAGAAAAACCCATCATTCTGTCAGACCATCTGCTTTAAAATGATGGAGTGAATGGATAAAAATCTGATAATTCCATGAGTAAGAGTCTATTGGCACACTTCATTGGACTGAAATGAATACTTGACTCTGGGAAATGTGGTGTGAAAGAAAATGATGGTTTAGCATCATCATAGATGGTAGTGGAAGTATTTGAAGAGTGGAGTGCAAATGTGTATCCAGAATATAGTCTGCAGATTCCAATAAGAATAATTAATTTTTCTTTAGTGGTATAAGGTGTTAATTGAAGTGACTGGATAGTACCCATTGATAAAGTTGCCATTCATAAACTTTGTGTACATTTCAGTTAATGGATGGATTAAGCATACATGGTGGTGGTAGCCAGATCATCATTAGTAAGGGAAAGTGCACACATGTTGAGCCCAAATCCTAGCTTTTATTTATGCCCCCATAGTCTCTTTGTCTCTTCTGGGGTTAATTAACCTAGATGTCAAGAAGAAGGGTCAATTCACTCCTTTAATCAAGTAGAAATATCTAAATTGAGAACAGAAAGTAGATGAACTTTGTTATCCCTCTTCTGACTATACATTGATAAGTCAAACTAGTGGTATTTGCAAGTGGGTGGAGACTTTGTAACTGGATGGACACTTAGTGTGTTCATGACACACAGTAAAGCAATCTCTGAGGCATGGCCCTTCTAAAGACCACGCATCTGCAAACAGAGATGCCAATGTATAAACATCACCACTATTTGCAATGCTCTTGTAAACCTCACTTTCTTGAGTCTGATTCTGGAGACAGTTGCAGACAAGTACAGGAGGGAAGGCTGTGGGGTTTTTCTTTTATGTTTCTGCTTTACTTATCCTAGATTTTTTGTTACTATTGAAAATTTTTATGTCTATAGTAGGAGAATTTTATGTCTATAGCAGGAGAATGCCCATGCACTCCTGTGTGTTAGCTTACTGGGGAAATAGCCAGACAGACATACACAAAGCCCATTTTTATATTCATTACTTTATTTGAAGACTCTGTAGATAGCTTTTAGTACCAATTCTTCATGTGTATTCATATTTCATGCTCATTTTAAAAGGTCTGTCTGCCTTGCTCATTTCCATTCTTCCTTGTTTACCCATCTTTTGCCACACCCCTTTATTATCAAGCTTGCTACTACTGATAATTTGATGGTGAAAATATGTATCACACACATATATAAAGTCTATATATATAAAGTATATGAAACAGACACGTAATTAACATTTGCTTTATATTTGATTCTACTTATCTTCCCAAATATTATATTAGGAACTTTGAAGAGACATCATAGTACAAAACATGACACTCTCCTTTGGAATTTCTATCCTAAATCAAAACAAAATAGATTCGGTAATTTAAAACACACCTTATTTAGATGTGCATGCCTCATAGTTTAATCTTACTCTCTAGACTAGCTGTGTAACCCTGAGAAGAAAATTTGAAATCTCCAGTTGTTAATCTAAAATAGAAATAATATTCGGTGGTGCAAATTTATACTCTCACCTTCCTGAGGAGGGAAGTTCTGCTTGGACCAAGAGTAAACACAGGACAGACTGAGTAATTTGGTGAAAACAGTCACAAAAATAGAAGAGAAGAAAGAATAAGATTGGGGATAATGTTCAGTGATAAAATACTTACCTAGCAGGCATGAGACCCTGCACTCTATCACACAGGACGAAATCTCTAGTACCACAAGAAGAAAAAAAGTGAGAGCAGTATGAATGTTTTCAAAGAACTCTTTAGGGAACTGTGTGATGCTCAACCTCACCCCCCCCCACTGTTCCTTTTAAGAGGTAAAAGAAAAGTAAACTTCGACGTAGATGTACCAGATGACAAGCTTTAGGTTATAGACGCACCTGATGAAGATCTAGTACTGAACCAGGTGCTGACTTTTGATTCGTGAAGAGATGGAAAGAATAAACCTGGAAACAGAGACAGCAAGTGCTGAAGAAGCGACAATAAATGTACAGATGCTATTCTAATTAGAAAGAGTGGTACATGTTAAACATGACTAAATGGTACAGTTTTAAATCCCAGATGACTTTCTACTTCTAAATTCTGGTCCTCTCACTTTCCATATTGGGCATCTACCTCTGCACACAATACTTACTGTACCATCCTAAATTCTGCTCAACACATTGCTCTCCATTCCCCGCTGGTTCTTCAGAGACATTTGCTGGTTTTCTGATTTGTGTATCAAGAACAAAAGTGCAAGCATGTTTGTTTCCTCACTGGTAAGAGCAAAGATTGTACTATCCATGACATGGAACTGTGACAGTTATTAAGGGATTCGAGGTTTATGTAAATTTTTAGTACATAGCACATGTTGAAAGATATTTTTTAAACTGGTGGTTTAATTTACAAAACTATGAGCTAGTATTCAGAGATACTTCATTGACATAAAATGCCTACAAGTCAAGTAAACGTCACTGTTTGCTTTGAGTTCAAAGCCAAATAGACAATTTATTGTGAAGAGGGAATGGGTAAATGGCACACCTCTTTAAAAATGACTGTATTAGGCTTATAAGTAATAAAGTACTCTACATTCCCTCCTTCAAATGGCATGGTTTCATTGTTTAAAGTATTTGAAATTACAGGTTCTACATGCTTGTTTCCCTGGACAAACATCCCAGTCCCCCAGGGATTACTTGGAAATCCATTGACAAGCACACTCATGTTAAACAGCGAGGCAGAGAAATTAGCCATAGGCTTCACTGCTCTACTTCACGTTCAGTTTTCTTGATAAGGAAGCAGAGACGCTCCGACTCACTACCGCTGCTGCTAACACTTCCTTCACCACGATAAGTGGAATTGTCCTGAAAGCCTCTTCAGCAGCTGATTGACTTCATGTTGTATACGATAACAAACCAGAGCCCTGAGAACTAGAGCGGGTGAAATAGGTGAATTATTCTAAGGGGATGGAGAACTAAATGTTAATGTTTGAAGGTGCTGAGATGCTTCTTGCCCAGTGTAAATAGGCTTCTCTTTAATTTCCTTTGATAACTCCACTCTTCTATGTAATGTGTAGTGACGGCGGAATACGCTGTGATGGAAAAACTTAATCCTCTAGATAGTGTTACCAGTAAGATCCCTGTATCTTCATTGTTTTTCCTTTGCATAAAGATTTCCTGGAAGTAATCCATTCTCTCTCAGATATTTATTGTGCTAAGCCTTTGATTAAAAATTCTGCCTTACATCATAATGAAACTCATTACTTTAGACATCCAATATATGCCAACAAATAGAAATGAAAAAGGATAATTATCCAACTAAGTTAAAAAAAATTCTGCCTAACTCAATCAGCACAAACAGACTCGGGTTGCATTTGTATGTTTGTGTGTACACACACACACACACACACACACACAAATATATTTGTATATGTATATGATAATTTATATATATCACTAATAATCAAAAATGAGGCTATTGACTTGTAAGTGACAGAAGGCATGAGAAGGTTGGTTAGACAATACTTGGGGAGATTGGAGGGAGGTCAGGGAAGGGGGAAAGTGTAAGTCTATTTTAATAAAAAATTATGCCTTGTGATGAGTTGAAATATTTTTTAATTTAGCTTTTCTCCTCTCTATTCCTTATTAATTACTTTGTTTTATTTCATTATCAATTTCCTTATTTGTTTAAATGTAAAGCTACATTATTGAAAAAATCTTCAAGAGACAAAATAAAATGACTACTCCCATATTTCTAGCATTTTCATCTCAGGCAGCAACTCCTGGTACACTCTGTTAATATTACTATTTCATATTATATCACATAACAGTATCTTTGTAAGCAATTGAAAATATTTGCTAACTAAAATAATGAAGAATATATTGAAATAATATGACATAGATCACAGAGTCAAATCAAAAGTCTGATAGCTCAATCACAACCAGACAAGGGCACAGGAAACCTCTTTTGGCATTGTCCATCACAATAAAAACAGTCTTGGCCATTTGATTCCTACTCTTGACATTTGTATCAAACGTTAAAGTTCTAGGCAAAAATATATCACATTGGGTGAGCTAGCTTTAGCTGTGTGCATCTCAGTGAGAACACAGCAGAGCACCTGTCTATTAAAATAGTTTTCCAACAGAAAATGAAGATTCTGGTATAGAAGAAAGGGAGTTGGAGTTTACTTATAAAGTATCCACAGAGAACTGTTCAAGGATACAATGGCCCTTGTTTCTTGTGTATGCATCATGTTCCTGATATCTCTGTCCTTGGGCTTCCTCTAGACCATTCCATGCAATGTAAATATGCGATTAAGATTATTATACTCATGTCTTACAGAATATAAGATTGTACATATCTATAATACAAACATTGCCATCAGCACAGAATGCTTACCTAGTATTTCAGGATTATGCACCTCTTCCTGGCTCAAAGCAGTAGACAAAGAAAAGTTCTTCCTTTGGGGGAAAGGCTGTGTCTAGTTACAATGAGATCATCAGTAGACAGTATTATTGTCTTCTTTGCTAAAAAAAAAAAAAACCTTCTCTGATAAAGTAAATTTCCAGAGGTACTTCATATGCGGGTCCAGCCATTTCAGTCAGTTGTAGAGTGGTTCTGCCATGCTCACCCTAGAGCTTCCAGCCTGGCTGGTCAAAGCTGGCTAGATCTACAATGCATTACAAGTGTCCCTCTACTCAGTCCTCCTGCTACCTTTCTTGACCAGTACTGATTTCTAAAAATATTCTTATCACCTGCTCCAAAACAAGTAGTTTGGCATTTGTTATCTATATATTTATAGAAATACCATTTTCCTTAATTGTCTCTGAAATCCTGGTTGGAGCCCAGATTCAGTCCCTTCCCTTGTGGAGTTCTTTTTCATGAGGCCTCAGAGCTTATCTAGGTTTCTAATTGGAGTTCAGTGAAATAGATACAACTAAGAAACAAAAATAAGAACTAAAAGCTCCTGCTGTCCTTTGAAATGAGATTTTTTAAATAATAAGTATAATATCTGTGTGATTTGGGTTTTAACCTGGTCAGGGTTTATTAAGGTGAATATGTTCAAGTGAGATAATTTTCAAATGGCCTTGAAAAACCTCCAGCCATAATATTTATAAATTATTGTTAGTAGTTAAAGTAGAAAAGAGAACTCTAAACCTTTTGAATTGGTGACCTCAGTTCTAGCAATATTGCAATTATAATTTTTAGCAGTAGTATATTTCATTAACTACATAAACTGGTTTATTAATAGCAACTCTATATTTTTCATATTAATTCAACTGAAAATTACCTTTCCTTGCATATTCCTAATTCATGTGTTGGGTAATCTTGACACTTTTAAGGATAAAATTATTGTAAAAAAAGAGATACTATCATAGGCATATAACAGAAAGATGTTGGCAATCTTCTGCTTTTAAATGATTGCATGAATAGATTTTAAACTAGAAAATGTGTCACTGCCGTGGAGTCGGGGAATGCCTAGGCTTGGAGAGAAGCCTGGATTTAGTCACCATTCTAGAGTTGAATAAAAATTTATATTCTATAACTTCCCTACTCCTTAGGTCTCTGAAACTTTGGAACTATGAAACTTGGTTTACTTTTAATCCGTAGTATATCTAGCAAAAGGAAAAAGAAAAACTAGATTCCAGGTAGTGTTGAAATGATGCATCATCCATACTAAAGCCCAGATTTTAAAGTTGCTATGCTGCAAGAATATTACATGAAAAATGAATGTGACCATTTATTCACTCATTAAAATTCAATGACTATATTTTTGGCATCACTGTGGACATATGGTATATCATTTAGGAAAAGAAAAATTCGATGACAATGCTTTGTAGTTTTTCTCAGCACCCCTAAGTACATTTATGTATATCTTGTGTTGAGTGACATTTCCTTAAAGTGGTTTGATTGACTGAGTTTTTAATGTCTTTTATTTATCAAAGAACACTATTTTTGTCTTCATTGGACCTTCGATTTATTTAATTTTATCTTGTTTTTATTGAGGCAGGGTTTTGTTATATGGCACAGGGTTGGTCACAAAATCTTTATCCTCTCTCCCTCAATCATTTTTGTGTTGACACATGCACAACAATCATATCCCAGTTTTTTCCTGGACCTTTGAATCACATCCTCATGGATCCTTTCAAAATTTACCCTATACAACATTACACCCCTAACTCTGGTTTACTTTCTCTACTGTTCTTGTTTTTATGAACTTTATATCTTCACCCATGTTTTTGTTTGTTTGGGTTTTTTTTTTTGCTTCATCTAATGTTCAACTTATGACTTGATTTAAGGATAATATCAATTAAATCTAAAGCAAGAGCCCTAATTCTAAAATTAAAATGTGAAATAGTGGCTATTATGGGTGTGGCTAATGTTATTAGTCAAATGCAAATAAGAAAATTTGTAGAATGTGCCATACACTTAAAATATATACAATAAAACTGATTTATGTAAATAGCATGACAATCTCCAAGGAAGTTTTTGGACTCCTCTAATTTGGACAGTCATGGTCATTTCTCCATTTTTACTGAAATTAAGTTATATGAATGCTTCCCTTAGATCCTCGCATTGGTTTCTAATTAAGCACAACTACATTATCAGTGGTGATTAACCTGTGGCAAAGCTTTCCCTGGTGGTTTAAATGAGTGTGTGCAAAGGCTAACAACTGCAGCTTTCTGCTACTCCTGACCTGTTCTTACAGAGTCCTCCAACCAAGATGCCTAAGGTTCTGGGCTGCTGGTGACAGTGAGTGCCTTTCACCAGTGAGCACACTCCCAAATGATCTCAGATTTTCTGTACATGTGTCTTGTGTCTGTCCTTTCTTCATGCCCTCACAATCCCTAGTCATGTTTCCAGGATCCAAGACACACAGGTTATGGCAAGTGTTAAATCTTAGAGCTTTTTAGAAATCTAAAATAATAACTGTGTGATAGCTTAAGTCACAAAATTTGTAATATTTTGTAGTATACAGAAGATATTGTTAGTGACTTTTACTGTCCAGGAGCCACATGCCTTTTAAAATGTTTAGTTTCACCTTATATCATCTGAGTTACCTTTAGTTCATAACAATGTATAGTTTTCAGGTTCATCAGTGATACTAAAACCCTTGTGTAGTTATTGTTTCTTAAGGGAATTATACAGTTTAACATTTCTATTTCTATTATCTGCTTCCAAAATTCTAAAGGTACGACATAAAATTCTGTGGTGTGAATCTCTCTGCTTCCAGATCACCAGTACTCCTCCCTCCTGTTAACTGTGCCTTCTTTCCATCTTAACTATTAGTTTTTTACCATGTTGTGCCTTCCAATAAAATACATTACAAACCACTAGGCAGTGGTAGTCCATGCCTTTAATTCAAGCAGTAGAAGGCAGGGGATTTCTGTGAGTTCAAGGCCAGCATGGCCTACAGTACTAGTTCTAGGACAGTCAAGGCTATAAAAGAAACCCTGCCTCAAAACAAAACATTACAAACCTAGATGATCGATCCCACTGTTCCACATAGTAGAAGGAGCGAAATGACTCTCATATTGCACCCACACACACACAAAAACACACAAGCACATCTTAGTTAAAATATAATAATTAAAAGCTAAGTCACAGATGGCAATAAATGCATAAATATGTCTTTACATACAAGTATAAGATACAAATAAATACAATGTCATTTTAAACTAAATAATTAATGTCCTACCCTGTGACTACATAAAGCATTTTCTGTTTTAATGGTTCAAAACAATGCAAGTGTCAGGTGAGATAGTATCTACTGCATTTCTATCATCATAAGATACAAATTCCTAGAGATTAAACTACATTTAGAAGTGTAAATTACGACAAGAGCCACACATTTTAGCCATGACGGTCAGTCTTTTGAGAATTTACTGTCTTCTAAGTTAAGACTTTGTGAAAGCAAAATTTGATTCTTCACAAATATAAAGTTTATAATTAAGGAAACAACACAATTTAGTGACAAATATTATGTAACTAGCTGGCAAGTTTTGCATTGGAGATGATGTGTGCAAAGACATTTGCTGTCTGTTTGAGTAGAGCCTTCTGGGGAAAAGACCTAAGGGAACAGGGCATTAGTGTTCCCTATGGTGGTTACAAATGAGTGTGGAAGAGAAGGACCTGGAACAAATAAAAGAAAAAAACTGTTAGGAAAAATTATATATAACACTGCAGAGACTTCATAACAGAGTAGCAGCTTAAAGTGGGAATAAATGAAATGAAGTATCCACAAAGTATGGAGCAGTCAGTAGGTATCTACTTAGAGATGAATGCTTTTAAGTGCAATCATTACAGTGTGTTGAAGGATTAAAATTATTATAGTCAGAAACAGTAAGCCTTGGGGATGAGGAAGGGCAGGACAGATTTTCATCTAGCATCAACCTAACACATTCAAGTGTACCTTAACATACATTATCCTGATGGCCCTACAGTGTCTATGCATACAGACTATAGCAAGGTACATAGACACACAAATAAAAAGCAGACAAAGCACCATGTTACTTGTCACTCTCTGTGGTGGTGTTCTGAAGTAGGACTTAGATTCCAACTGGTATAACATTAGATGGCATGTAGACAATTATTCACAGAAGAGACAAAATTTTAAAAGAAGAGGAGGGAGATTATTGTATCTGTAGTCAATTCTATTTACACTGGTCTTAATCATACCTATAATTATTCTTTGATGTTATTAATTAATGACTGTGTATCATAATATGCCACCTTAAAAATAACCCTTATCCTGCCTGCTTAAAAAATAGATATGCCATTTAGATGCAAACACCTATGAACAAGGGTGTAAGCCTGGATTAAATTAGGGAGAAGACTTCAGATATATGCCTAGTAAGTAAACAAGAATTTTCCTAATGGAGGAATACAAAGGCCAATGTCAACATCAAGAAGAAAAGCAAATGCCAGCCAATTACAAGAGAAACCAGTGTGTGGGTAGATAGTATCTTTGAGTAATTGGTAGCCCTGGAGATGTCCCAGAAATGACAGCTCCAAAAGAGGAAATACTGCTCTTTAAAAAAAAAGCAAAGAATAGAGAGAAAGAGAAAATCAGAAACGTAAAGAGACTAGAGGACCAAAGCAACTATAAAGAGAAAATGAATATTCACTGCCTGCTTTCTATGGCCTCATGGGAAGGTCATAGATACAATACAGTAGAGCTTAAAGATCCAGGGCTAGCCTAGGAGGTAGGCAGGAAATTTGAATATTTCTGACTGCAGCTTCTTAGACATTTCCACCTTCAACATGTTGTAGCTTAATATCTGCTAGAATGATGTTTTCATAAGATGACAGTCTCCGGTTAACCATTTCAAATGAGGTACACATTGTGATTTGTACAAATCACACTTCTGTGATCCGACAGTGTTTCTGAATTTCCAACATTGTGACATAATTTAGCATTCTAAAACACAGGACATTTCTAAATTCCAGCATGTAATTTTTAATTACAACAAATATTCTATTGATCTGTAGCCTCCTTAAGATTTCATGAAGAAGGATTGCTGTTCCATGCATAAGCAAGAGGCCATGACAAACACAAATTTGAATTGGACCTTCCAAGTACAGTTTGTTTTCCAACTAATGACTCAAGAGCGCATATTATTTACTGTTGTGAATTTCACCAATGAGATATTCTTCATATGTAATTTTATTCTTTGTGTTCATTGGGTTAGTGGGTGTGTCTGGGGTCTGAGTGTTTATGCACTGATGTCCTCCACACATGTGTAGTGTGCAGAGACCAATTGAGGATATCAGGTGTCCTTTTCTGTCATTATCCAAGTTGTTCCCTTGAGAAAGGAATTCTCATTGATCTGGAATTTAGCATACTTTTTTCTAGGCTGCATAGCAACTACATCCCAGTTGGGCGCCTATCTCTACTAGCCTGTAGCATGGGGGAAAGGTCACACAGCTACACCTGACCTATTTAATTAATTAACTAATTAATTAATTATTGTCAGTCACGGTTTTTTGCCTCCCTCCATCTTCTTCTCCCAAGCTCTATCTCCAACCTCCTCTCCAACCCACCATCCATACCTCCTCCTTTTTCTTCAGAAAAGGGATGCCTCCCACGTATATCAGCCAGCCATGGCATATCAAGTTGCAGTAAGAATAGGCACCTCCTCTCCTCGAGGAGGAAACCCACTAGGGGGAAAGGGTCCCAAAAGCAGACAGCAAAGTGAGAGATAGTCCCTATTGCCACAGTTAGGAACCACATAAGAAGCCAACCTACACAACTGTAACATATGTGTCAGTCCCATACAAGCTCTCTCTGGTTTGTGTTTCAGTTTCTGTGAGCCCTATGAGACTACCTTAATTGATTTTATGGGTTTTCTAATAATGTCTTTGTTTTGTGTGGCTCCCATAATCCTCCTCCCATCTTCCCCAGGAGTCCCCAAGGTCCACCTAATTTTTGACTGTGGTTCTGTTTCCATCAGTTACTAGGTAGAACCTCTTTGATGTCAATGTGGCTAGGCAACAATCTATAAGAATATCATTAGGAGTCTTTTCAGCAATTATTTTTTGTCAGTCATGTTTGGTTCTATCCTAAGAATCTGAGCTGTCCAGAGTCTGAGTCTTCACCCTCAAGGCAGTGTCAGGGTGGGATCTCTTTCAGGATGTCTACTTCAAGCTGGACCGGTCATTGGTTGGTCACCACCATACTTTCTGCAGCACCTGCATCCCAGCATATCATATAGGCAGGGCAAATTGTAGGTCAAAGTTTATGTGGCTGGGTTTGGGCCCCAATCCCTCCACTGGAAGACTTGCCAGGTTACAGGAGGTGGCCAGTTCAGACTCTTTATCTCCCATTGCTAGAAATCTTAGCTAGGGTCACCCTCATAGATTCCTGGTACATCTGGCTTTTATGAAGGTGCTGGTGATCTAATCTTGTCCAGCATTTTACCCACTGAACCACCTCCCTGGCACTCATTTCTTGTCTTTATCCTCAGTAATGGTGTGCACCAGAGAAAACACAAACCCAAGGACATGAGGAATCACTGACAACATATAACTTCTCATGTCAACATTTTATGGACTTAATGACATTGACTTTATATTTCTGTCTTCATTGTCCTGTTGTAGAGTTTTGTGTATAAGGGATTCTTGAAGAATTAACAATTAAACTGACTGAACGTTCAGCATACGATAAAAGAGGAAGCTGCCACTAGGAGGAGAATGTGGGTTGTATAAAACAAAGATAGTTTGTAGAAAGTGTTAGAGTGGGCATACTTGCTCTAATAAAGCATGTGCCACTAATTGCCTATGTAGAAATTAGTTTCAAGTTCAAATACTGTGACTAGATGTAATTTGCATATCATCTGAATAGTTATGTGACTGTAATCTGCTTTGAGAAAAGCACAAACTGCAATGGTATGCAAATGACAGAAGCCCCTGTCAGCTACTTGCTTTGTCTTCTGTGACTGAACACTGCCAAGTGCAATTGGTCCAACAGCTTAAATGAAAACCATTAAACGGAAGGAAAACTCTATTGGAATGTTTCTTCGGGACTTTGACATGGCAGATGAGCAACACTGAGATTTGATTTTGGAAAACTGAACTTAAGTAGAAAACTATGAGTAAAATAAATAGTATATAACAATTCATTTTTGTCAGATTCAAAAGTTTTTTAAAATTTTAGAGAAAGGAGAAGATGTATTGCAGGGTGAAAGGAAGACATGACATCCATGGCAAACTTACAGCAGGTCATCCATCTGCTCAAGTTTGATACTCCAACAAAGATCATTTCACTTTGCACCTATCCATCATTGTTTACTTTCGAGGCTGTATTTTAATTACAACCTTTCCCTTTCCTTTCATCCTTCAAAACCTATATCCCTCCTTACTGTCCTTCAAATTCATGGCCCTTTCTATCGGTTCAATCATTATCTGACGCATGTCTGTGTTTGTATGAACTACACATATATTCTCAAATATAACCTGTTGAGTCCAGACAATGCAGCTACACTTTTGAGAACCTTCCTCCCTTCTCCAGGTACTTGCTGAATTCCCACGTCAGAGTTTCAAACATTACATTTTCTGTGACGTCATTGCTCATGCTCCCCTAAAAGAAGCCTTTCCCATAAAATGTGCATTTCCATTGGCTGAACCATTGGAGTGGAGCAATATAATGCAAAATCTGACTGGGATTAATTACATGACTTATTCACCAGGTGACTTTGAAAAGTTGTTAAATGTCAATTTTTCCACATGTATGCAGTACCCATTTCATGCAACTGTGATGAAGATTTGTTCAGGCAAAGCAGAGACTGAGCTGTGTGCTATCTTTCAATAACTAGCAGTATATTACTGAATCTGAGCTAGGCATGAAGAAAGAAGTATCCCACATTTATCTGATGGTTTCTTTATGGCAGAAATGATTCCTGTACAATAACCTGCAGGAAATTTAAAAGGAGGATGGGTCTCTTGAAAGTTAAATCACATCTTTCACTTACTACAATTTTACTTATAATCCCATAGATACTATAACACAATGATTAGCGCACTCCCAAGAAATGTATATTATTAGAGAAACGAATCATGTTTTGATTTAACAGTGAGGTTAAAGAACCTGACATTTAAAATTCCACATTCCAAATTTCCTCAGAAGGCTGATGTAACAAGTTTCATCCAGTCATTAAAACATACATAATCAGAAAGAGTGAAGTTTAATGAGGTGACATTTAAAGATACTTAAAATTAATTTTCCCATTTGTTACTTGCATGTACTCAGGTAAAAATAAAATGCAAACTTAAAAGATTGATAACCAGATACAGTGTTATTTCCTTCTTAGAATTTAGTGTGGATATACTGTCTTGAATGGCTTTCTGACCTTTAAAAAACAAACTACAGCTGTGATTTCAGGACTGCCAAGTACCTCTTTATAAAATGTAAAAAACAAAATGTCAGTACTAGTTTACATCCAATTTAAACTAATTATTTTGAAACTTGAGCATGTTTGTTTGTCACCTCCGGATATTTTTACAAATAGGTTTGCTTGTCCATTCAGTCCTTCTCAGGTGATGTTGATGACACAATGAGTAGTGAGGCCCAAAATGACGCTGACTTCTCAGAGAGACAAAACCACTAAGACCAGGCCTGAAAATTAGTAATTTTGCCCCTGGCACCTTGAACAAATTCAACATAAAACTGCTTCATTTGACGCCTAGCTTGGAGATTTCAAGTGATTATTACAATGTTTGTTATTTTAAATAGCAATCTTTTTTTGTTATTGTTTAAGGAAATGCTTCAGTCTGCATTCCTAAAAGGATTTCCAGATTTTTATGCTCCTCTGTAGTCTTGGTTTCTCTCTGCACCCACTATTTTTGTAATCTGTAATAAATTGGCTAATTCAGATGGTGGAGGTGGGGTATATTAATGTTTATTTTTATCTGCTGTACCAAAATTTGCTTCTAAGGAGAGCTAAGTTCTAAAATGTGTATGAATGGTAGCTTTGTTCCAAAGATTTTCCTAATTGTTATTAAATATCAAAGGCTCTTAAATACTAAGAGAAACATGATGCTTTGAAAGAACAATAATGGCTCTCCAAAATGATGCGACAATTACCTAGCAGGCTCTGTCACATAAAGCGGCAGACGCCACTCCAAAGGAAACATCAGTCAGCGGCCTTCATTGATTGTGAAGTTAGCACACCTTTTTAGAAGAATGTATGAGGCTTGCCCAATCTGACACCGCTTGGTCCCTGTGTTTTATAATGATACATTGATAATCCCACACAGCTTCTGCCAATAATTAATTATTCTCTGCATCCAGTCCTAGCCTGGCTTTAGTCAACCCCAGTTATCTGTAGAAGTCTCCTCCAGTGTCCTTTAAATATCTCATTTCACCTTTCCAGCTAGAATGGGTTAATTCTGACAACATAATCTTCATTTCTTTGACAAAGCATTTATGTCATAGCTAGAATTATTTTCTTACAAAAGAGACTTTCTGGAAAAGGAATATTCTGGTCATTTCTACATTGTAATGCCCACAGAAGTGTATTATGACAAGGGCTTTGTAACAACTTTTTCTTGAGTAGAAGACATTAGGACTTATAAAGAATAAATTATTTTGGAAATTAACGTCAAAAATATGAAAAACTGTCATAGATAGGAGAAAAGAATATCTTCTACAAAAATCCTGTGGGAGATCCTCAGTTGGATATTAGGGAAGAAAAATTAATATGGCAGAAATTTGTTGGAATCAAAACAATGAATAAATAAATATGTGATATTGAACTAATGTTTATAATTCATGTTTTGTAAAATTAATGTACATAACCAGAATTATATGAAATGTTAACTTGATAAGAAGATAAGTGGCAGGTTCATCATTAAAACATCCTATTGTCCAAATAAGTTTATGTAAATCCAAAATTCCAACATTAAAAAACAGTGTGAACAAATCAAGGTCTCTGGCTGGATCCCCCAAACTCATTTGATCATCCTGCAAATATTTACTGAACTTGCCTAACTTGTAATAGGAATTCAAAATTTTGACATAACACAATACACAATGGTTTGGTATTTTAGAAATCCTGTCATTAAAGTCAATGTTGAACTGGCCAACAAAGGGAACCAGTATTGCCTCTGAAATACCACAGCTTAAGACAGGCCTGACAGTAAGTTTTCTTCCCATACTAAACTAGTAAAAGGTTTGTCATTCTGTTCCCTTCTGCGATAGATGTGATATTATGGAGAAGATTTATATGAACAGCAAAACAGAAAACATCAGTAGACCATAGTAGATATAAAATCTTACATCTAATACTAAATATTAAATAAACAATACAGAAATATTTTTAGTGAATAATATAACTCATGTCGTGATTACATACAAGTGGCTTGGGAGAAAGCTGAACAGATAGTTGTGGAGCTCTCTACAGTGAGAATCTACAGAAGCACCATTTGGTTTGGAATGATGACTCCTGGAAAGCTGTGTCTTCCTCAAAGGACAATAAAACTTGCAAGTATTATGATGACTATATATTTAACCAAGAGAGTCTGAATGCTCATCTAACAAGAATTCCCACTGCTAACACATTCTCACTTATCCAAAGGGATTTATTCATATTAGCTTGAATATCCATCCAATAAGAAGCCCTACTGCTAACATTTTCTCACTCAACGCAGGAGGTTTACATATAATATTGGCAACTTCAGAAAATGATTTTTAGTTTTCTTCTAAGTGGAAAAACTCAATATGATTTTTACTACTTTAAGAACAACTTTTAATTGTAAAAGTATGGTTTAAAGGTAAACAACAGAACCTGTACATGCTTCAAAGACATTTTTGTTTTTGAAGTTACCTGCAGAAATTTCATAAAGCTTACAGTCTTCTCTTTGAAAAACATAGCATAGCAGTTTAATTAAACTAACACTAAATTCTAAGACATTTATAGCAGCCTGCAGTCGTTGAGATGGGTACATTCCTATTACAGCTTTTTGCTACTGTGCATTAGAACACTGAAGAGTGTTCTGATGTTTAAATGAACTTTATTTTTAAAAACCTTTTATTTCTTTGGGAGAGGAGTCATTTTAAAAATAATTTTAAATTATTTAGAGTTTAGAATTTTCCTTTGCTCTTTTGGTGAAATTTTAATGAGTTTCATACAAAGGCTTGACATCTGGCTTGATCCAGAGGAGATGAACACTCTGAACAATGGATCTTAAATAGCAAAGACATTTTTTGTAAAAAAAAAAAATTTAAAAAGGAAAATCTGCATACCACTCAACTGGTTTTCCTAGAGGGCACTGCATAACTCCATGGAACCTTGCAATTCAAAACTCTGGTTCATAATAAAGCCATTATGTTCTTAAGGAATGATGATATAAATGGGATGCAAAGACCCACCAGCATAAAATATCATTCAAATGCAGCTACAAGATATTACTGACTTTATGAACCTGGTTAAAGCCAGCATATGGAGATTGTGCTGTAGATGAGGACATTGTGTACTTCAATTGTACAGATGAATTGACATCAAAATGCTTCATCACTATAGGTACATGTTTATGTTTCTCACAGATACTGGTAGCATTAAACTTGAAGGGATATTTCTATGACTGATATTTTTCAATTGCCCATACTCATCATTAGTTAAATAAGATGCCATAGGAAAAGGAAAACAATGCGCATACATATGCATATATATGGGATATATATGGGCTAACTTTAGCACTGTTAGAAGACTGAGATTATTTCCTTTGTCTTAGAAGCCAACTTCCTGGTGCAAAGAGCCAATGACATCTTGAGACTATTACACAAAGAGCCTGAAGCATCTAAAGAGGCTTTAGGGATGAGACATGGAGCCTACAGAGAAAGAGCTGGAGATGTGAATCAGGAAGTCCTTGGAAATGCAACCTGGTCAGATCTTGGTGGAATACCAAATTTAGCTACAACCAGAAAGAGAAATGGTGAAGACTCTGAGTGTGAACTGCTCAATTGAGTCCACAGACTCTCATAAATATGAAAAACAGTTACAAATTGTCATTAGAAGCTGCCAGGCTCTGGATACTTTGCCATTCTGGGTCAATAAACAGAAGGCTGATCTAGACACACATGGCTAATACAAGACAATATTGTACTTCTCCTAAGTTGTGTTTGTTGAACCTTTCCACAGTAAGCATATATCCTGTTATCCTTTTTCTCTAATATCTAAACCTCTTGATACTACAATTATGTGACACCTAGCAAAGTATTCTTTGTAATATTGGTTTATTTATGATTTTTTGTAACTAATGAGAGCAGAAAAGATCTGGTGTTGGCTTCAATTATCAACAAGCCTGATGTCATTGAGGGAGGAAACCAATTCCTGTGGGTTGTCTCTGGCCTCCACACATGCCTGAAATGGTACACATGCCTCCAAAAAATAAAAAAGTAAATATAATTAATAATTATTTTAAATAAAGGTCTTCAATCTATCTCATTACTGACTCCAGATCATGGCATTTTTGTAAGAATTACTGACATGTGATGGCATGTCAGATACATGTGCAATGTTATTTTTAAACCTTCTGATAGTATACAGTAAAACCAAGTTGATCTATGACAATTATTCTCAGGTGGATAGATTCTTGAATTTGCAGTACACATCATCAGAGAACTCTTAATAAACTTTTTGTTTTAATACTGTATAAGTCACAATGATAGTGATAGATTCACCTGGAAATCCCTATAGTTGATATCAAAGAACGTGCACAATACTTTATACTTCTATTACAAAAAGGACACAATTTAAGTTGTCCTTATCACAATTTTGAGTAAAATCTATATGTCAAAAACTGAGAAACTAAGGATACAATTACATACAATTATATATTTAAATATATTATTTACATTTCTTTTGCTATGTTGAAACAGCATGACCATGGCAACTTATAGAAGAGAGAGTGTGCTTGGGATGACTGTCCCAGAAGATTAGAGTCTGGGATGAAAGAGGAAAAGCATGGTGTCAGGAGGAAGTAACTGAGGGTTCACATCTTAAACTGAATTAGAAGGAGCTCACTAGAAATGCTGTGAGACTTTCAATTATTAAAGCAGGCCTCCAGTGACACATTTCTTCTAAGAAGGCTACACCTCTTAAACTTTCCAAAGAATGCCATCAATTGGAGATTAAGTATTCAAATGTCTGAGACTATGTGGGAGGCATCTCATTCAAACAATTGTATTTAGTATTAGAGACTATGGATTATGATACCTGTGATATATATATATATATATATATATGCATGTGTATATTCTGAAAAATCATATATGTATGTATATGTTCATGTACTTGTATGCACATAATAAATACCCATGCATATATATATATATGTATACAATTGTGTATGTATATATGTGTACCTATATATGTGCATATAATTGTACCTGTGTATATAATTATACATTCATTTGTACTTGTGCTTTTATAGGAAAGAGATTTATACATAAATATAGATATAAACATATATATCCTGCAAAATAATACTGATTTTTATTTCAAATGGTTGAGCTTATTACTATTTCACTGGAAAATTTACTCTCATTATACTAAAATTTGCCATAAGACATTATACTAAAATACATAATCTGAACATTTATAAGTTGATGCAGCCAATGTAATTTCATAATGTATTGTTTTTATAAACATAGTTATTTTGCATACAAGAGAGACAACATTTCATTTTAATTAGGTTATTTAAATTCTCTACAATTAAGAGAAACAGCTTTAGGGTATGAAACATAGCTCTAAGCTGTAAAATTTTATCTAATAAATAGGATTAAAAACCAAGCACCCAATTTCCAAGTGTTTAAGCCTAATGGCTAAGTAGTTCTTCTATCAACACACATCCTACAAAGATGCATGTGACACTTATTGAACTAGCTACTCAGAATTTAGAAATGACTGAGAATCCAATAGCAGGAAAAGTGACAGGGGTGAACAATAAAATTCATGTCACTCAACAGTTATTCAATAGGGTTTGAAGAATCAATATATAAATGAATTGAAGGTATTATTATTTTAAGGTCTTTCTACATACCAGGAACTAATCTAAACATTTTCATAAGTTCTTCTTCATGTGTATGTCATTTGTGCTGTTTTACAGGTAAGAAAATTAAGACTTAGGGAATAATTTCCCCAGTGTACCACCACAGTCAGATTTTATCTATTTTGAAGCTCTAGCTTAGAAACTGGAAGTAAAAGCAGCTAAATACTGATCCAGCAGCACGATGTCTGTGATATAAAACAAGGGTTCTAACCCATAAGAAAGGTTCATTCTTCTTCCATGCAATAACAAATATTTTAGTTATGAATTTTCTTCTTAGTGGGGTCTATAAAACCAAATGCTAGAGAACAGGAAATGAATATTGCTGGCAAAGGGAAAATATGGCAGCTTCCCTATATAGTCAGACAATGATGAGTGCAGCAATGCAAAGGAAACAAGCCTAGCAGCACTGGGAAGAAAACCTTCATTGGGAATCAAGTCCTGAAGGACCTTGCAGACCTTGACAAGGGAATGAGCTTTGGCAGGGGGAAGTAATAAAAGTCACTTAAGCAGAGGAGTGATACAGTCTAATTATGTCTTACTGAGTCAACCTGTCAACAGAGTTAGGTTTGGTCCTTAATAGAGATCAACAGGAAGAGTGAATGCAGTGAACAAAGAAAAATAAATGATCTTTGATGAATGCTGCAACTCCGTGGCAAAAAATTTCCTCGTGATTATATTTTTTCTTTCTAAAGGTTGCTTAAGAAAAGCAAACCACACCATCAGTTTGCATTCATATCCCAATAAAAACATGACAGTAACAGTATTTCACTATACAGTAATCAATGGATTTCCTGCTCTCACACTTTGTCCCATCTCAGAATTATTTCTCAAATCTACACAACTTCTGATAGTGAAAAACAAATAAACAAACAAACAAACCAGGGTATCAATCAAAAGAACTTTATGGCTGCATATTTCAAACTTCTCAGAGCTTAGGAACAGAACAGAGATCCATTGACTTTCTAGGTCATTGATTAATGATTATCTATATCTGTTTCTATCATTATGGGGAAAATCTATAAGAAAGAATTAGCTCACATGATTTTCGGTCCTGAGACATCTAAACTCTGCTGCAGGCTCAATAACCAAAAAGTGGCATACATGAACCTCAATGGCAACCTCTTCGTACATTTATCTCATTTGGTTATGCCAATCTTTCTGTTGTATGTAGGCTGTCTACGTATTGGAGACCCACTCATGGGATAAATATTCCATCCTTTTATTCAAAGTCTACTCAATTAAATCTTAATGTCATCTAAAAATGTCTTCTCGGCTGACATCCTTGATTGTTGCTAAGCAGATGTCAAGAAAAATTGCTAACCAAGTAAGTTACCTTTCTGCTTAAGTTTACCTTAGCCAATGGGATAGCAATAATGAAGCATTCATAAGAAGCATCCAGGAATGTTTTCCAATGCCTTTCAGTCCAATATCAAGAAAATTCACTCAGTGGCTTTAGAGCTTCCTTAGTGAGAAGATTCATGGATCCCTGGGACCTTCTGAAAGAAAACACTTCCTTATAGCAGTCCCTTATACACTATGTAAATAACAAATACTGCATGCTACATACCCAAACAAAAGCAGTCATGTTTTTGTGGAAGACATTTTAACATTCCTGTTACTTCAGCAGAACAACATAAATTAATGAAGTTAAAAGGAAAATTTTAGACTCAAATATCTATATAGGCCATTTGCAAAGTCAAGATTTGGAGACTCATTTTACTACTTGTTGCAAAACATACTATTTTGTACGTTGTATGATTTAGAGAAACATGAATTATTTAATTGCGTTGATGTTATCAAATAATATTTGTAGCATTTAATTCATACAAAGAGCATATATAAGTAACATTGTCTCCCAGAAACACATTTGCTGAAACTTCTCAATTCTGAACACTGAAGAAACGAGCTTTGCTTTTCTACAGCTTGAGAGCTTCTTATGCATCTGTGCACACAAATCTATCTGCACATAGACAAATATGGACAATATATACAGACAGCCGTATCCTAATACTTGGCAACCGTCCCCTCCCTCAGTACCAGTCCTCTTCCATCTGCCCCTCATCTAACTTAGGGCTCCAAACTATAGGCAGCTTGGCAAAACAATAGGCAACAAAACAAACAACAGCCTTCGTGATTTAGGAGTTGTTTATTCAAATTACCTTTGTCTAGCAAGTGTGCATTAATGAGGAAGGCCAGCTTAATTGCTTCCCTGGCCTAAATAAGGCAGGGATGAAAATCACATGACAAGGAGGCTGAAGCAAGATCCCAGATTTCAGAGTGAGCAAAGGAAAAGTGGTGTGGCCATGTTGCTAGCCATTCACACGTCCCAGAAGTTCCCTTATTTTCTTATTTACTTATTTTGCAATGGACTCAAGGCAGATCATTCCATGAAACCTCTAGAACCTATATCTTTCTCTTTAGAAGGATGAGATGGAAGGCATTTCTGAGAAAAGAATGTAGTTCTCATGCTGCCAGTGAGAGAGGAACACATTCCTCCTCTTTATACATGCACAGCTGCTACACTCTATTTGCATATTCATATTTGTGCTAAGCCCAATATTTGAGAGTACCATTTCAAGTAAGAAAACCATAAGAATCTCTGTGTGTTCCCTCTGGCTTTTTTCTTTCTTATTTTTTTCTGAGTTAAGGCAAATTTCTGCTAAAATGGTGATGTTTTTACATGTGTCCAAGGGGAGCTCTGTCAGTGTGGTGATATATTTCAGGAAGAAAATGTGGTTTTGGGCATATCGATTCTTGCCATTAAAGTTGGTACATGACACGACCATAGTAATATTTATTTTAACAGGACTTCTGCTTTTACAGAAAATTAAATTAAATTTAGTGCAAGGGTAAAAACAATCTTTCTTAGACTGCAAGTCCATCCTTCCATTATTTATCTCTGGTGATAGATGTAGCATGTGCTACAGTCCATCTGGGTGGAGAGCAGATCAAAATAAATGACACGAAACAGAATTATGTACTAGGTACAATATGTTTCTTTTATTGAATTTTTCTTAAACTTGATGGAAAGCAGATTACTAACCAATGCATTTATCATTCACCAAAAACATGTAGATGAGAAATCTGGAATGCCATATGAAATTATGCTACTCAAACTAGTAAACACCTTTAATCTATAGCACATGTTTTATCATGTATATAAATAAGACTGAAGGAAACCAGTATGGTTGGAAAAGATGTTCTTAGAGGTGTTGGTTCATTAAATAAATGAAAATCTCTAGTGTCAGAGGTGGGATACCTCTTATGTGTTATTGTTCAGAGATGTGTGATAGGATGGAAAGCAATGCGGTCTCCTGCCACTTTGTTTTATTTGCTCACCAGGACTAGATTTAAAATTGTTTTGCTGAAGAGACTATACATTTTGGTTTCCTGATGTACAGAAATTGAGCTGGAATTAATCAGAAAATTTCATTTCTGACAGGTATCTCTTACATCCCCAGGAGATATTATACGGGTCACTAAATATACTCAGATATTAAGTCCTATGAAGCAAGATAGAAACCTACCAAGATGGATTTGCCTACCTGTGCTGTAGTGGCATTACTGTTAGGAGGTCTGCTAAGATCTATCTGACTGAATTGAGTCCTACTCTTCAGGAAGGGATCATATATTGCACGGTAAACCTGTTTTTGTGTTTTTTTAAAAACATGATGGAGAAAATCATATATCACAAACCCAAGGCTAGAAATGAATAATGCTGTTCAGCTAAATTGACAGAGTATCAAACTGCCTTCTAAATATATATGTTTATAACCATCGAAACCTTCCATTCTCAACCATAATCAATGAAGTCTTTCTTTGTTTGGAATAGTGGTAATTGCGCAAGCCACTGTCAGTGGTCAGCCCTAAGAACGGCATTTATAGAATCCTCTCTAATTTGTTAATATTATAGATGAGATGGAGCAAAATTAATGTGGGAGAGAGAAGATAGGGATAAAACATCTAAAGTGGCATCTCTGGGAAAGATAGTCATTGAAACCACAAATGCACAGCAGCTGTAGATTCCTGAACTAAATCTGTACAAGAATAGGCTCATCAACAATGAAGTGCTGATAGAGAGTGTGGAGTCATTGCTTTTAATAGTGACCCTCACTGGGTTGTCAATAGATAGTTCCAATTAAATAGTCACACCATCAGTCACCCTGATTAAACTAAGTGTCTCAAGAAACAAAACCTAAAGTCATAAATCTTGGAGAGGACTGATGTGGGATGGAGTAATAGGGATCGTGAGAAGATAAGAGGGTAACCAGAAAAACTAATAGCATATTATATACATGTATGAAAATGTCAAAGAAGTAATAGTTAACAAAATGTACTTGTTCAGTAGTATCCTATTACTTGGAAAACTATAAAATATACTGAACAATCATTTTTATATTATTTGAACACAAAACAACTGAGCAGTGCCTGCATTTTCTTCCTGATCCCACAGGATCTTGGGGCCATTCAGACCACTTGAAGAGAATATTGATTGGTCTGCTACATCTTTCATAACAGAATGCTGGAACATATAGATATGTGAATAAGCAATTAATGTTGGATAAAACAAAATGGAAGCTGATGTAATAGCAGAATGGATGGGTAGATGGATGAGCCTTTTAAGTATTTGAGAAACCAGTGATGTCAACTAGCACAGAAGAAAATAGCCTTGGACAGAGTGATGCATCGGAGTCTAGCAACGGGGCTTTGGCATGAGTCTGTGAAGAACAACCAATAACCTCTACAATAGCTTGTGACATTGAGAGAGGGTTCCATGGGAACTTTTTGGCCTAAATCAATATGATGCAACCTATTCCTGGAAGTTGTGCTTGGTGACATAAGATATCTAGTTGAGGCATTGTCTCTCCCATTCTATGGTGACTCTACTTAAATTCCTTTTATATATGTATATCTCTTAGGAAGCTTTTATAGTAGGTTTTCATGTGCCTTTTCAAAAGGCTTAGATGATCTTCACCGTATTCCCTCCTTTACCTTGCTCTCCCAACCCATCCCTGGTTAATCTTCCTATTCCAGTCCCCCCTTTTCCCTTCCACAGCACCCATAGCACTATATTCTACTTCTCCTTCCTTGGGAAATCGTCTCCTCCTCCCTGATCCCTTCACTAGTTACCTAGGCTTGATGGTTATTCAGATTTGAAAGTTTAAAAGCTACCATCCACTACATATACCAATTCTGCCTTCCTGGGTCTAGGTTACCTCCCTCTGGAGGACTGTCTCCAGCTCCATCAACTACCCAGGACAAGGCAGGGGGAATCAGAGCACCTGGATTCTAGTTTTAGATCCGCAGTATCAATTTTGTTCTTTTCCCTTACATTACATTTCAACTGTAGTTTCCCTTCCTCCATTGCTCTCAGCCCCATCCCACCTCCCTTCTCTTCCAGATTTACTCCTCCTCCATTTCCCTCCAAAAGAAAAAAAAAGCAGATCTCACAGCATATCAACCCAATATGTCATAACAAGTTACAATAAGACTAGACACAAATCCTCATATGAAGGCTTGACAAGGCAACCAAGTAGAAGGAAAAGTGTGCCAAGATCAGGCCAATGATTCAGAGATTCCCCACAACTTCCACAGTAAGAGTCCAACAAGCATACCCAGCTACACAATATATACACAGAAGACCTAGCACAGATCCGTGCTGCTTCAGTCTCTGTGATCCCCTATGAGCCCAGCTTAGTTGATTCTGTGGGCCATGTTCTCATGGTGTCCTTGACCCTTTGGTTCCTACAGTCCTTCCTGCCCCTCTTCTGTAGTGTTCCCCTGGCTCCTGTTTTGGCGTGGGTCTCTGAATCTGCTCCCATCAGTTGCTGGATGATGTCTCTCTAATGAGAAGGGGATTACGAATGCCTCTTCCTTTACTTGGTTGTCATTTCATGAAATACTTCAGGTTGAAAATCGCATTTTCAAAATGTAGCTATTAAAACTGAACACGAGACCTCTGGAAAAAGAGTAAGGACTAAGGTATAGCGATTATCTCACTGTTTCTAAATGTGATCTCACTCTTCCAAATATTCACTGTGGAGCTTCCATGAAGGAAAACTGCTCTGGGTAGCATGGGTTTAATAAAGGAGAGACAGAGTGCTTTCTTGGGAGGTAACTCATTTTAGGCAAAGTCAGACAAAATACATGGCCTTTGCTGTCAAGCCGCAGTATTGAGATTCACCCAACAGACACTTCTTGGCATACATGTGGTAAAATTCTAGAGAACTGGGGGAAGATGACTCAGAATCTGTGGCACCTTCCCAGACATAAAGAATTGCGAGGAAAACAGTCCCGTATGCCTTTTTTACTTATTGAGTGAGCACATCTGCTGCTGCCAATGCCTCCTTCACCACCTTCCACTGACAACACAGTCCAACTGCTTCAGCTTTGCAGTGTGGTTTGCATGCCAGCAGCTCTCCAGGAAACTGATAGGCCTTCAGGACAGGATTAGGATTGGTAAAGTGTCCAAATCCATAGACTGAGCAGCTATGTAGCTGGACTACACAGCACCTACTGAGTAAGCCAACTGACTATGTCCCCTTTATAGCACATATACACTCTGTCTCTTGTGCTCCCCTAAGAAAGACCACTTAATGCTTAATAATGGGGTATTTCAAGTTGGGGTCACTAATAATAAGAAAGGGAAAGCTAAGGACCAGGAAAGAGAGTGAGGCAGAATGTTTCAGATAAGCTGACAGGTGGGGAGAATCGTCTCCATGAAGAACACGCAGACAAGCATGGAGAAAATGAAAACTTCTTAGTCTTCTGGCCAGAAATGGCTTATTATGTCATGAACTGAAGAAACCTTGTGGTTATTGTCCATAACAAACTCATTGAGATGCGAGGGGATAGCTATGTTGCATTTAATTAAGTGGTAGTGCCTCACAGCAAACTAGTTCAAGTTCATTGGGTTAGGTTTGCCAGTCAATTTAGCTCTGTTAATGAAAGTTTTACAATATATGGAACTGTAAATACTAATGAAACAAGAAAGTAGACAGAGATGATAGGGAAGCAAGGATCTGAGGTTTTCACAATAAAGAAGTAAGGCCGGGCTGGACCGACAGCCTCCAAAAACAATACAGAGAAACCCTGTCTCGTAAAACCAAAAAAAAAAAAAAAAAAAAAGAAGAAGTAAGGGTAGATGGCTGGACTAACACCCAGGGTGGAAATGCAGATACAAGAGCTTCTGAAAAGTAAGCAGAAAGCCAGAGGATTTGAGAATAGGGCAAATAAAGATGCAACCCAAATTCTTAGGTTTTATTTTTTAGTTATATGTATGTGTGCTTGTGTTTGTGAGGGCACATAGATGAATACAGTTGCCTGCAGAGGTTGTAAGCATTGGAAGCATCTGGAGTTGGAGTCACTGGTGTTTGCAAGTCAGTTGATGTGGATCCTGAAAACTGAACTCGGTCCTCTGCAAGAGTGGTACATATTCTTTACCGCTGAACTATGTCTCCATAATCAAGATTCTTGACCCAAATATGCAGGACCTCCATGGTAAGATACATTACTGTGTTATTAAATTTAAAGACCTTGGGGGTAGAAGAAAGATTCCATGTCTTTAAGGTGTCCTCTAACATCAAGGAACCTTTCAAACACAATATTACCTTTTCAAGAGGTGTGGTTGGCCAATTTAATTAGACTGAAAAAAAACCCTCAAAAGTTACTAGTAATGGGTTCTTCAGGGTATGTCTGCATAAAAGGCATTGCTTATTGTTTTAATTTCTGTGAGTATGCCAAGGTAAAGACAAAATAACTTTTCACCTTGCATTTGAAATAATTCAGTCTTGAAAATCAGAGTGCATTGCACACCAATGAACTAGATTTCTTTATACTGCTAGGTCTTTAGGGTAAGATATCTATCTCCAGTGTTTAAGAGTTCTGTGAGGTACAAAAACATCAAAGGCTCAATTTAGAAGAATCAAATTGTCACGATCAGTGACAACTGTTGGAGTTGTAAAGTTAAATAAGCAGCTGAAATTAACTAATCAAGAAATGCCAAAATAATTTCTATATGTAAATATGGTATTAAAATAGACTGTCAGGTCCTTTCAAATGTCGTGTGGTGGCAAGCACAAAATCTCCACTGAACTTCAGAGACTGCTGAGGCCAGCTGCACAAATTTGTCAAGTGCAAAGTCAGCTCTAGAACACAAATTACCAACACACATTTTAGGGAAGATATATATTAGTTTTGTTTCGTGGCATAATCATCTACCCTCAAATTTAGTGAGTTCATTGGTGGTGTGGGTCGTGTTCACGTAATCTCAGTGGGTCTCATACATAGAAACACCAGCAGGGGCCATCTGACTCTAGCTCCACTAACATGTTTAATGAGTGGCTATCTGTGTGCTCTAAAGAAAGGACCAGCTTCTGTGATTAGTTGTCTGGCTTTTAGGAAATCTCAAGGAACAATCTTAATTGACAAGAACTTTTTAAGGCTTGGTTTGCATCGTCTTCTACTGTCACACATTACTAAATCCGTTTTATGACACAGCTCAGAGACACTGCTGAGGACAAGTGCACACATCACCCAAGATCCTCAATCTCAAAGGGTAACAAAATCAGTGATCTCTGCAATGAATGTACCGTATCACATAGAGTAACTGATGTTAAAAATAAGATTTTACATAAAAGAAATGAAGGCTATAGTGGTAAAATAGCAAATAAGGATTATGATAAAGATAATAAAAATCCTAGATCTCTCTTGTTCAAATGTCTCCTCATTCCAAAGTTTGGTTCTTATTGTCAAAAATAAACATATGCTGAATAGATAAATAACTTTAAGTATACGTAAATTTTCCTCCATAAACTCCAGGATGCTGAACAGAACATTTGAGGAGCATTGTGGCTTTGAACATGCTCTCTGGCTTATACCATGGCTTTGCCTGTTATTAAGAATCTTTAGAGATAGAATCACAGGTTGTTAAAACTGAAATGTCTGACCAATCAAACGGAAGTGCCTACATCTGGCAACCTTAAACATGACACTAAACTGTTTCTTACTTTCTTCAACAAGTATGTATAGCCCTTCCAATTGATAGGGTAGGCTAATAGGTCCAGTGAAAGCACTCTTCAGACATCTAAGATCTGATCATAAAAGATGATTCCATTTAACTTGGCTTAAATATAAAATGTTCCCTTAGACTCAGAAGAGTCCATGGCTGGTGGTGCTATTCAGGAGATTTTTGGTACCTTTGAGAATATTATCTCACTGGGGAAAAGGGAGTATTGGGGAATAGACTCTGAAATTTTACATTATAGCTCCACTTATGGGCTTCTCTTTACTTTATTATTGTGGACACAGTGTGACCATGTGACTGATATTCCCACTGCATGATATGACAGACTGCATATCCTAAAACTGTAAGCAAATAAAACACCCTCCTTCGAGTTGCATTTGGTAGTATCAGTAGAAAAGTAACTAATACAGTCTTGATTGCCAGAACAATCATCCTTGAAGGCTCAAATTTCCACCGAGGGGTTATTTTTACCATGAGATGATCATGTTATAGGGAAATCAAGTGACACAAAACAGCTATGTGTAGATAAACCCTGTGGCAGTCATGTCATTAGCTTTTTCTAACACTTATGCTATATAAATGAATGGCAAACTATCAAATGACTGAGACTTTCTGTGGAGTGCCCATCCACGTGGAACAGAGATATCATCTTGCTCTGCCATTCCTACATTTCTATTGTTTTGAAATAATAAGCTTAGGTACAAATATTTGAAGTCAGAAATGTAGAACATCAAAAAATGATGGTGCCATAAAACCCCAACACAGATGCCTTGATTTTGTGCAAATGTAGATATTATTGTCAACATGGCTGCATCACTGCTTGTTTGGATTTTGTGCAAATGTAGATATTATTGTCAACATGGCTGCATCACTGCTTGTTTGGATTTTGTGCAAATGTAGATATTATTGTCAACATGGCTGCATCACTGCTTGTTTGGATTTTGTGCAAATGTAGATATTATTGTCAACATGGCTGCATCACTGCTTGTTTGCATGCTTGGCCACACACTGCCCTAAGAGCATCTGCATTTCCAAATGAGATGAATAATTTAGCAATAAACTGAATACAAGATATCATCTCTTCTGCTCTTAATACAGGTAGCCCTAAACCACTGAGTTGAGGTTCTGAATAAAACAGAAAGTCTTAATGAGAGAGAATGCTTCCTGTTTTGATGTCTGAGATGACACACTTGGTTCTTCAGTACAAAGATAAAGTATAATAAAATAACAACTGGACTCTTCTTGCATTACAAGCATACCAATTCTTGGACTGAACATATGCTTGCTTTTGGCTGTTTAAGGAGTCTGTGCTGAAAACTATACATTTTGGGAGCTCTCAGCTTCGTAACACACAGCTTTTTTTATGATGAATTTTACAAGTAGGTGTCCAGTTGTTCTGGTTTTGGGGCGAGAACCATGGCTAACACAGATCTGAAAGATAATATATGAGTTGGACAGGTCTCAAAGAGATAGTTGATAATGATGAGAAAATTGAGAAGCAATTGTCAGGGCTGAACAGAAGTCTAACCATTGTTAGTTGTAAAAACTTTTGCAAGTATTGACTGTGGAAGTTAAAACAGCCAAGAAGATTACTGATCTGAAGGGATGCATATGATAAGATACAACACAATATACATGGAGCCAACACTTTCTAGGCATAAAATGCAAACCACTAACCCTCTTCAGTTTCTCCCAGCAGACAAATTTCAAGTGTGGTAAGCATCTGAAGAGTTAAGATGACATCACAAACCTTTCAGAAGCACTGAGAAAGAAGCTGGGGAGATAACGTACTGGATAAAATGCTTGGTATGTAAGCACAACTACCTGAATAAAACCCCTAGAGCTCAGATGAGATAATCTGTGTGCTTGCATGGTTTTATAATCCCAGCACATGAGTGACAAAGTTAGATAGACTTGCATCTTAGTTACTGGTCTATTTCTGTGAAGAGACACCATGACCATTTAATTGGAGGCTTACTTATAACTTTAGAGGGATAGTCCATGATCATTATGGCAGGGCACAGACAGACATGGCACTGGAGCAGTAGCTGAGAACTTTACATCATATCCCAATGGAAAAGAAAACAAGTGAGCAAGAGAGAGACAAAGACATGGAGAGACAGAAAGACTGGGGCTGACATGGACTTTAGAAACCTCGAATCTCTCCCAGAGTGGCATACTTCCTTCATAAGGCCACACCTACTTCAAAAAGGCCACACCTAACCCTTCTCAAACAGTCCAAATCCCTGTCCCTAGTGACTAAACTTTCAAATATACGAGCATAGGAGAAACATTCTCATTCAAGGTAATACAACCCCTAAGACTCATTTGGTAGGCAGTGTGGTCTACTTAGTAAGGGATTGTCTCATAACTCAAGGAGTATGACACCTGGAAGTGAAACCTGATATTGACCTCTAGTTTAAACATACACATGCACACACACACACACACACACACACACACTTGTAAATATTAGAGATAATGATGATGGTATCTCATAAAACCTTTCAAAATGGGAATGTGTTACAAGAATTTTAAGAACACTGTACTCAGATCTCATAATTATAGTGCGAGAACTTTAAATTGCCTGGAGTCTAGTAGTCTCAAAGAAAGTCAAAGCTGAAAAATGTTTAACTTACAGTGATTTATAGAGATGAAGCATATATTAAGCTGATAACTTTTGAGGTGCATTAATATCTGAAGCTCTACAGATTGGAAAGGACATTGTCAGTTCAAGATAAAAAAACATCATTGGACTTGCCACCAGTTTGAACAGGAAGAATTTGCTCAGTTGGAAGCTTATCCCTGCACAGTTGGGAAATCCTCATTCTTATCTCTCTCTCTCTCTCTTCAAACCCCACCCACTCAGAGTCTCCAAATGAAGGGCATGCACCTAAAAACCCGGTTTTGCATTTTTGGCAGCTACTATTGCTTCCTCCCCTGAAGATGCCAGCCACCCAAGTTGCCACCTAAAGCACTCAGCTTTTGGCCATACCTACAACCTATATAATCTCCCTACTGTAGCCCGGGTGTGTGGTTTCTCTATCCTTGATTTCTGGGACTCAAAGCACCCAGGAGTTGCTTTGCTCCAATAAACCTGTTGTTATACTTTTTCAATTCGATTTGACCTGGCTTACTGGATTGGCAGAGAAACTGATGCGGGGAGGAGCAGAGAACCCATTGGAAAGCTTGGGTGTGATTCTTATTTGCTGTACATGTCATACATTACAGAAAAGAAATAATAAATAATGGCAGTGTTGTGAGGGAGAGGACAGAACTAAGAGCACTTGCTAATATTTTGGGGTTTGGGAAGCCCCAAACCCCACGTTAGTAAAAACCTTGACATCATACTGGAAATAACTCTCAGTAACTCTTGGGAGTTGCTTAAGTTCTCAGCAATAGTAATGGTAAATTTAGATGACAAGCCCCTGGGTTTTATTTGATGGGGTTGTGGACCATTCTATTCAGAAGTCTTGAGGAAAGGAAGAAATTCACTATTGATCTTGGAATTCAAGGTAAAGGGGTGACTGTCACCACAGCCTGTACTGAAGGGATTTAAAAACACGTTATTTCAACAATGTCCACCAAAAGATGTGTTTTCTCTTTTACATCTGAGTCTGGATGAGACAGAAAATTTTGACCAACATTTGCTTAGGTGATTCTGGCTGATTCACAGTCTGGAAGAATAAAAACCAATGGGGTCATTGATTTATTTTTTGTTGGTTTCTTTGTTTTCTTGCTTTTTCTAGAATTCACAACTGAATTTGAGTCATTTGTTAAAATCTGAGTAAGTTCAAGTGTAGCACTATGAGTATGGAAAGACACATAAGACATCACATGCAGCTCTCTGGGGTGGAATCCTATTCTCTGTCTCTTTTTCGTGCCTGCAGATCAAGATGTAGAACTCTCAGCTCTTTCTCCAGCACTGTGTCTACCTGCATCCCACAATGCTTACCCCCATGATGCTAATGGGCTAAACTCCGGAAACTGTAAGTTAGTCTTAATTAGATGTTTTCCTTTATAAAGTTGTCATGGTCATGGTGTCTCTTCACAACAATAAAACACTAAGGCAGAAGATGGCACCAGGGATGGGGTATTATGGGATAGGCCTAACCATGCTTTTGTTTACAGGAATATGGACTATGGGATTATGGAATACAATGGCAGTTGAATGTTTTAAGTGGGATGTAATGGGCCATCCTAGCAGGAACTTAAAAGGCAGTGATGTTGAGGATGATTGGAAATGTAGAGGCCTGTAGCAACAGGTTTCACAGTAGTAGAATGTTAGTACATTGCTTGGTTCTTGGCTTCTGTTACTGTGATATTTTGGTAAAGAATGTGGCTGCTTTCTACCCTTTTGCAGAAGTCTTCCTAAGTCTAAAATGAAGAGTTTTGGATTAATGACATTGGCAGAGGAAATTTCAAAACATCCTAATACTCTATTATTTGGTTATTAGTGTTCACTCTTATGAAGATCTATGAAGAAAAGAAGCAAGCTGAGCAAGGAAAAATACAAAATGTACAGTTCAAGGGGAAAAATGTGGCACTAGGAAATAGAATGGAACTAAATCCTGTGATCAAGGAGATAAACAGATTAAAGAAAAGTTTGATGTTACAATAAAGGGAGTGGAGACCTCATGGAATGACCCCACCCAGCTAAGCTTCCATCTTGTGAAAAGGAATGAAAGAAAACTTAAAACTGGGCGTGGTGATGCAAACATTTAATCTTAGCATTCAGAAAGCAGAGGCTCGTAGCTCTCTGAGTTTGAGGCCAGCTTGGTCTACAGAACAAGTTCCAGAAGAGCCAAGCTCAGACCATGAAAGAACTTTGGAAAACAGAAAACTTATGAAGATGTAATTGAACAAGGGGGCCATGTTCTAACCCCAGCAAGTAACAGAACTTGGTAGCTCCAGCCATGTGGTTCTGATTTTACAGTCAAGGATAGAAGAAAGGGATTATAAAATCTTCCTCTGTGACTAAGGAAAGCTAGTGAGAGTGCCTTGTGTCAGGGGTATTCCTGCATGGATGCCTAAAGAGGCCATTGTGTGAAGCTGTGCATGTGAAGCCTGGGTTGCCTTGGAGACCACAAAATGTTGGAGATGGCACATTCATGGGGAAACTGCTGATGAGAGCTGCTAGCAAAGAGAGGAACCAGCCCAGGTGAAAGAAGAGTGTTGCAGTCAGCATAGCTGAAAGTTGGAGATGTGAAGAACATTTTCAAATCACACATGGAGATACAGAATTTGGAGTTTGCACAGACGGTTTCCAGTCTTGCTTTGGTCAAGTATTTCCTCATTATGCTCCCCTTTGGAATGGGAATGTATAGCCTGTGCTATTATATATTGAAAGTGTGTGATCTTTGCTTTCATTTTGTTTTTTATAGAGGATTACAGTTAAGAGATTGCATGGGTCTCAGAGGAGAATTTGAACTTTGGACATTTAAAAGAGTTTGAGACAGTTATAGACTATGGAGACTTTTGAAGTTAGAGAAAATGCATTTCTCATTATGTTATGGCTCTATGTCTATGGGAGGTAGGGAGTGGAATGTGATGGTGTGAATAAAAATGGCTCCCATAGGCTCATAGGGAGTAGCACTATTAGGAGGTGTGGCCTTGTTCAGTTGGCATACCTTTGTTGGATGGATTATGTCACTGGGGATGGGCTTTGAGGAATCAGATTCTCAAGCCTGGCCAGGGTGTCTCTGTCTCTTCATTCTGCCTACAGATCAAGATGTATAACGCTGAACTTTCTCTCCAGCATCATGTCTGCCTACATACCAATATGCTTCCTTCCATGTTGATAATGGACTAAATCTCTGAAACTGTAAGTCAGCCCCAATTAAGAGTTGCCATGGTCATGATGTTTCTTCACAGCAATACAAGGCTAACTAAGACACATACAGTTTCATAGAACAGTTGTGAGTCATCACAAACAAGTACATAAAGCAGAGTATACAGCATCTACTCAGGACTTATTAGCTATAGTAATGTGAGAAAGATCATGAATGTGTGAAATATACAATAAAAGTCACTATTATTACTAGTGTCAGGATCACAGAAATGTTGCAATACCATCAAAGCACAAACTTTAGCAAACCAGTCAGGGAGATTACCCAAGCATGCTGCTTGTCATGACTGCCAGTTAGGGCAATTACCCATGATTACTGTTTGTCATGAATGTATACATGACAAATACAATCAGAGATGAAACCTGATTGGCATCTAACTCTTATCCCATCTATGTTCAGGACTAGTATTTCCAGGATTTCCATAACTTGAGGTGCCTTGGAAGATGGAAAGGGACAAGTAGCAACAGAGATGGCAGCTTACAAATTATGAAGGAACTATAATTTGACTTGTATAGTAAAAGATCATATATGCCTTAGGGTCCTAAACAAAGCATACTGTTGGAGTTCAAGTAGTTTAAAATGTTGTAACATCATGACAGCAAATCTATAAGACATTTTTATGTTTAGGACAGTTAATCCTGAGTAAAGTTTGACAGTGACTCTATGAGACATTTTTTAATGTTTAGGACAGTTAATCTTGAGTAAAGTTTGACAGTGACTCTATGTTGTAGGTCTAAGTCTAAGATCTTCTTGAGCCCCTCAGCATTCACAGCCACCTACCACCACAGTGACGTTTTGCCAGCATAGACCAGTTTATATTTACAGGTAAAAATCATTTATACCCGTGGAGACCCTGAACATGTGCAAGCAAGCATGTAGTTGGTGCCTCAGTTTGTAAATGTTTGTTTTCTGAGTCTCACAGTAGCCTCATTCTCGGAGCCCTGAAGCATTGCCTGCCCAATGGCTTCCTGGTGCCTTTCCTAGCCCACCGCTACCTCACTTCTTTCATGTTGGCATCCACAGCAGAAATGCTGAAGACTGTTGCTTTGTATCAGACAGAGTGCATACTGGCTGCTTGAAGCAACACCATTGCAGTTGTCACTCCTGCTTTTGTTACACAGATTTTCAGGATTTGATGAATGGGACAATCAAGGTGAAAAATGAGAGGCTTGTCACCCAGCATCCAAGAGCACTCTGTCCTTTTCTTCGGTCTCCTTTAACTCCTTCAAGAGCAAACTCTTAACAGCAACTCTACCTTCCTGCCACACCTCCTTCCATTATTTACCTGATTGCAGAGACAGGGAAGAGAATGGGTATCAGATAGATGTCATTTCTCATCCTCACCTGGAGGTTATGAAGGCTGCCAAGTAGCTAATGAGAAGGCAATACCCAGACAAAGACACCTCCCCTTCAATGGGCCTCAATGGAAAGATTCTAAATCCAGATTGCCATTGTCAGTGGTTTCTTTGTGTTGCAATGAATTGAGTTAAGTGTTATCTAATCAGCAGGTTCTTAAAACTTTCATTAATAAACATTCATAGCAGTAGCTACACCTGCTCTTCCCAGGTGCCAAGACTCTTCTACTTCAAGAACTTTGTTCAACAATCTTCACACAGTGACCACTTGGTGTCTCATTAACTCTGCTGTGAATTTATCATAGGACTTTTTAAAATTCATACCAGAGAACATGTCTAAACAACCTACCTGCCAGTTGAGGCCACAGTTTCAAAACTACTGACCAGGGTATGTCAATAATTACTAATTGCTCTCATTTGATAGTCAATAAAATGTGCTATTAAGTCTTACTTATTAATGCAATTACCTACAACATCTGTTTTAAATGAAAAAAATTAATGTGGATTATGCTAATTTCATTGCTGAAAGCAAATAATAATATGGAAACTGGCTGGTTTTCATTATATAAGAAAGTACCTTAACACAAATAGCATATGCAGTAGAAATTCATTCTAAGCACATGGGACTCAATTTAGACTGGGATAGAAGTTGGAAAGTGTTCATCTAGAGAAATGTGAAAGGGAATTAGCATCCCTACCCCGTGGCAGTCTCCCTACAGTGGCAGGCTCACACCTGCTGAACACATACTCCATTTGGTTAATACAGAACATTAACCTGAGTTCTCTGGTTAAACGTGCTCTCTGCACATGACATTCATAAATTAATGTTTGTGAAACTTTCACCTAGATACCAGCAAAAACTCAGAAAGTAGTTACCCTCTGTGTCACCAAGCAGGGAATGACTACAATTGTATTTTGGCAAACTAATGTTTAAAGTCCTCTGTGTTACAAGTGAGTAGCATGAACTTTAAAAAAATGATGGTGATAAAGGACATAATGGGGTCATTCCCTGGAGAATTGTAGTTTTGAACAAGAGTTATTTTCAAGGAACATCTAGCTCAAGTGTTGTCACCCACTTTCTCACCTCTGCCTTCTCCCCCTCCTTCTCCTTCTCATTCTGGTATCTTTAGCACCTGAAAATCTCCTCCAGACCCAAAGCTGAATTCCCCACACAGCTTATTCATAAGGAGGGAAAATGCCAATTCTAGGATAGAAGTAAAACCTTCTTTACCTTAAAGTCACTAAAAGTTCAGTGTTGGCATTCTTTTAATGGATTCAGGTATATGTATCCATCACTAAACCAGTTATCATGCAAAGTATTAGAATGTAATGACTATTTCAAACTAATCTAGGCTCATCCCAAACCCACCACCACATGGAACCTTCTCAAAAATCGACCAAATACTTGGCAACATATCAAACCTCAGCAGCTACAAAAAAATTGGAATAACTCCATGCATCTTATCAGACCACCATGCTTTAAAATTAGAATTCAACAACAACACAAATTGCAGAAAACCTACAAACTCATGGAAATTGAATAATGCTCAACTGCACCATCCCTGGGTCAAAGAGGAAATACAAAAAGAAATTAAAGACTTCCTCGAATTCAATGAGAATGAAGACACAACATACCCAAACCTATGGGACACTTTGAAAGCAGTGCTACAGGGGAAGTTCATAGTGCTAAGTGCTCACATGAAGAAACAGGAGAACAGTTATACCAGAGAATTAACATCACAGCTGAAAGCTCTAGAACACAAAGAAGCACACTCCCCCAGGAGGAGTAGACGCCAGGAAATAATCAAATTGAGGGCTGAAATCAATAAAGTAGAAACCAGGAAAACAATACAAAGAATCAATGCAACAAAGAGTTGGTTCTTTGAGAAAATCAACAAGATAGACAAACCTTTGTCCAAACTCACCAAACAGCAGAGAGTGAACACGCAAATTAACAAAATTAGAAATGAAAAGGGGGACATAACAACAGACTCTGAGGAAATCCAGAGAATCATTAGGTCATACTTTGAAAACCTGTACTCCACAAAATTCGAAAATTTAAAGGAAATGGATGACTTCCTGGACAGCTATCAATTGCCAAAATTAAATCAAGAACATATAAGCAATTTAAATAGACCTATAACCCCTATGGAAATAGAAGCTGTCATCAAAAGTCTCCCAACCAAAAAAAGCCCAGGTCCAGATGGCCTCACTGCAGAATTCTACCAGAAATTCAAAGAACAGCTTATACCAATTCTTCTCAAAGTGTTCCACACAATAGAAGCAGAAGGGTCTTTGCCAAACTCTTTCTATGAGGCTTCAATAACCTTGATCCCCAAGCCACACAAAGATACAACCAAGAAAGAGAACTTCAGACCAATAACCCTCATGAACACTGATGCAAAAATACTCAATAAAATACTGGCAAATCGGATCCAAGAACACATCAAAACAATCATTCACCACGATCAAGTAGGTTTCATCCCAGGGATGCAGGGATGGTTCAACATACGAAAATCCATCAACGTAATCCACCATATAAACAAGTTGAAAAACAAAAATCACATGATCATCTCACTAGATGCTGAAAAAGCCTTTGACAAAATCCAACACCCCTTCATGATAAAGGTCTTGGAGAGATCTGGGATAACAGGGACATACTTAAACATAATAAAAGCTATATACAGCAAACCAACAGCCAACTAAATGGACAGAAACTCAACGCAATTCCTCTAAAATCAGGAACAAAACAAGGCTGTCCACTCTCTCCATACCTTTTCAGCATGGTACTTGAAGTTCTAGCTATTGCCATACGACAACAAAGGGGGATCAAGGGGATACAAATTGGGAAGGAAGAGGTCAAACTTTCACTGTTTGCAGACGATATGATAGTTTACATCATTGACCCAAAGAACTCTACCAGGGAACTCTTACAGCTGATTAACACCTTCAGCAAAGTAGCCGGCTACAAGATCAACTCAAGAAAATCAGTAGCCCTACTATATACAGATGATAAAAGGGCTGAAAGAGAAATCAGAGAAACATCACCCTTTACAATGCCACGAACAACATAAAATACCTTGGGGTAACGCTAACCAAACAAGTGAAAGACCTGTATCGTAAGAACTTTGAATCTTTAAAGAAAGAAATTAAAGAAGCCCTCAGAAAATGGAAAGATCTCCCATGCTCTTGGATAGGTAGGATCAATGTAGTAAAAATGGCAATCCTGCCAAAAGCAATCTACAGATTCAATGCAATCCCCATTAAAATCCCAGCACAATTCTTCACAGACCTTGAAAGAACAATAATCAATTTTGTATGGAAAAACAAAAGACCCAGGATAGCCAAAGCAACCCTGTTCAACAAGGCAATGTCCGGAGGCATCACCATCCCTGACCTCAAGCTCTATTATAGAGCTATAGTCCTGAAAACAGCTTGGTATTGGCACAAAAATAGACAGGCAGACCAATGGAATCGAATTGAAAATCCGGGTATTAACCCACACACGTACGAACATCTGATCTTTGACAAAGAAGCTAAAAATATACAATGGAATAAAGAAAGCATCTTCAACAAATGGTGCTGGCATAATTGGAGACTGGCATGTAGAAGAATGCAGATCGATCCATGTTTATCCCCATGCACAAAACTTAAGTCCAAATGGATCAAAGACCTCAACATAAATCCAGCCACACTGAACCTCTTAGAAGAGAAAGTGGGTGGTACCCTTGAACGAAATGTTACAGGAGACAGCTTCCTGAACATAACACCAGTAGCACAGACAGTGAGATTAACAATTAATAAATGGGACCTACTGAAACTGAGAAGCTTCTGTAAAGCAAAGGACACAGTCAGCAAGACAAAAAGGCAGCCCACAGAATGGGAAAAAATATTCACTAATCCCACATCTGACAGAGGGTTGATCTCAAAAATTTACAAAGAACTCAAGAAGCAAGTCTCCAAAACACCAAAGGACCCTATTAAAAAGTGGGCTACAGAACTAAATAGAGAGTTTTCAATAGAGGAGTCTAAAATGGCTGAGAGACACTTGAGAAAGTGCTCAACATCCTTAGCCATCCGGGAAATGCAAATCAAAACAACTCTCAGATACCATCTCACTCCTGTCAGAATGGCTAAAATCAAAAACACCAATGACAATTTATGCTGGAGAGGATGTGGTGAAAGGGGGACACTCTTCCATTGCTGGTGGGAGTGCCAATTGGTTCAGCCACTTTGGAAATCAGTATGGAGATTCCTCAGAAAAATGGGAATAAACCTACCACAAGACCCAGCAACTCCACACATAGGCATATATCCAAAAGATGCCCATTCATACAACAAAGATGTCTATTCCACTATGTTCATAGCAGCTTTATTTGCAATTGCCAGAACTTGGTAGCAACCTAGATGTCCCTCACCTGAAGAGTGGATAGAGAAAATGTGGTACATCTACACAATGGAGTACTATTCAGCAGAAAAAAATAATGGAATCATGAGATTCGCAGGCAAATGGATGACACTAGAAGAAACCATCCTGAGTGAGGTAACCCAGTCACAAAAAGAGAAACATGGCATGTACTCTCTCATATATGGATTTTAGACATAGATCTGGGGAGTGCCAGCCTTCAATCCTATGGCCAGAGAGTCTGGGAAACAGAAACTTTATTTAGTGGCTGATCGAAGAAGAGGCAGACTCCCTTGGTTAAGTACTGAGCTGAACTCAAGAAAGCCAGTAAGAGAGAGGGAGGACTGATGATCAAAGGGATTAAGACTGGGCTGGTTTAACCCCCAGAAACAGCTGACCAGACAAAGGTTAACTCTTGAATCCCAGGCATCAGCCTGGGAAGCCAGCATGGGACTGATCAAGACCCCCTGAATGTGGGTGTCAGTGAGGAGGCCTAGGGAATCTATTGAGCCTTGGGCAGCAGATCAGTACCCATCCCAAGTATACACATGGACTTTGGACTCCCATAGAACAATGTGAGGTGCACTCTCACCCCAAACTCTTGGGGAAGGGTCTAGGCCCTGCCCTATATGAAATGACAGACTATGCACACCCCCATGGAGGGCCTCACCCTCCCTGGGGAAATGAGGGGATAACGGGGGGGGGGGAGTGCTCGGGAGGGAGGGAGGGAATGGGAGAGGGACCTGGAACTGACTTATGAAGCAACCTTGTTTCTTATCTAAATTTAAACTGGAAAATAAAATAAAAAAAAAAGAAGTATTACATTAGTTTATGCTGTGGAACACTTGTTTAATGACTCAGAAATGTGTTTCATTCTTTTTTATATTAAAAAATTTATTTTTAAATTTAAATTCAAATTAGGAACAAGGTTTCTTCACATGTCAATCTCACATCCCTCTCCCTTCCCCTCCCCTCCTCCCACCCCCTCCCACCACCCACCCAATACTCCCAGGGAGGGTGAGTTCTACCATGGGGGTGTCCATACTCTGTCATTTAATCCAGCACAGGCCCTAGAACCTCCCCCAAGAGACCAGAGTGAGAGTGCATCTCTCATTGTGGGATGGGCACCCAATGTCCATTTGTATGCCAGGAATAAATACTGGTCAACTACCAAAGGCTGCATAGATTGCCTAGGCCTCCTCATTGACAGCCCCATTCAGGGGGTCTTGATCAGCCTGGGATTCAAGAGTTAACCCTTGTCAGATCAGCTGTTTCTGGGGGTTAAACCAGCCCAGTCTTAATCCCTTTGGTCATCAGTCCTCCCTCTCTCTTACTGGCTTTCTTGAGTTCAGCTCAGTGCTTAGCCATGGGAGTCTGTCTCTGCCTCCATCAGCCATTGAGTGAAGGTTCTGTTTCCCTGACTCTCTGGCCATGGGATTGTAGGCTGGCACTCCCCAGATCAATGTCTAAAATCCATATATGAGAGAATACATGCCATGTATTCTTTTTATGACTGGGTTACCTCACTCAGGATGGTTTCGTCTGTCATCCATTTGCCTGCAAATCTCAGGATTCCATTATTTTTTTCTGCTGAATAGTACTCCATTGTGTAAATGTACCACATTTTCTCTATCCACTCTTCGATTGAGGGACATCTAGGTTGCTTCCAAGTTCTGGCTATTACAAATAATGCTGCTATGAACATAGTGGAACAGACATCCTTGTTGTATGAATGGGCATCTTTTGGATATATGCCTAAGAGTGGAGTTCCTGGCTCTTGTGGTAGGTTTATTCCCATTTTTCTGAGGAATCTCCACACTGATTTCCAAAGTGGCTGAACAAGTTGGCACTCCCACCAGCAATGGAGGAGTGTTCCCCTTTTTACCAATCCTCTCGAGCATAAATTGTTGTTCGTGTTTTTGATTTTAGCCATTCTGACAGGAGTGAGATGGTATCTAAGAGTTGTCTTGATTTGCATTTCCTGGATGGCTAAGGATGTTGAGCACTTTCTCAAGTGCCTCTCAGCCATTTTAGACTCCTCTATTGAAAATTCTCTATTTAGTTCTGCAGCCAGGCAAACCTATCAGAATTACACCTGACTTCTTAATGGAAACTCTGAAAGCCAGAAGGTCCTGGATAGATATTCTACCAACACTAAGAGACCATGGATGCCAGCCCAGACTACTATACCCGGCAAAGCTCTTAATCACTATAGATGGAGAAAACAAGATGTTCCATTACAAAACTAGATTCAAGCAATAGGTATCCACTAACCCAGCCCTACAGAAAGTTTTGGAAGGAAAAAATCCAACCCAAGGAAGTTAACTACAACCAGAAAAACATAGGCATTAGGGAATCCCCTCTCTACCAACAGCCAAAAGAACAAAGAGGTGAAATTCCACACATAACTCCACCACCAACAACCATTCCAAATCAAAGAAGAATGAGCAATCAGTGTTCCATTCTTTTATGCTGCATTTGTTTAACTCTGTGAAGCTGTCTTAATTTGCCTGTCTAAAATACCAGGTTGGTCTAATAAAGAGCTGAACAGTCAATGGAAGAAGGGATAGGTCAGGCTACAGGCAGAGAGATTAAAAAGGAGAAGAAATCTGAGAGGAGAGACAGAGGAACAATAAAAAGAAGGGGGCAGTCATCCAGGCACACAGCCGGACTCAGAATAAGAAGGAAAAAAAGATACACAGAAATAGAGAAAGGTAAAAATCCAGAGGCAAAATTTAGAAGGGATAATTTTAGAAAAAAGCTAAGCCACGGCTGGGCATTTATAAGAAAGAATAAGCCTTTGCACATCTGATTTATTTGGGAGCTGGGTGGTGGGTCCCAAAAAGAGTCTAAAGAGTGAAATAGTGAAAGACAACCAACTACAGATATACCCCATTTGGCCACAAGCCAACACCTGTGAGAAGGCACCCACCAGTCTTTGACTCTTCAATTCCTTTATAAATCACCACTAAAAGAAGTAAGATGAGTGATGGACTTCCAGCAGCTACCCAACTATTTCAACAACAAAGTCTGTGTTGCCTAACCTCTCAAATAATTGTGGTAAGTAAAGTAAACCTGTGAATGGTAATAGGAGTAATAGCAAGGAAAAAATAAAACTTATTTTTAATAACATCTAGTAAAACTGTAGACTTCTTTTCAAAAGAGGGAGAACATTTTGTTGTTGTTTTGATTTTGTTTTCAAAATAGGCTAAATTTAAGAGTGCTAGAGCTGAAGTAGTGTTTTAAGTTTTCATTACTGATCCTAAGAGATCCATAAAACAAACAAACAAACAAAAATACCCTCTAACCTCCAAGCTCTTTGCCCAAGGACAGGTACTTCCTGAAATGTTCGAGGCAATTATTTATGGAAGATAACACATCACATGTTTTCCTTCCTCTAAACAAATTTGTTTGACTCAGCTGCACTGAATGTGCTTAATCACATGAAACAGGAGGTTTGTAAACAGAAGTATGTTAAGCTGTGTGCCTACCCCTGATTGAACCTGATGGAAAATAGATAGCCTTATGGGGCTGCCTTTATAAACCTCTTCCAAATATGACTTGTCACCATTTTCTTGAAACTCAAGAATGGACCTGGCCAGAGCCCATCACTCTACTCAGTATTTAATTAAAGCTTGCTTCAAATTTGGCTCAAAAAGTATGGTATTGTTCTTTTTCTCCACATTAGAACAACAATTTTTAAGGTTCTGCTTGATAAAGCTAGGACTCTAGCTTTTGTATTGCTACCATCCCAGAGTCCTCACTACTATAGTCTACTGTGCATTACTTATCTTTACAATATCACCTAAATTTTAACAAAATGATTAATAGTTAGAGCTTGGGAGCTTTATATTTTATTTGACTTCATGACATGTGTATCAACATTAACAAGACATTATTTATTAGTTTCCTATTGATTCTTATGCTAAGGGGAATATGAGCATGAAGAGCCAATGATACAGGTGGCAGTGGCCTCAGTGTGACCAGGGTGAGCATACATTTGTCAAACATGGAGTCTTAGAGATACGAGCCTACAAGTCCCAGAGACTTGTGTAAAGAAAATGTCCTACACCTTGGCTTCCTTCCTACAAATTAATATTAATGTTTATATAGTCGTTATAATTTCTAGATATAGAGAAGTCAATTTCAGATAAACAATTGACTAATGAAATTCACTACACTTGTAAGAGCTGGGTGAACTAGAGGTCAGATTTTTGATTTATAATAATAGTTAATTGAAATGTTAATTGAAATTCAAGAGTGTCTTGGAAGACAGTAATACTCAAAGGACCAAGAGGACTGATAAAAATATTATATTCTTGACATGACATGGATGCTGTGCCTGTAACTTCTTACCAGTATGGTTGCCTGAATAGAACCACAGCAGTAAACATTACAGCATGGACTGGAGAAGGGTTTGTAAAGCCTGACCCTAATGAGAAGAGCTACAGGCACTTGGTTTCTGAGACAGAGTCAGTTTCTTCAGGGTTGAGACTCCTGATAGGTTAACCTAGCCCAAGTAGTCAGGCCTACATGAGTGCACACGTATCATCAGCACCAACTGGAATAAATATATATGATACATATTATTGATATGTATTAACAATAATTATAGAAAAGGCAGCATTAATGTAGAAGAGAATGTTGAGAGGAATTGGGAGGAGCTGAAGAGGGAAAATGGGTATGATGAAAACATATTGTACTCACATATGAAATTCTTAAAAAAAAGAATAATTGGTAGTAATAATTAATCTTACTGAGTAATATTAGTATTGGAAGGAAAGACTATATTAGTGGGAACAAAGTTGCTTACTGACAATGTAAGCAAAGGAAACTTAAGGTATCAACCTCTAACATCAACCAAAGTATACCCAATGTGGATCTGCGCATCAGCAAGGCATCTTCTCCCCATACATAAAGGAATTATCCCCAAACAAGCCATTTCTTAATTATATAAGAATGTGTGACTACTTTTATTACATATATATATACAATAAATATATAAAATATATTTAATTATATATATGAGACTATTAAGCAGAGTCACACTACTGGCTTCCCCTCTAGAATTTTCTGTTGTTTATACGCATGCATTTTGCTACTAATTTTTATACATTCATCTGTTATATTAAATCTATGATCTTATAATCCATGTGTATTTACTTCAGAAGGAAGGAGCTGTGGTGATCATGCTGAGTGTCATAATATAACCTTGGCTCTGCTAAGAAAATCAGGCATCTAGGCTGAAAATGGGAGACACTGTCCTTTCCTTAAACTATCATTTTTTTATTTATTCTTTGTGAATTCGTACATTCATACAATGCATTTGGATCAAATTGACCCTCACTCCCCTTCTCCAACTCCTCTTCCACCCCTTACCAGCTTTTCTCTTTTCTTTTCTGTTTTGAAAACAACCTACTGGGCTCTGTTACAGAGGTCTCTTTTAAATATCCCAGCATCCTAGAGCTGCTGCCTCTGGAGGATGGAAACATCCACCCACATGCTTGAGAATAACCTCACCAAAACTGGGAACATATTATCTGGCTTTAGTAGTTACAGTGTTAACCAAATAGATAAAACTTGCAGCTTTGTGTCATTTAAGACACTCAAAATACAGACTCATTATAGAAGTTGTGGTTAGAATTTTTCCTACTTAATCTGTTAATTACTTTTTATAACCTATATATTCTGAATTTTAACAGTTAATAAATCATTTCAACATTCATTTTATCATTCTTTGCCACAAAACAAAGCAAAATCAAGCATCAGTAACAACAGGAAAAAAACAAAATAAATACAAATGTTGATATCAAATTAAATATTAAATATTAAGTGTGTTGAGTTACAATGGAGCAAACCCCTAATTCTGAAATGACCTCAGTTGTTTAATATGCATATGGGTTCTTTGCATAACTCTAAAGTGAGTAGAAAGTATTCATGAACCCCAAAGGATACTCAATTGCCAACAATCAGGAGATGTTCTGGGAGATTTGTCACCATCTTTGAACAGAAACCATCACTTGAGCATAAGCGACCATTATGCAGTACTAAATAATTTTACTTTATAATATGTAGGATAGAGGCAGCTAAATCATCCCACTTGAAAGGCATTGGTGATCCTTTAAGACTACTTAATTCATCAATGAAACAATTCATGGCCTCTATGTTTAAAAGAAATTAAAACACAATTTTTCGCAGGAACTTCTGATTTCACTCTGTAGAAAACAAAGATGCATTTAAAATTCTAAAAGTGCCTCCCATCCCAACACTCAGGAATATCTCTCTTTACCACCTATCATCCTTTTCCTTTCAAAATGCCTACTGATACTTAATATAAAATACTACTAGCGTATTCAGAGACAGGTATTTAAATGTTCTGGGGTAAGGGGTGTTTCTTCAAAGACTGCTAAATGCAAAGTTCTTTCTATGCTTTAGCTAAGCCTGTCTGGAGAAACTCAGAATGAACCAGCATAATTCAATCATTTTAACCGGCTTTTTAAATGATTTAGTATGAACTTTACTAATTATGATAAGAAACTATCTGTCCACAGGCACTGGTGTCTACCATTTTTAAACTCGTGATTATGACCTCAAACTGAGATACTTTGGATATGTCTACTGCTTTTGATGAGTCTTCCTTATACGAAGATGCATCATTTCCTCAGTAAAGTCCTGGATTTTTTGTTAGAGAATACCACTTTCCAAACTGTTTCCAATGACACATTCTTTATTGACTGCACATTGCAAATGTATTTGACCCTGGTTGTGCTTATTGACTTGGCATCTGGCCAGTAATCAGGTGGGCCCCTTACATTTAATCACAATAGGAAGATGGTTTGCCCTGGAAACGTACAGGTGATCACCAGTCAAGGCTGGAAGGATGTCAAATGTGGCTATGGATCTGAGCAGGGAGGCCATTTTACATGAAGCAGAATAATTACATTCATTTTATTAGATGAAAAAATAAAATATCTTGTTTTTCAAAACTTATACAAGCCATGCCAGTTACTCCAACTCACACCAAGGAGAAACCTACAGTAGATTTCTGGTGAAGACTAGGAAGTGTGAGATAATACTGTTTCTGAGACTCTGTAACCAGGCTGGCTTGGAACTCACTACATAGCTGAGATGTCCTGAAATGCATAATGAACATCCTGACTCTGCTATACAACTTTTTTCATTTCTGATAATTCTGAATTCCAAACAAAATTGCCATTGACCATCATTGCAGAAAGTTATTTTAGTTAGTCTCAAACTTATCCACTGATCTTGATTTTGCATCTCCTGGTTTTAGACGGGATCACTACTGTCTCTTTCCTTCTCCCAGTTCCCCAAATCTTACGAAACAGTACTAGAAGTCTACAGTCACATTACTGAGTCATGGGAAGACTTCTATTTCCAAGTGATATTGGGCTGATTAATTACTTTAACAAAGATATCTGAACTTCAGGGACATGTGGTTTGCATTTTGCAAAGCAACTGCTAAACTAAAAACATCTACAATGCATTAGGCAGAGAACTCCTGAAGTTTTTTGTAAGTTCTAATGAAATCATTGCTTTTGAATGACCCATTTAAAACTAGGTCAAATAAAATGGGCAGAGGCTTTAAATACCCTTTGCATGTAACAATATAGTAGAAGTTATTTTATTCCTCTTAGGAAATTCCTGATACTTTACTACCATTTATTTACTTTTTGCTTTACTTGTGTTTATTTCCATTGTCCTTAGAATCTATCCTTGAAGAAATAATAATAATAAATAATAGCACAATTCTGCTACAGATCTGGAAATAGGAAATGTGCATGACATCTTGGAATTATTAAACACATATTAAAAACAATCTAGAAGATTGCAGATTTTGGTGTGCTTTTTGCATTTTTCCTTTCATTTATCTTTTAGACAGTATCATTCCCTGCAGCACAGGTTAACCTTGAACTCCGGAACTTTCAACATCAGCCTCCCAAGTGCTGGCAGTTTTGTAGCATCCTCTGCCCACTTGGCAGTCTACCTTAACTCCAACCATGATCGTACCCATAAGAATTTCATGCAATACCCTTGTCTCTGCTCAGACTCTTTTCAGGAACTCTTTGAAATGAGTTTCAAGTATCTGAATTTTCATGCAGTTTAACCTTATAGGAATGGCTGCTAATTCTACTCCAGAATAAAGTCTGAATGTAATACAGTTAACATTGTAGGCTGCGTTAAGTTTTAAACAACTCTTTCTTAAATAAAATGTAAACAGACAACACATCAAAGTCAAACTCCCATACACAAGACATAAGGAATGGTGAACAGTGAATCTGCAAGCACTAATTCAGTATACAGTAGATATTGAGCTTTCTTAGACCAGGAAGATACGCTGCTTTGTGAAGAAAGTTATTTTCAAACCCTCCAGCTGGACACAATTAGCATCAACCACTCCAAAAATGAAGAACAATACTATGTACAAGCAACCCAGGACCTCCTGGTTGGAACTCAAGAATCAGTGAAAAGATTCCACAGAGTTCAACAAATGAGGCAGAAGTTTTACATCTATTACGCACCAAGTATCTCTATAGATTCGGTTCCTTGCTTCATTCAGAAAAAAATACAAGTTAAGATTTATAAGCTCCTTAGTCACACAAGAAGTGATTCAGTCTGCTAGTGTACGCGGTGCTGGGTGCCAGCTGCTCTTCAATTCAGGCTATATCCTATTGTACAGACAGAGCAGAGCTGGCTGTGTGGCTTCTCTTAATGTGTCAAATCAAACCTTGTCTTACCTCGACTTCCTTGTTCTTCTCTTTGTTTCTGCCCATTGAACTTCTCCCATTGCTGGCAGTCTCCCGGGCTGGGATTACAGAAATCTGGTGGAGGGGCATATTGGCAAGGCTGCAGGTGGCCAGACCCTGATTGGATGCCTTATGGCTTCGCTCGCCCTGAGAAGCCCACCTGCAGAACTGTTCATATCCTTGCTTTGCCAAACTTGGATCTAAATAAAAAGGAGGAAAATAGTGTTGGAGACACTGAACAGCAGTAGCCAAGCACACGGAAAGGAGATTTTTTTAAAAATATGTAAGGAGAGATAACCCAAGGAGTATTACATTATCCAAAGGACGATTTACTGCAAGTCATAACTGCACCGCTTTGTCACTCATGCATCCCCCTCCCCTAAGAGCATCATGGGAGACAATTCAATTTCGACGGTACCTAATAACTGTCATGGAAACCGAGGAAACCCAGGTCTCACGGGCCCTTATTAACAACTGCTCCTTTTAATGGCACAGACTCCCACATTTGCAGCGACTGACACAGGCTTCTGTTTCTCTCCAGATCCCCAGGAGTCTGTGGAGCACCCAGAGACAGGCTTCCTGCTGACAAGGTAAGTAAGCAGAAGGCTCAGAAGCTTAGTGTCCTATTTGGATACAAATCTCTTCCTTGAAAGGCTGGGCTGGCTGGCTGTGTCATGACTGCCCTTCAAGAGCCACGATAATCTGTTTAGGTCAAAGGAACTGCCCTGAGTGGAGAGCATTATGTGAGAGGGAAAGAGAAGGAAGGGGGCAGGGAGAGAAGGGGAGGGATGAGATGAGAGGAAGGGAAGACAGGGAAAAGAGAGGAGAGAGAGAGAAATGGTGAAGAGGAAGAGGGAGAGAAAAGGAGAGGGGAGGAAAGAGAAAGGGAGAGGGGAGGAAGGAAAAAGGAAAGAGCAGGGCTAGGGAAAGGGGGAGAGAGAAGGAGGGGGAAGAAGGAAAACAGAAAAGCAGATGAATAAAGGGATGGAAGGGAGAGAAGTAGGGCGAGAGATAAACTGATGGGAAGAATGTAAAAAATGATGGTGATGGGGAGAGAAGGTGGAAAAGGGGGGCAGGAAGTAGAAGACGGGAAGGAAGGAAGGAAGGAAGGAAGGAAGGAAGGAAGGAAGGAAGGAAGGGACCAAGGAAAGACTGAAGAGACAGATGGAAGGACAGAGGGGAGAGATGAAGAGGGGGAGGGAAGAGGAGATGAAACAAACGAAGAGAATGGAAATGGGAGTGAGGGAGAGTGGCAGGGCAGGGACAAGACAGAGGGAGAAAGGGACTGTAGGAACAGAGCGGGCGGGGCAAGGAATGAGTGGTAAGTGTACATCTCCCTAGCCAACGCCAGGAGTGAGAAAGCTGCATCCTTCTTGATGAAGCACAGACCCACCCACAGCACTCAGTCTGCATTTGAGACTCCTCTATTCTCTGAACTACAGTGGTTTGTTTCAGACCCAGATCTTTGCATTTCTGCTAAGGACTCTAGTGTCCTCTTAATGAGGATAAAATGTTTTGGGAGATAGTAAATCAGAATTCCTGCTCTTTAAATTACAAGCAAAACTTTTTTTGAAAACAATTCATAGGAGATCATCACAGTTGGTCACTGCAAGACATCACTGGCTATCTATATATTTTATGTCAGTAACACCATTTCCAACAGGATGTTGCCGTTTGTTTAGATCAAGGACAGAGATAAAGTGTAGCAGAGATAGCTACAGTCATTGACAAGAATATAAAAATTACCCAGGAAAGACTGTCAAAAACTGTTTTTAATGTAAACATCTGCATTGAAATAAATCTATGAATTTTCAAATTTGGACCAATTCCTTTTCCAAGTTAGTCATCTTCATGTGGTTCATTCCTCTGCTCTATATCTGGCCCAGCTGAAGATATTTTAAAAAGCATAGTTAGCCTGAGGCATGTTGGTATGGATTGGGATCCATCAGGGCTATGGTGAATATCTGAAATGGACCTTGTAAAACAACCATGACTCCTTCACAGCAAATCTTCAGGACCATGGACTAAAGCACTCTCGCATAATCAGGGATGTATGCACAGAGATTAGACACTTGCTATAGAATTCATTCTAAAAGTAGAGGCAGGATACACTAAACTGACTCTGTTCCTCAGTCTTAGCTTGCAAAGAACTGTAAAATGCAGAAGCTTGCACGGAGGGACTGTGTGACTGCTAGTCTCTTCCAAAACTTCTGTGCCCTATTCTCATTACTCAGAAGGCAAAGGAGAATGGAGTTTGAAACCTCCTTGGTATGGAGCATGAAACCATATTTAAAAATAATCCATATGAGGTTAAATTGATGCTGCTTAAGCATTGCTATGGCTTAAGAGTCACATCTGTGACCTGTCACTATGAAGGAGACACAGTCTTACTTAAAAGTAATTGTTAATCCCGTTATCCAGTACTGTCTTAATTAAGAGGAGGTTGGCAATGGAAGTCTGTAAATCTAATAGTCTGCGACAAATACTAAAATGTAAATTATAAACTTCTTTGGGAAAGTCATATTGCCAGTGTTTATTCGATAGAAACCCGTGGTAATAGCCAAGGCAATTTTAAAGATAAAGTTTGACTTCAGTACTTTTCTCTAAAATATTCATTAAAGTTACAGGAAAGGAGATTTTTAGCTTGAATTAACAAAGTGCCTGTCTTAATCCTGCATCTTATTATGCCTGTAGAGTGATCCTTTGTTTACCTTGAGATTTTGGTTTTTTTCAACTAACATTTAAAACTTAAGTTAATTTGACTTCTATGGTTGAGTTACTTCAATTTGCTATCCTTTATACTGAAATTTAGATTACAAATTGAATTTCAGGAAGAACATTTATATATTAAAATATTTTTCACACTAGATAAGAGCATGTATGCTAAATCATTTTAACCAAATATCTAGAGTTAAGAAAAGTTAATAAATAATTATCCAAGTTTATATTAGGAATTGTGATACACCAAGATAAAGTTTTCTGATTATTATTACGGCAGAAAAAGATGTGTTTTAACACTTCATTTTTAATATTTGGCTGCCGTGGAGCACTGGGACACTCATCAGCTGTGTCTGTGGCATGTGTTCACCTGGGGTGTTCCTCAGGCAGCTCCAGAAACACTTCCCAGTCAGGGTATGAAGTCTCTGGGGCAAATAGCTCATGTAACAATTGAAAGCTCAGGGAACTGCTGGGGATTGCAGTTCTCCTATGGGAGTCTAGGCAGATTACACAGTCATTAACCCCACTGAGTTAAGGGGGAGCCATGCATACAACAGCTGTGTACTAGCAATAAGCAGACAGTGAGTGGCCACACTGTCAAAGACCAGTCTTTCAGCTAATTGGTATCCTCACATAATATGACACAATCCAGATTTATAAACAGAACTCTATGGAAACTTTGGGCTATAATTATTGATGAAGCTGTCATGAGACTTCACTGTCGCTTGGACACAGTTCCATAAGAACATCTGAAGGTCTGCATTGCTTCTGGGTTCCGTCTTACAGCCATGGGGTTTTTGGAAAACCACTCTGTTGTTTACATCTGCCTCCTGCATCCAGCACTATAGGTACTAACTCTAACACTCAAGACTTCTGCTTTGCTGCTATTCTCTGCATAGGCTTTTGAAAGAAAAATAAAGCAAGCAGTGTACTGGATCTGCTACCCTGAGACACATCTTAGTCTTTACAGAATCAGTAAAGGAGTGGGGAGCATTAAGGGATTGGTCTTGATGGCAATGAAGCAAGAAAGGAAATATCAGGCAAAGACAGGGAAACAAGAAAACACCTCGTAACATACAACAAGTAATGTTTAAAATTTGTAAAATCCTGAGTGTGTAAATGTCAGAGAAGACCTCAGTAACAAGAAGTCATAAAACTCAAAGAAGAACCAGGCCTGGGTCCAATGAGACACTATTGGAAATTGCATAGAGTAGGCATCTGTTCTAGTTTGCCTCTCTGTTGCTGCAATAAAACGCTGACCAGAAGCAACTGGGGGAAACAAAGGTTTTATTTCTGCTCATAGGTCACAGTCAGTCATCAAGGAAACCAGGGAAGGAATTGAAGCCTGGAGGCAGAACTGGCATAGAGACTACAGAGGAAATCTGCTTACTGCCTTGCTTTCCATGACTTGCTCAGACTTTCTTATACATCCCAGGATCACCTGACCTGTGTAATACCACCCACAGAGGGCTAGGCCTTCCCACATCAATAAAAGGCTGCAAAGTATAAAAATGCAGTAAGAGAGTGGCTGAAAGCAGAACACCAGGGTTTGTTTTGTTTTCCTTGTTCAAAAACCTCCTAAAAACCCAGCTGGTTTTTTTTTTTTACCAGACTCATTAGAAGCTTCTGCAGGTTCAGTAAGTGTAGGTACATGTCATCTCAAGCTGACAGCAGAAGTTATGTGCCAATGTGGTATTGTTTTTGCAGGCACTCAAAATGTAAGAGTTCCTAAGGTGTGGAGTCGGGAACCAAGGTTCTGCATTTGCTGACGAAGTCAAGCACTCTGTGAAATGGCCGAGATGGCAATTGCTCAATCGACTAGACTGGAAATCTCAGCAGTACCAGTATGGTCCTCAAGGCCAGAAGGATTCCTAGAGAGATGCTGGTCGTCAGTCTATATTTGAGCCCCAGTGAAACAGATCCTAACATCAGTGGAGGAATGTGGCAGCCACAGAGTAAATATACCAGTTAGCAAGAAGGAAGCTATCACATCTTCTGCACCTAGGTCTCTGTGAACAAGATGGGGGCGAGGGCAGAAAGACTAGAAGAGGCAGAGGAGTAGGAAGTCTGTTGTATGAGTTGGTCACCCAGGAATGAAAAGGAAGCTATGTCCATGACACCAGAACTAGATGTCTACCTAAACAAGACCTGGACAATCAGAGTAGTTGTCAGATAACTAAAGGCTGTAGAGAGAGAGGGAGAATTAGTTTCTCCCAGTGAAGGACCCCTGGGAGAGATTGATTATACAATGCAAAGTAGTCAGCCCCGAAATCACATAACACACAAACCTCACTACCCAGACTCAGCGGGTTGTATGTATATACGTGTGTGTGTGTATGTGTGTGTGTGTGTGTGTGTGTGTGTGTGTGTGTGTAATAACAATAAAGAAAAATAAGTCATCAATTTCAGGGGTGGCATGAGAGTGATTGGAATGAGAAAAGGGAAGGGAAGAGTTATGTAATTATGTTATAATTAAAAGAAAAATTTAAAAGCCCTGTAGGATAGAGTTTAAAAAAATAAAAAAAAAGAACAAGGAGGAGGAGGGAGATAAAGGAAGGAAGGCAGGAAAACCCCAGGTTTCCTTCTTCTGTGTGCTTTATTTTGGGCTGCTGGCCACATTTAGGGTGGACTTCCCACTTCGATGATTTCTGATTAAGAGAGTCTGTCATAGAAATGCCAGAAGCTTGTACTTTAGTTGCTGCTAGACTCAGTCAAGATGCCATCGTACACGGCACTGTACATTTTCCCACAGAGGAAATTTTGGCCACTTTGTGGAGTGTGGGAAGTCTGGTGAACAGGAACATAACTTGCCACCTGATCCCATGGGACTGGAACCGAATATTGACATTTCCTTACAAGTCTGTAAGTAGCAGCAACAGTGGTGACTTTGCATTTCCTCTGTGTTGGAAATGCTTTGGTATTGTAAGAAAAGGACAATATAAACCAAGAAAGAGAGAGTAGCATCTTAGAATCATTTCTCCAACTCAGTTACTATCATTCACTTTTATATGTCCCCAGCTGGGTTTGCCAAGAGGCTGGATTCTCTGGAACATGCAGGCTGTTCTGTATTCCAAATGGGAACACAGGCACCTAGATGGTGGAGTCTGCTGATTAAGGGCAGATAGTTTCCTTTCTGAGAAAGTATTTTCCTCCCTGAGGTTTTGCCTATAGAGTCTTTCCTTTCAAACAAAGTAGGTCTTAAACTCTCTTGTTCTGTAGTTTTAGCTCACTATGTTCTCTTTCTTCATTAGCTCTAGGTAGAACAGTGTCCCCTACTGTTGCCAGTCTTGGAGGACTCCATCACCTAATTTGTTTCCTAGGAACCATCATTAATTCCATCTCCTAGACTCCTTAAACTTTTGTGTATGGTTGTTTCCTTGGCTCTTTCAACTTAAAACTTTTGAATAGCAAAAATTTAGTATTAATCACATATTTTTTCTTTTCTCAACTATGCTTATCAAAAAAAACTCTTCCCAATACAAAACAATCAAAGTCAAGATTTCTTTCCATGATTTCTTTTAGCATTTTATTTTTACAGCTTATGCTTTTTATAAATTTTATTTAAATTAGAAACAATCTTATTTTACATATCAATCCCAGTTTCCTCTCCCTCCCATCCTCTCATGCTTCCCCATCCTATCCCTTATCCACTCCATTTATGCTTAAGAATATGATCTCTTTTGAACTACTTTTTCTAGAAAGTATGATGTTTACATAAAGGTTAGTTTCATGGGTTATATATATGCAATTATTTTAGCATCATATTGTTATGAAACAGTTCTCTTTTTTCACGGTAAGATGCCTTAGAGTTATTCTAATTAGTCTCTCCCTTCCTTGATTCTAATGTTGTCATGTGTTTGACTCTCTATGTGCTATTTAAAAAAAAACAACATATACTTAATGTCTATTTTCAGTTAAATTCAATCGACTTGCACAGTTTGTTATCTTTTAGGAATCTAGTAGTACTGTGTCACAATGTCACCTTTTCCATTAGAAAGTGAGCGGTCACACAGGACTGATTTAATGTGAATGAAATGGACTCTTCTAGTTCAGTCAGCCACACTTCCAGGGATGTTCTCATCTTGCACTGTGAGACAGAATCTACTCTTTGTCTCAGAGTGCTATTGAGCTTCCCTGGTATAATGTGTCTGTGGTCTTGAGTTCCTGAACACAACATGCTTTAAACAATTGCACCTCCTTCCATTGAACATGATAAGTGACAATGGTTGTTTAAATATAATACTCAAGGCAGTAATCAGATCACCCGGAGATCTGGAGGTAGCAGCCATCAACTCCCTGTGAAAAGTACATCAGAAATCTCTAATGCTGTTTTAAAATCCATATTTCCCTTAAAATGCTTATTTAAAAAAATTATGTTTTTTAACACTGTATATGTTGAAGAAAACAATTTGTGAAAGGATATCCTTTCCCTTTGCGGGTTTCTATATTTCATGTTTTTCAAGCGAAAATATAGTAGTTGGCAACACAAATACCCATGAAAGAGAAAGGTGATTGAGATAGGATTCTAAATGCAACGCAGGACCCATGTGTGTGTCTGCTTCCTCCATGCATGTCCTCAGTTAACCACTACTCACAAAATGACTCCATTTTGAGAGACTGCTACTTTAAGATAATTTAAGACTGTCACAAATATTGGAAGTAAAAATAAAGTATATAACTGTGTGGCAGGTATATAGGTCAGTGGTGGAGTGTGTGACACATTCTCCAGGTAAGAATGGAAGAAGAAAGGGAAGGAAGGGAAGGAGAGCAGAGGGAATGATGGCTGTTCTGGAGAAAAATAAGAATTCTACCTGTTTTCAAAACTGAAAACAAAAATGAAGCAAGTCCAACTGGAGAGCTGTTGGTTACCACGTATGTGTGCGTGTGCATGTGCATGCCACTATTGTACCCTGAAGCTTGTCGAGCACTGTTGGTGGTGCTTGTACCTCACAGGTGTCAGAGCTGAGTAGGACTGTTGGCTGTCTCTTCCCTTTGGAAGTTTGCATGGTACTTGAAAAAAAAGCAAATAAATAAAAAAGCAACATCCATAAAAATTGAAGCAAAAGCATTTTTAGTATTTCTTCTGGGAAGAAACTTCAGCTATTTGCCAAAGAAGTAATGCTGCTATTTGCCCTACGTGATCTTGCCCAGGAATTTTCCCTCCACTTACTTCCTCATCTTTCTTTAAAATAAAATTTGCTGTTCACTGAAACATTTCTTGTGAGAGATTCTCCCCCAATGCAAAAGAAGCATCGTAACCCCCAGTGACATATGTGAGTGCCACCCTTTTTAATTACATTGAAGCAACTTCACGGTATGTTTACCACGTTGCAGAATGCTATTAGGCCCTGCGTGATATGCAAGGAAGCATGAGGAAACAGCTTTGCTGGGGAGTTAGGATTGATAGACCAGGCCAAACTTGGTGATTAGGGGAATAAACTATGGCTCGTAACCTGTGCAGTACAGATAACAACTGCAACGTAATTTTCAGCATGAATGAATCAGTATGCTTTAGTGACAGAAAATTTCACTGTGAATGTGAGATTACAATGGGGGGCTGAAAGCATGAAAGAGAACGTAAGTGCTTAGAAGAAAAGGAGTTGATAAGGAAAAAACCGGAAGACTTGAATTTTATAGGCTATTCTTTGGTTTATCAGAACAACAACAACAAAACACCAGAACTAGAGGTAATATAAATAACCCCTACCTCCTTGTTGTTTTACTTTCTTTATACCATATAGCAACACAGTAAACTGTCACTTTGTATACACCAGCTTCAAAAAAGAATTTTGCGAAGTATTTGGGGCTAGGGAAATGCTTGCCATAAAAGTGTGAACACAGGACATGAGAGCCCACACCCATTACACACATGTAAAACACAGGCAGATCTGATGGCCCATCTACAATTCCAGTATCCAGGAGGTGAGATTCCCCAGTGCTATGTGGATATCTAAAGGAGCCCGACACAGTGAACCTGCTCCAGTGAGAGAGAGATACTGCCTCAGTAAATAGGGTGGAAACCAAGAAGGCACTCTCTGTCAACCTGGGGCCTCTACATGTATGCTAACATGGATGTGCCCACATATATTCATTGCAACCACATTTATATCACACACACATACACTTTAAAAATACTTAAAATACCAAGTACTGTAAAAAACATTTTGAAGTTAACATACCCATGGTTTAAACAGAATAATGAAATAATTCTTCAGGGCCAAAATTCTAAAGTTTTGTTTGTTTGTTTGTTTGTTTTAGAAGGTGTATTAGGATATATCAGTTATCCTATAGAAAGTTATCAAAACATAACTATGAAAAAGATTAGGAGTATGCTCTTGTTGATCTTTTTGGATGGTATGCTTTTATTATTTTTGTTAACCTTCACAAAATTCTGAGAAATTGACAGTAAAATAACATCTTCCATAAACAAGCTGTAATAAATAAATTGAATAGTACTTTGTTCACTACAGTAAATTATCATATGCATATGCAAATATATACTTAATAATTATAGTAAATTGATTTTTTGTTTTTCTTTTTGAGATTACTATATAATTAAAACATTTTCCCATTTCCTTACTTTCTCTAAACCTTCCCATATACACCTCACAGCTCTTCAAATTTTTCATTAATCACAATCACTTTTCCATATGTGTGTAGATATACATATATTCCTATATGCAACCTGCTCAATTCATACAATGTTAGTAGTATGTGTGGAAAGCCTACAAGGCCTCAACCCTACACGAAGAACTACATGCAACTAAAAGATACTGAAGGAGGAAGAAATAGACTTCCCCAAGGAACAGCACACCAATTGATTATCCAACACCGAATGGTCCACAGGGAAATATACATTATCAGTAACATTATGCATACTGAGCAGGTTCTATTTAAAGTGTGTGTGTGTGTGTGTGTAGGCTGTATTTAGAAATACATATATACATATATTCATGTAACAACAATGAAAATGAGGACAAGAACTTGAAAGAACATAAATAGGGAAATGCAGGAGAACTTTAAGGGAAGATTAAGAAATCATGTAATTACATCATAAACTCAAAACTAAAAGAAAACACAGAAATAATATTTGTTAAAGTGTTAATTTCAATTAATGACAATCAAGTACTTACAATTTAATGGCTTAACCTTGCACAAGGATAATCTCTCTTGTTGTGTTTTTAAACAAATTGGCAGATACTATTATTAGATGTTGACATTTCCTTTCTTGCAGTTGGAAAGAAGACTTGGGACTGAGGCAAGCATCATGGAGTAATGCATGTGTATTTTGTAATGTAAACAGATAAAAATTACTATTATAACTGAATTGGGAAGATCAAGACAGAGCTGCACAAAGTGAGTGAAATACTGCAGGTGGAGTATAAGTAAGTGGGATGTCAAAGGGATGTCTCATTTGTCACCCAAATCCAAAGTCTGCAAGAGGGAACTGGGATTGACATGTAAAACAAGCTATTTAAAATAAAAAAATTAAAAAAAATAAAAAAATAAAAAAAAGAAATAAAAAAATGTAAACATTCTGGTTTTGGTGTGTTTTTAACTATTGCTTAAAATGCAAATGAATGCACTTGGATGTACATGTTCATTTCATCAGTCTCAACAAGTGATATAATTCCAGACAAACCAGGAGAAATGTTCAGGGAATGGCTGATAAATAGATGAAGAAAATATTCAGCTTCTGCGATCACAGAACAAGAATTAAAACCAGTGTGCTGTCCCTGCGTGGTTATCAGAAAGATGACAGTTTGGATGACTGTTCTTGAGGATATCAAACAAGGGAGGCACTTTTTTCATTCTAGGAAAATGTAGTTTTGGAAACAGTTTAACATTGTCTAATAGTGAATATACGCATTCCAAAAGACCAATAATTTCACCTAACAGTGAAAGGTGATGTCTCTGACCATAGGATTAGTGTTGGAGTTTATGACATATAATTAGATTATTGATCTACAAAACTTCCTGATTAGTTATACAACACAGAATTACAAGGCATAACTTTAAGATTGGGGCTTGAGTAATGGATGGATGATGTGTTCGGCTGAGATGGTGAGGACCACAGGTCCACCAGGGAATACTTTTTGAATTTGTGGTTCTGATTGGACATTACAACCAAGCTGCTCAGTTAGTTATTCTTGGGCAACAGGCTGAGCTGGAATTGGAAATCTAGAGTTGTTGCATAGATGATCTTTATAGTTACACCACTGGCTTGGGCTACTGAAGTAAATGTAATTAGAACCAATCACAGAGAAACCAATGCCTGATCATAATTACATTAAACATTGAAACATGACTGCACTATGAAAACAAAGAGACAAACTGGTAAGAATGCATCCCAGGCCCTTCTCAACTGCCTTGGAGCTCTTTCCAGTACCCACAGATCCCTTCCATACCACCCTCCTTATGCTGGTCTCCCCCTGACATTCTCTATCCTAATAAATGTGTCCCTCAATCTCCCTCAACCGTCAGTCTCCCACCTGCTTTCCAGGAAACAACCAAAGTTTTATGACCTGATATTTTCAAGTTCTTGCCAGTTTCTACTCGATAACAGATAGTAGTTTACAGTGCTTATGCGAGTCTCCATCATGGGAAAAACACACCTATGCAAGTTGTGATTATTCCCACATAATTATATAATGATATGAGGAAAAAAGTAAATGAACAAATACAGGAGACAATAATATGCAGTGCTTTCTTGAGATTAAAATGCTTAATCTTTATGGTGTTATTTTGACTGGATAAAGTCATGTAAATTTGTAACTAAGAAGAGTAATAAATGGAGTCACATTGTGTTTTCATGGGTATGTATATGGTATGTGTGTGTGTGTGTGTGTGTGTGTGTGTATGCATGTGTTCAAATGTGTGTAAGTACACTTGTGGGGAATATAGCCATGTGTATAAGAATGCATGTGTGTGGTGCCTAAGTATAGTAGGAATTTCTACTCCTTGCTCTTGGACTGTTTATAAATGTGGGCTCCAGTTGAACCCAGAGCTCCGTGATATTGCTGGAATAGTTAGACATGGGACCCTCTGTCTCCTGCTTCACAGCTCCAGAATTACAGTTGGGCTGCTGACTCACTGGCATTTATATGGGTCCTGTGGATCCACTGTCTCTTGTTTGCAAGCTTGCTGCTAACATAGCAAGGCTTTAAGTGCAGCTCCATCTCCCCCACTTTCTTAGGTCAGCAGTATAAACACATGGTATGAGAATAAGGGATGCTTCCATTCCTAGCTTTGGTTTTCTACTTTTCAATTTTGATTTTATCTTTCTATTCTTCCATTAAAATAGGCACAATACAGTTTCATTCTTTTGTCTGGAAATGGAAACAAGATAAAGAAGCTAAATGGAGGAAAGAAATAAACTGTATTTGCTAAACTAAGTCTACATCTTGAGTAGGTCTAGATGAACAAAGAATTTCTATTGTTTTACACAAAGGCACCAATCTGGGACGGGCGGGATTTAGTATAAGTAGGAAAAGTGTGTAGCAGTTAAGGCCCCAGTGGGAAGTGGATGCTTTATTCAGAATTCAGATGAAGATTATTCATTGATGGGACTATCAGTAGAAAAATGGGTAACATGCAGAGATAACAGAAAAATATAAAGCTGATATAAAGTAAATACTTAACAGAATGTTTAATTTAATGCATATTTTCGACTAATATCAATTACTAAAGTGTGGCATTGGAGATATGGAACAAAAATACACAGATATAAATGCATATTAGACTAGTAGTTTAATATCCTATCTGATAATTTGCATTAATGAAAATAGCTCAGCATGAGATAATGTTTGTTAATCCAACATTTGGCCATATATCACTAAACACTAATAAAAGACATAGGCATGGTGCAGAACTTAACTCTCCGTGTGGTTCTTCTTGCATCAAGAGGCAATATGTATTGATCTTGGCATGGCAATAAAGTTAAGCCAAAAGAAATTGGGGTGAAATTGCATTGGCCATGTAGCAGTCAAAAACTATGCAAAAGAATTAGATGAAGAGTGCAGAGGTTCTGAATAAAGACACAATTTCCTTTCTATATGTTATTACTAAATAAGACATAAGGCACATGTCATTTCAGAGGTAGAAAACATCTCACGCGTTCCAGCTCATACACCGATGACACCTACTCACAGAAGTTGGGTTATCAGGAGGATTAAGAAGAGGAAGACACTCTAAAGTATGAGCTTTCATCTATTATTCACAACAGCATGACTTAATCTTCAAACATTGTTTCTCTATTACATTTACACTCCACTTAAAGATAAAAAACAAAGGCATACACATGTCACTTCCCCATTGTAGTTCAACATAACTTGACTACAGATTTTAAGATCTATTATGTGAGGATTTCAAGAATTTTTGGTATCCGATTTAAGAAAATCCAAGTCATTTTTCCTGGGAAACCCTTGAGCAGGTGAATTTTTACAGAGTGCTTAGATATTACTGTTCTCTGTTATGACATTTAGTAGTTTCAAAAAAAGCCATGTGGGACAGGAATACACATGTTTACTTGTGATAAAATAATGCTCACCCACAAGGTAATAATACCGCTTAAATATACAAAGATGTGGAGTTGGGAAATGTAAAGCTATGCTTTGCATTTTGGTCTTTGGGTTTGTCTTCTGGAATGAAATGTGTATTGGGTTGTGTGTGGTACAGGATTTCAGGGAAAATGCACATATCTTAAGCATCCGTGTGGTTTTGTGTTTGCACTAACTTTCTGATAGCAGGGTTTCTATGTTTCCCTTTAATACTCTAGATACAATGTTGTTCAATAGGAGCAAGTAGGTTTGATGTTGCAAACTTATATTCTTAAAGGAAAAATAGGTTCTTTTTTTTTTTACTTTGCATGCATGGTAGAAAAAAGTTGAGGAAGACCACTTTTTGAACTAAATATTTAAAAAAATGTAGTCATCATTAATGATTTTATCTAACAGAAATCCTAAAGTTAAAACTATGGTGTATTTTAGCAAAAAAATGTTATTTGCTGGTACCCATAATTACTGACAATATGCCATTTTATTAGATCTGAGATATCAAATTTGGTTTGAGATCTCAAGGTACAATTATAAGATGAATGTAATAGGACCATAAGTTGGTAAAAATAAGATATTCTAAAAGTACCCAGGCAAAGCACTTCTGGGGTTCACTTTACAGAAGATCCCCCTGAGCATTTGTCACCTCAGTGAAACACAGGTTTTATGACAGCATTGCTATGTGCTAATGAAACATTTTTGTTTGGCAACTAGAATGCTTAATCCTAGATCCCTGAAACCTCTTATTTACCCAAACCACTGTATTCTACTGATCTCTACAAACATCTCCCTCCTTTCACTGGTTAGCATGAGAGCTACAATAATTTTAGGACATAGTTTCCCCCTCAGAAATCACTTTCACATGTTTATCTCATCTTACAGCCTAGAAGTTCTTTGTTGATAGAATTCACGCATACTTCATTAATTTCTCTGCCACAACTACCGCAGCCAGAATTGTCTGAACACCCTGTGCATATAGTAACTCTTTGCTTAGTGGATGAAAACTAAACACAGAGCCCAGCTTCTGCATGTCTTGCCACAAAATCATTTGATTATAACATTTATATGTATTTTTCTTTTTCAAATTTTTCTACTAATTCAGAGCTGTAGTTCTCATAATACGGCTATACAGAGAGCATAAATATAACCTATGAGTTTGTTGTAAGTGATAATTTTATAACACAGATGACATGACATAGACAGAAGCATTGTAAATCAATGAAAATGAAGCAAGGTATATGATCCAATAGAAATAAAAAAGATAAATAGTCATGTAATACATGTCCTATTCCTGAGTTTCTTTACTGTTATATTGTTCCAAACAAAAACATCTCAGTATAGATAAGTGGCCATGTGAGTGTAAGGAATATAATTTAGTTTATACATGCAAGAAGGCATTGAGACACACTATTTAGCCAGTGTGCCAGACTGCTATTATTTCATTTACATAGCCAGAAGCTAGCCTTCTTCAGTGTGGAGCAAAAGGACTTTGTCATTCACTGCAATAAGAGTACGGTGAAGATGACTTTTTTCACTACTGGTTCTCTGACTTGCAATATCCACAGCTTGATGCCAAAGGGTCCAGGAGCTACATTTATGACAGAAGAATAACCCAAACTCATCATAGTATCTCATGATGGCCTTGGAGCAAAAGGACACATAATTTCTGGACAACTAGCATATCTACCTTGCACTCCAGATGGAGGTGCTATTTCCATTTTCCAATGCTGATCACTCTACAAATATTGCTAAACAAATAGTCCAGAGAACAAGCCTTGACTATTTCTTTGTAGATGATATGCAAAACTCCAAAAGCTCTTGGGGCATGCGTGTTTGTGTATATTTGTGTTTCCATTCAGTGGCAGGAGTTTACTTTGGCATTTTGATTGATAGAAGGAAGGAATATAATCCATTTATAAATATCTTTTTACAACCACTTGATACCAAATATTAGTTTATTTTAATGTCAAGTGTGAATATTGTTGTAATTTCTAAAAAGTGACTCAAAAGAGAAAGACTCCATGCAACAGAATTCAAGGAAAAGTGTTTTTTATTAAGGGAAAAGGATGGTAAAATGAAGAAAGCAGAGAAGGAGACTGGCCTCTGGGGACAGGAGCAGTGGAAGAGAGGAACAACAGGAAAGAAAGGTAGAGGGAAAGACAGGAGAGAGAGAAAGAGAGAGAGAGAGAGAGAGAGAGAGAGAGAGAGAGACAGACAGACAGACAGAAGGAAGGGGAGGAGTTGGGTAGAACCCTTTAAAAATGGAACATAAGTGAATAGGCACAGGTGGTGCTCTTAATGGTTGCAGCTGAGGATGTATCTTGTCAGAACCCCAAGGACAGGCCAGTAGAGATGCCTGAATACTAACTAATATAAATAATATAATTTTTCTTCTAAAATCAGTCAATAAAGAATGTGACTTTCATTTATAATAAGAATCAGAGTTTACCTTGTAATAAGTTTATAATTTAACATAAATTATAAACCTAAAATATATGAGTGAGTGTAACATAACTCTGAGCATGCTTTTATATGTTGAATAAGAAGAAAGTTGAATTATAGTTTATTGCTTCAATTCTGTACAGAAGGGTGAAGTTATCTAAGCTACCTAATGAGAATTCATAGAAAAACTTCCTTGGGAGAAGACATGTCTCTTCTTGTTCTTTTCTTTGTTGTCGTTGGACCTTCATTTTTATTTTTTGGTTTGTTGAGACATGGTTTCTCAGTGTAACAGTTCTGGCTATCCTGGAACTTGTTTTGTAGACCAGACTGACCTTGAATTCACAGAAATCTTCCTGTAACTGACCTTTGAGTGCTGGTATTAATGGCATATGCCACCACTGCCCAGCTGAAGACATGACTCTTAAAGGGATAGAAATATCTTGATGGAGAATAAGAAAATGCAAATTAAAGATAAATTAATATGTTTCCAGTGTCTGTGGGCAACCAGCTGTGACCTGTGGACTGCACACTAAGCATCCCATCCCAACAGGAGTCAGCCCACCCAGAGACTGACAGCATCCAAGTCCCTTTCTCCACCAATGGGACAGGCAAGGTAAGCATGGGCCGGTTTCTGTTCTGCCTTCCAGTGCCCTGCAGAGAATCATCGGAGACCAAGAAACTGCACACTGTAGATTCCATCCCAAAGGGATTCAGACTGCCCAGAGACGGCCAGCACCATAGCCCCTTTCTCTACCAATGGGGCTAGTTAGGCCTGGACCTGTTTCTGGCTCACCTTCTGGTGTTCTGTGCAAAACTAGTCGAGGCCAGGGGACTACACACTGCAGCTCCCATCCTGGCAGGAGGCAACCCACCCAGAGATTTCCAGCATCCTGGTCCCTTTCTCTGCCCACGGGACTAGGTAGGCCTGGGCCTGTCTCCAGTCCCCCTTCCAGTGCCCTGCAGGCAACCAGCTGTGACTTGGGGATTGCACACTGCACATCCCATACCGACAGGAGTCAGTCCGCCAAAGACTGCCAGCATTCAAGTCCCATTCTTCACCCACAGGACAGGCAAGGTAAGCATGGACCTGTTTCCGGCCTGCTTTCTGGTGCCCTAAGCAGAACCACCAGAGACCAGGGAACTGCATACTGTGGATCTGATCCCTACAGGGTCCAGCCTACCCAAAGCCTGCCAAGGCCCTGTTACAAGGACTTCCTCCATCCATGCAAAAGGAAAACCACCAGAATATTGGACCTGTTCCCACCCACTGAAAGGGAACCGTGGTCATGTACCCCCCAGGAGAGGAAGAGATTCCCTCTGCACCCACTGGAAGAAGTGAGGGGAAGGAGAAAATATGAAAACACACTCAGCAACAGAAAAAGAAATATGATACCACCAGAGTCTAGAAATTCCACACCAGTGAAACCTGAACTCCCCAGTGCAGATGAAGCAGAAGAGAATGACCTTTAAAACAACTTCACGAAAATGATAGAGGCACTCAAAGAGGACACGAGAAAATCCCTTAAATAAATGGAAGAAAAAACAAACCAAAAAATGCAAGAAATGGAAGAAAAAACAAACCAAAAAATAAAAATAAAAAAATGCAAGAAATGGAGGAAAAGACAAAGCAAAAATTACAAAAAACAATTCAAACAGTGCAAGGGTTGAAAGCTGAAATAGAGACAATAAAAAAACACAGTATGAAGGAATTCTGGAAATAGAGAATCTGGGCAAATGAACAGGTATAACAGATGCAAGCATAACCAACAAAATACAAGAGATGGAAGAGAGAGTCTCAGGTGTTGAAGATACACTAGGAGAAATAGATTCATCTACCAAAGAAAATATTAAGTCCAACAAATCCCTAACACAAAATATCCAGGAAATATGGGACACCATGTAAAGACCAAACCTAAGAATAATAGATATAGAAGAAGGTAAAGAAAACCACCTCAAAGGGACAGAAAACATATTCAGCAAAATCATAGAAGAGAACTTGCCAAACTTAAAGAAAGACATGCCAATGAAGGCCCATTAAGCTTAAAGACCACCAAATAGGATGGATCACAAACAAAAGAAAAAATCCCCTTGCCACATAATAATCAAGACCCCAAACACACAGATTAAAGAAAGAATATTAAGAGCAGCTAAGTAAAAAGGTCAAGTAACAAAGGCAAACCTACCACAATTATCAGAATTAAACCTGACTTCTCCATGGAAACTCTGAAGGCCAGAAGGTCCTGGATAGATATTCTACCAGCACTAAGAGACCATGGATGCCAGCCCAGACTACTATAACCAGCAAAGCTTTCAATTACTATAGATGGAGAAAGCAAGATATTCCATGACAAAACAGGTTTAAACAATACATATCCACTAGTCCAGTCCTACAGAAAGTTTTTGAAGGAATACTCTAACGCAAGGAAGTTAACTAGAACCAGAAAAACATAGGTAATAGATAATCTCACTTTACCAACAGCCAAAATAAAAAAGGGGTGAAAATTCACACACAGTTCTACCACTAACAACTCTGAAACAAACAAAAATGAGCAATCAATGGTCATTAATATCCTTCAATATAAATGGTCTTAATTCGCCTGTAAAAAGACACAGGATTTGAAGACAGAATCCATCCTTCTGCTGCATAAAAGAAACACACTTCAAAGAAAGACATTACCTCAGAGTTAAGGATTGGGAAAAGATTGTCTAATCAAATGGACCCAAGAAACAAGCACGGGGTAGCAATCTTAATATCTAACAAATTATGTTTTAAGCTAAAATCAATCAAAAGAGTTGAAGGAGTTCATTTCATACTCATCACTGGAGAAATGCTCCAAGATGAAGTCTCAATTCTGAACATCTATGTCCCAAATACAAAGGCATCCACATTTGTAAAAGCAACATTACTCAAACTCAAATCACAGAAAAACCTCTCACACATATAGTGGGAGACTTCAACACTCCACTCTCACCACTAGACAGGGCCACCAGACAGAAAGTTAACAAAGAAGCAAAGGAGCTAATAGAAGTTAACACAATTGGGTATAACAGACATCTATAGAACATTCCATCCAAACACAATAGAATATACCTTCTTCTCAACACCACATGGAACCTTCTCAAAAATCAACCACATACTCCACAACATAGCAGACCTCAACATGTACAAAAAATTGTAATAACTCCATGTATCTTATCAGATCACCATGCTTTAAAGATAGAATTCAACAACAACACAAATTTAAGACACCCTACAAACTCTTGGAATTTGAATCATGCACAATTGCACCATTCCTGGGTCAAAGAAGAAATAAAAAAAGAAATTAAAGGCCTCCTAGAATTCAATGAGAATGAAGACACAACATACCCAAAATTGTGGGAAACTTTGAAAGCAGTGATAAGAGGAGAAAGTTCATAGCACTAAGTGCCCATTATAAAGAAACTGGAGACTGCCCCTTCTTCGATCAGCTACTAAATGAAGTTTCTGTTTCCCAGACTCTCTGGCCATAGGATTGTAGGCTGGCACTCTCTTGGTTAAGTACTGAGCTGAACTCAAGAAAGCCAGTAACAGAGAGGGAGGATTGATGATCAAAGGGATTAAGACTGGGCTGGTTTAACCCCCAGAAACAGCTGACCAGACAAAGGTTAACTCTTGAATCCCAGGCATCAGCCTGGGAATCAAGCATGGGACTGATCAAGACCCCCTGAATCTGGGTGTCAGTGAGGAGGCCTAGGGAATCTATTGAGCCTTGGGCAGCAGATCAGTACCCATCCCAAGTATACACATGGACTTTGGACTCCCATAGAACAATGTGAGGTGCACGCTCACCCTGAACTCTTGGGGAAGGGTCTAGGCCCTGCCCTATATGAAATGACAGACTATGGACACCCCCATGGAGGGCCTCACCCTCCCTGGGGAAATGAGGGGATAATGGGGGGGGCTGGGGGGAGGGCATGGGAGGAGGGGAGGGAATAGGAGAGGGATCTGGAACTGACTTGTGAAGCAACCTCGTTTCTTATTTAAATATAAACTGGAAAATAAATTATAAAAAAAGAATGAATAAACCAATCACTTGCTCAGTCAAAAAAAAAAGAAAATGGAGAACAGTCACACTAGAGAATTAACAGCACAACTGAAAGCTCTAGAACACAAAGAAGCAAACTCATCCTGGAGTAGACAGTAAGGAAATGATGAAATTGAGAGCTGAAATCAATGAAGTACAAACTAGGAAAAGAATACAAAGAATCAATGTAACAAAGATTTGGTTCTTCAAGAAAATCAACAAAATAAACTAACTTTACCGAAACATACCAAACAGCAGAGTGTGAACATGCAAACTAACAAAATCAGAAATGAAAAGGGGGACATAACAACGGACACTGAGGAAATCCAGAGAATCATCAGGTCATACTTTGAAAACTTAGCACTGCTTTCAATGTTTCCCAAGATTTTGAGTATGTTGTACTCCACAAAATTCAAAAATTTAAAGGAAATGAACAATTTACTGGATAGATATCACATGCCAAAATTAAATCAAGGACAGATAAACAATTTAAATATACATATAAACCCTAAGGAAATAGAAGCCATCATCAAACGTCTCCCAAGCAAAAAAAAAAAATCCCAGTGCCAGATGCCCTCAGTGCAGAATTCTACCAGAAATTCAAAGAGAAGCTTGTATTAATTCCCCTCAAAACATTCCACACAATAGAAACAGAAGGGTCTTTGCCAATATCTTTTTATGAGGCTTCGATTACATTCATACTCAAGCCACACATAGACACAACTAAGAAAGACAACTTCAGAACAATATCCCTCATGAACATTGAAGAAAAATACTCAATAAAATACTGACAAATCAGATCCAAGTGCACATCAGAAAAAAATCATCCACCATGATCAAGTAGGTTTCATACCAGGGATGCATGGATGACACAACATAGGAAAATCCATCAATGTAATCCACCATATAAACAAGCTGAGAAACAAAAATCACATGATCATCTCACTAGATGCTGAAAAAGCCATTGACAAAATCCAACACTCCTTCATGATAAAGGTCTTGGAGAGATCTGGAATACCAGGAACATACCTTAACATAATAAAAGCTATATACAGCAAACCAAGAGCCAACATCAAACTAAATGGACAGAAACTCAACACAATACCTCTAAAATCAGGAGTAAGACAAGGCTGTCCACTCGCTCCATACCTCCTTTATATTGTACTTGAAGTTCTAGTTACAGCAATAAGACAACAAAAGGAGATCTAGGAGATAAAGCTGGAAAGGAAGAAGTCAAACTTTCACTGTTTGCAGATGATATGATAGTTTACATAAGTGACTCAAAGAACTCTACCAGGGAACTCCTACAGCTGATGAATAGCTTCAGCAAAGTGGCAGAATACAAAATCAAGTCAAGAAAATCAGTAGACCTACTATATAGTGAAGACAAAAGGGCTGAGAAGGTAATCAGAGAAACATCACCCTTTACATTGCCACAAACAATATAAAACACCAAAGGATCCAATTAAGAAGTGGGCTACAGAACTAAATAGAGAATTCTGAATAGAGGAGTCTAAAATGGCTGAGAGACACTTAAGTGCTCAACCTCCCTAGCCATCAGTGAAATACAAATCAAAACAACTCTGAGATACCATCTTACTCTTGTCAGAATGGCTAAAATAAAAAACACAATTGACAGTTTATGCTGGAGAGTATATGGAGAAAGTGGAACACTTCTCCACTGCTGATGGAAGGGCCAACTTGTACAACCACTTTGGAAATCAGTATGGAGATTCCTCAGGAAAATTGTAATCAGTCTAACACAAGACCCAGCAATTCCACTCTTAGGCATATACCCAAAAGATGCATATTCATACAACAAGTATGTTTGTTCCACAATATGCATAGCAGCATTATTTGTAATAGTCAGAACCTGAAAGCAACCTAGATGTCCCTCAATTGAAGAGTGAATAGAAAAAATGTGGTAAATTTACACAATGGAATCTTGAAATTTGCAGGCACATGGATGGCACTAGGAAAAAAATCATCCTGAGTGAGGTAACCCCATTACAAAAATAGAAACATGGTATGTACTCACTCATATATGGATTTTAGACATGGATCAGAGGAGTCCCAGCCTGCAATCCTACTCCCAGAGAGCCTGGGAAACAGAACCTTCGTCCATTGACTGATAGAAACAGAGGCACACACCCACAACTAAACATTGAAATGAACCCCTGGAATCCAATGACAGAGAGGGAATACTAATGAGCAAAGGGGTCAATACTGGGCTGGTTTAACCCACAGAAACAGCTGACCTGAACAAGTGGGAGCTCTTGGATCCCAGACTGATGGCTAGGAGACCAGCATGGAACTGATCCAGACACCCTGAATGTGGGTGTCTCTGAGGAGGCCCTGGCAATCTATGGGGCCTTGGGTAGTAGATCAGTATGTATCCCTGGCATACAAATGGACCTTGGGTGCCCATTCCACAATGAGGGATACTCCTGCAGCCTGGACTCTTGTGGGAGGGCCTAAGCCCTGTCCTGAATGAAATGACAGACTCTGGAGATCTTCCATGGAGGGCTTCACCCTCCCTGGGAAAGTGAGTGGGGATTGGGTGGGAGGTTGGGGGACATTGTAGGGGAAGTCCTGTGTATATGTCAATAAAGCACTGTTGGCCAATAGGGAAGCAAGATAGGTGGGACTAGGAGCCCAGGAGGACTCTGGGTAGGAGAAACACAGGGAGTCAAGATGTAACCGCCATAGGGGTAAAAAGCCCGGAAACTTTTCTCCGGTAAGAGAAATACTTAGATTAACAAATATGGGGTAAATACTTAAGTCAGAGCTTGCCAGTAAGAAACAAGCAAGGCCAACAGCTTCATAATTAATACAGTGTCTTGTGTGTTATTTGGGAACTATAACGCGGCAGAGCCCAGGAGACTGATGGGGAAAAACCAAGTAGCAGACAAGAAAAAGGCATCTCTCTACAGGACCTGGTAGGGGGATCCATGTGGGGGAGGAGGAGAGAGGAGGGGTCTGGGATTGACATGTGAAGCAAGCTTGTTTCTAATTTAAATAAAATTTCAGACTATGATTTATATTTCTCACCTGCCTTCTATATATCTATCTCTACGTGTCATTCATCTATATATGATCCATATAACTATCTTATCTGTCTTTCTATATAAATAGAAAAGTTAAATGACAGTATTTGCTATCATATCTACACATTAAAATCAAATATCAATATTTCTAGAAAAAAATTCCCGTTCTTATAAATGTTTCATATTATTTTCCAGAAACATTGCTTCTCTCAAATCAGGATAATACTGCTATCCTTCAGGGTGTCTGTCTGTATTACTCCATCCATGCTATACTCTAGGGTGTCTGTCTGGATGACACCATCCATGCTATCCTCCAGGGTGCATATCTGGATGACTCCATCCATGCTATCCTAGGTGTGATGGGGGAAGTCCTTCTGTGTATATGCTGTACTATTGGTTGATAAAGCACTGTTGGCCAATAGTGAAGCAAGATAGGTGGGATTAGGAGTCAAGGACGATTCCGGGAAATGTAGTCAAGTGTAGAGAGTTGCCATGTGATCCTGGGAAGAGAGGACACATGAGGCTGTGTCCTTGGTAAGATAAGACCTTATGAAAATATATATTAGTAATTATGGGTTAATAATTAAGTCAGCACTAGCCATTAAGTAACCATAGCAAATGGCCAAGACATTTATAATTAATATAGTGTCTCGTGTTATTTGGGGGCTGAGACATCAGCAGACTCCAGGCAGATGGCAGGAAGAATATATGTTACATATGGCACCCAACGTGGGACTAAGAACTTGCACTTAAAACCTGACAAAAAGCTTAAAAGAGATTTTAGAAACAGAAGAAAAGAGAGAAGCACAGCTTCTTGGTAGCAGCATTTTCTCAGGTGGGCTCTGTTTTGATAGAGACAAGCAGAGACTTGCTTGGCCAGTGCTGGCATTAACTTATGCCCGCCATCTTAAAAAGACAACAGTTACAACATTTGTGACTTTGATTTTAGCAACATTGTTTAAGAGACAATAGACACATGTTCAGAAAAACATAAAGATTTACAGTAAAATCATATTCATATCAAGTAAAACTTCTAAAAGGTTTATACTGTTTGTTAAAATATGCATAGGCTTGGGAGGAAAAAACTGGATAATGGCTGGGTGTGGTGGCGCAAGCCTTTGATCCTAGCACTCCAGAGGCAAAGACAAGAAAATTTCCTCAGAGAAACACTTTCTCAGAGAAAAAAAATTAATAAGGGTAAAAAAACCCAGAATAATACTAATAAATAAATAAATAAATAAATAAATAAATAAATAATAAAGCCACATAAAGATGGAATATACACAGAGAATCTGGATACTGTATGAAATTGTGTTGTCTTTGAATTATTTAATTACTGTGGAAGGAGCAACAACTGCTAAAAGACATTTGATTATCAATGTTGCTAAATTAATACAACTTATATATTTTAAAAATGCATTGACTTCTAAATTTATATATAAGGACAGATTACTTGGGGAAAAATTCTGCTTTGTGTTTCCACAGAAAATGTAAAGCTATGGATTCCTTCCATACTAGTGTGGTTTGTTGAAGCAAGACCCCCTGAAATGGTGTCCCAGGTGATCCAACATCTAAGACAGCTGAGATGACACAGTAGTACAGACTACAAAAACAGGGACTTAGCCAGGTTTCTGTGTTTTGTCATGGTATGGACAGTGCCCCCACCCAGCAGGAAGCAGTTTGGAATGAATAACACCCAAATTCCCAAATATTGTTTATAAATTTTTGTTTTCATTTAAACGGGGCTGGTTATAAATGGTTAATGACAACAACCAATCTCTTTTTAATGGTAAAAGGGAGATTATAGTATAGAAATGAATACTTTGTATTGGAATGGATTTTCATTTATTGATACAAATTTAAGGTCAGTTTTGTGATATGTATATTTCTCCTCTTGTTTATGTATTGTGTTTGTATAACTCATTTAAAATGTAATATATAATTAAATACACATTCTAGATAGTTACCTGTAATAGTCAAACCGTATAGTTAATTTAGTTAGATATTCTAGATATCCAATGACATATATGAGATGGTTAGATATTCTTCAAACCTTTCAAAGACCTACAGAATATATGGAATTTAAATGGTTTATGGTTTTTCATGATAATGAGACACAACTACTCCTGACATACCAATTACACCTGAGAGGAAGATGAACATTGAAGAAACTTGTTATGGAGTTTGCTTTCAGCATAGCAAGATTAGCCATTTGGGCAAGAAACTACTCTTACCTGGGCTGTTTGACTGTTGCTGAATAAACTTGACATGTAGCACCCACAGAAAAGTGACTGCTAAACTTACAAAACAAGATGGACAGTCCTACAGAGTTTGTGCTTCATGTAAGTGTCTACCAGACATACTGAGGACACAGAAAAATGACTGACAAACTGCCAATGCAGGTGGACAGTTGAAAATTTCCTGCTTTGCTGAGAAGTCTACTAGACACACTGTGGCCTATGGGCTGAAGATGGATGCCCAATGTTATAGAAGAACTTTGGTTGACTGTCCTGGTAGCAAGATGTCTGTCAGTTCTAGTGTTTTTATATTATCCTTCTGTGGTCTTTGATGAAGTTGAAGACAGATAGTTAGAGATTTCCCTAGTTATGATAAAAGATAAGGTACATATCAGATATTAGACTCTTACAGATAGGATAGATGATAAAATACTTTCTTTATATCTTACTAAACGTTAGTGGACTAAATATTGTATTTATAGTTCTTGCTTAATAACTGCCTTGTTATATATTTTACTATGTTAAAGTTAAAATCTTTCTTTTTATTTAGACAGAAAAGAGGAGATGATGGGGGAAGTCCTTCTGTGTATATGTTGTCCTATTGGATGATAAATAAAGCACTGTTGGCCAAAGTGAAGCAAGTTAGGTGGGACTAGGAGTCAAGGAGAACTCTGGCAAAAGTAATCAAGAGTAGAGAATTGCCATGTGATCCTGGGAAGAGAGGATGCATGAGGCTGTGTCCTTGGTAAGATAAGACCTTATAAAAATATGTATTAGTAATTATGGGTTAATAATTAAGTCAGAACTAGCAATTAAGAAACCATAACAGTCAACAGCTTCATTATTAATATAGTGTCTCATGTGTTATTTGGGGGCTGAGAAAGAGGCAGGACCCAGGCAGCTGGCGGGAAGAGTACACATTACAAGGGTATCTCTCTGGATAACTTCATCCATACTCTCCTCCAGGGAGAGTTTGTTGAGATGATTCCACCCATGCTGTCAGTTCTTTTATCATTAAAGATTTGCTAAGCATCGGGTTCTGTTGATGTGGTACAGCCCTACTGAGCACACAATACCATTTTGTCTTTTCTCTTCATCATTATCTGAGGAAGTGAGATGAATGTTCTCCAAGTCCATTTACCTGTTGTACTATAATCACAGGTTGTTCTGTTTTGTTTTGTTTTATGCCTCTGACACAGTGTCCCGTATCTTATCCCTGCATCTGTAACTGGAAATTTGATCTGTTATTCTACAAGCAAAATACATACTCAGATTCACACCAGTTCTTGTCTCTAGGGTTGCAAACCACTGTAGTCATTAAAAGGGGGCTAAAATGATTGGAAGAATAAGAGTAAAGTTATAAGATATTAGAATAAAACCATGAGAAGATTCAATTTATTCTCAAACTTTCTACAGAATCACTGTTTGTATCTATGGAAGGATTAAATAATATCTCATTTTAAACAGTCGGTGTTAAGTGTCATTTCTTCACTTTCCTTTTAAAATGTTTGTAGGATATTTGCATAGTATGTGCACTACCAGATTCAGTCACTAGCATGAGAGATGGATGAAGGATGGACAGAGAGGGAGAGCAAACTATAAAGCCCTCCCAAAGACTATACAATTAAATATTATAATAAAAAGAAATGGGATATGATAGGGTCATCAAGTTCTTCCAAGTACTTTGTGATTAAAGTGGAAAGCAAACTGATCTTGAAAATAGCCTAGCATGTGACACACAGCATTCAATATCCAGTCAATAGCGATAAAGTTTTCATTCCATCAGAAAAATTAAAGTTTTGCTGAACTTGTGAAGTTCAAGGTTCAGCACCTAGCACTCATATGTTGGCTCAAAATAATGTCTAATTTCAGTTCTGTGGGATCTGGAATAATATTCTGGCCTCTGTGGGCCATTTCATTCATACAGTGGGCTCAAAATCACAAATGCACACACAAACATAAAGATAACGAGCAAATAAGTAGAGCATGTTTTTGTAAAATGAGAAGTGTCTATTTCAATGCTCCAGAAAGATGAGGCCTTCTTTGATGTTGCTTTTGAATGTATACATGATCATGTCACATGGTTTCAGATAAAACTATGTGCTATTATTTGTAGTTGAGGACTGTTTAATCTGTAGTGCTGTGTCATAAAGGATTTAAAAGAGATAGCCATGAGTCTAACATTTGTCTTTTGGTGATGCCAAGTCTGCATCCAGTAAAGGCCCTTGCAGTTTGTGGCAACGCCTCACAGGATGCCAATAGCGATGATGTGCAACAACTGTCAATGATGGAAACTGCCAGTGTCACAACCTCACAGGTTTCTAGTTTGAGGACAGGAAATGGTTTCGTGTTTGACTAGAAATACTTGGATCTCAGGTTTGTTTTTAATCCCAGGTCACTTTGACTTTGGATTTTAAAAAAGGCAACTTCTGGCTGTGCCTAGTCCACAGGAGGCATCTAAAGTAGTGCTTCATTGAGGTTTCCAAGAGTTGCCACCATTAAGCTGAAATAGCTTCACTTTAGTCCATGAAGAAACAGTTCAATCCCCTTCACAGGGCCTTTTTTCTTTTGTATAGTCTTCTTATTTGACATGCTTTTTTTTCTATTTGGGTTTACACTGTGAAAGATGAAAATATAATTAAGTGTGCTTCATTTGTCATCCTTTTGTAACTTTGGACTTATTTCCTCAACATTTTAAACAAGCTGTTATTAAGGCTTTGTTTGAAAAAGGACACTTATGCCTCATTAGGTCATAAGGAGGTCATCTTGACTTGAAAGATCTTTAGTTACTAGAACACCACTTTTAGTATGATGGGATATGAGAGTTTTAAGTGACTTTGAGTGTTCTCCAATTTATTCCTCTATTCAATGTGTTAGGGCTACATAAGTGGGAGGAATAAAAGATAAACAAGCAAGAGAGTAAGAAATCTATAGTAAGCTAGTAAATCTACAGTCTTATAGACAAGACTATTAAGAGTAACAAGATCTAACAAGACATTAAGAGTAGGATACCTATGGTGGACTACTTGACTATCGGTCAAGGCTACACTTACTAATATTTCTATCCTTGAATGGGTTATGTACCAGATGCATATTAATAATAGGGATGAATATTACAACAACATTAAAGGTAACAGTTATTAGTAAATACATATTTGTACTGAACATTTTATCATTTAACACACGTCTGTTATAAGACATGCAAGATTCGTCTTATTCCCAAGAGACACCTGCTTTCTTGAAGATGCTGGAAGTTTGGATCATTGCTTATGTTCAGATTATTCCATCCTTCTCTGCAATCAGTCATGCACCTTATCTTTATAGCAGCTACCCCAAAAGAATAACTTTTTTATATTGTGAAATTTCCAAGTACCTATAAATATTTGTAGCAGGAAAAATGTGCAAATGCAGCACACAGAAAAACTTTGGTTTTATACAGTTTTTGTACATGTGTTGTCAGGGCTCCAATCACATCATCTCAGTTCCCATTTCCAGTATCTTACACACGCTCTTCTGATGCTGTGTACTTAGTCTCCTACAATAAGCACCTGCATCTCTTTGTGGAAAGTCTCTTCTCTAGCGCCCACTTCATCCATGTACAGCTGAAATAATACAAGGTATCTGATAATTTACTTCCTGAAAGTGTCCCATAGTCAGTACAGACTTGTGAAATTTATGGACAGCTTGGAGATGCAGTAGCCTTGTAACCTGAGCAGGAAGACATTGAGCTGTGATTTACTCTAGTTCGGGAGAGCTCCCAAAGCAAGTTCCGATGAGAACTTTTAGACTCTCACATAGGATCCTCCATGTATTGCCTTCCATCTTCATGTCCCTCCTGCAAGTTACTGGGAAGACTTCCAAATGATTGCCTTCACAGGAGTATTCACATAAGTCTCCAGAAAACGAAAACTAAAAAGGTGAGTGTCGAGTACTTCTCACCTGCAGCCTGTGTGAAAGAGCTCACATCCATGGCAGCTGCAGATTGTGATGTATCTCATCACACATTGGGATCCTTGCTCAGAAGCTAATTTCATCACACTGTTAATTGTCCTAATAATTTATCCTTAAATTTGCATCTTGGTTGTGATTTGATCTGGGTTAAAGGATCAACACCCAAGGGTTTGTAGCCTCAGAGAATTCATGATCTTGGATTCTGCCATCTCCTCTTCCCATCTCCATTGGACAGTCAGGTTTTCAACCACCCATCCCCACACTGACCCAACAACTGTTGTTATCCTTCTACCAGGGGAAGCTTGAGTGCGAACCTTAGGATGGTTACAAAGAGTTGCAGAACAAAGATTCAAGTGTCTCTGACCTTCTTTACCCATGCCAACAATAAAGTACTGAATTGCAAGGAAAACAACAGCTCACCACATTAGATCAAGAGCGATTACAGAAAACACCAAAAGGCTTCAGAAGATACCCTGTCACTGGGAATATGGCATGACCCTGGTCATTTACTTTTCTTTTCTTTCTAATGATAGCAAAGACTTCAGCAGATTAAATGAAAAGTATTACCCATGTTCCTACCACAAGGAGATGTACCACCTGAAGGAAACAATTGCTTCTCATCGTTGTAGCAAACACTGCTAATCACTTAACCCAACTTCCATTTCCTCTGGTCACATTTACCCAAGGAAGCTAACTATTTTCCAAGTCACACAATTTTAATGTTAATCACAGAAGGTTTTTTCCAGTCTCCTACATGTCTCTATATGCTAAAAGAATTAGGGTCTATTCAAAGATGTATCCATGAAGCTCCTTAAGGTGACTCATGGAATGTTTTCATCATTTATCATTTATTCACCCTAGAGGGTCTAGTCTCTTACATGAAGCAACCATCTTGGATCATAATGTAACACTGAAGATAAAAAATACTGGCTAACCTGGCAAGGCAGAGACAGAAGGCTAGCTCCAAAATAAAGAAACCATACCTATCCTAGATTGTCTACAACCCAAAATACCTTAATCCAAGTTGAAAATAACAAACTTCCATATCACTAAAGTTTCTTTTCCTATTATATGTAAGCAAATTTAACTTTAGCTAGGAAAAAATGCAATCATTTTCTCTTGAAGAGAATTCTAAAATATAGTCAATATGTGGGGTCTATTCTTCTGAAAAAATCAGGATGGTTAAAAAAATAAGATCTTATAATTTTGTTCCATTCTTTGATTGGAAAAACAAGCCTATTAGAAAGTTAATTCCTCAATCTCTTTCTCTAGTGAGACTAAATACTTTCAAGGCACTAGAAAAGAATGTAAAACATGGTTGGCATGGTCTCTGACACAGATACAGAAACCAGTGAGTCACAATGATGCCTGCTGAACTTCTTCCCTGAAATTTCAAATGCAGATGCTTTGTCAAAAACTGCAGGTGTCTCATATATACAAAGAGACAAGATTTTCTTTCCACTGGAAGTCTCTGGATTGGCCCTGGAAAGTTTCCACCATCTGAAGATACCAAAGGCCTTAACAGCTTGCAAAAAGTGCTTACAGAATAGAAATTCTTCATTTATGTTTGATACCTGCCCAATAAGAGCTGGTTCAACTGAAGGACAAGAGCAGATTCATCTCATATACTGCAGGGTGATAACAGCTGCTGGGTTCCCTGTGATCACTTCAAAATATTAAAGTTTAGTAATTCTAATTTCTAACATATTACAAATTATGGAGGAACAAATGTCATTTACTTCCTCATATACAACCATAACATATCCAGGACATATGGCCTCTCTAAGAGCTTTTCAATTCTTTCTCTTAATGGTGTGATAAGCATTTCTGGAAAATACTTCACGACCAGGCTTTGTGATTGACATCAGTCCAAATTTTTCATGAAATTCTGCCCTTTTCAAGTTGGGAGTTTTCATTAAAATTCCACAGAATAGAAGCATTTTCTGGATTGGTAAATAAATCATGTTTTTTGAACTCTTCAGTACTGTAGAAAATTTTGGCAAAACTTTATAGGCATCACAGCTTTTATACACTATCATGCTTAGGAATGAAATTAAAAGTGAAAATATATAAGCAGTTTCATTTGTGTTTCCAAATCAGAACTAAAGTGATAGAAATAAACACAGATGCTCATAGTACTGAGAGTTGTTAATTTTTGTCAATTCTTATCAAAGAAATTTTACTGTAATTGTTATATGATATGAAAATCATGAATCTATATTATTCAGTAATTTATGATATCCCATGGCATCAACACTTATTTTAAAATAATGAAAATTTGGTGATACATTTTAATCTCAACTTTTTTTGATAACGATAGAAAAATGGTAGGAACGTTTTTAAATCAGTTCATAGATTGGAAGTAAGTAGCCTAGTTTTTCATGTTTTAGGATTCTAATTTAGTTTTGTCATATGTGTAGTTACTCTGTTTATATTCTTTCTGTCCTCATTTTCTCACATGAAATATGATGCTTATATTCTTTACATTAGATAATTTAGTATACTACAAAATTCCATTTAAAATACAAGTTTTCTTAGTTTTGTCTTGGGGTCAGATTCTGTTAATATTGTTAATTTTATGCAAAGAAAATAGGCACGTTGCAATTCAAATACAGTTTCTTTCCTTACCCCCAAAAGTCATATTTTCTCAAAGTTGTATGCTGGTCTGGCAAGTCTAATCAGAAGTTATGACAGGAGAGTTACATTTAAATTGATAAATTTAATTCCAATGTAGGTTTTAGAAACATCTAAAAGACTTTTGGAAATTTTAGTCGATAGTAACCTCACTTAAGAGCAAATTATGATGTGTTCCCCAGCTAAACAAACAGAAAACTACCTCAGATAAAGGAAATTTAACAAGATACTCATACCTTATACATCTTATTCCTGTTTTTATTTATAGTCTTGAAATAAGTTATAATGAAGAGATGTAGACATTTTTATTAATAATGGGAAGTACTACATAAAGTACAAAAGCACAGAACTTGATTCATAGTTAAAAATAAATTTTCTGGTATAAAATATGAGTTATGAGTTCTCCAATAATTGAATGACTTTGATTTAGAAAAGTTAAGAAAGTCTCTGCAGTCTTCAAGAAATAGAACCGGTAAAGGTGTAAGATGACCCATTTCTGTTCAATTAAAGTCACAATTACTCAAAGCTGAGATAGCCTTAAAGCACACCTAAAGAGAGTCCACTCAGATACTTCTAAACCATTTAGGATGATCCTTTCATGGATGTGCTACACACTGTGACATACTAAGTAGGTGACGAATGTCTCTTACTATCCCTAATGAAAGTGTTGATGGACCTAATTATGTGCTGCTCAGGTGTTCTCCTCACAGAGACTCACCAGTTCTTTTTAAAGAATGATTGCTTGATCGTGTCCATTGTAGTGACTTGAATAAGAATTGTGCCCATAGTCTTACAGATTTGAAGGCTTAATCACCAGGGAGCAGATAAGGCCTTGTTGGAAGAAGAGTATCACTGGGGGTAGGCTTTGAGGTTTCAAAAGCACAAGCCAGCCCCTGAGGCTTTCTCTCTTCCTGCTGCCAGTGGATACAGATGTAGAACTCTCAGCTACCTTGTCCAGCACCATGTCTACCCATGTGCCTCCATGCTTCTCACCATGCTGATAATGTTAAGAAGGCCCCCAATTAAATATTTTACTTTACAAGAGTTGCTATGGTCACGCTGTTTCTTCACACCAAAAGAACATCAACTAAACATCGAGGTTCCACAATTAGTCTGTTTTCTTCTTTGATCCATTTGGTGTGCAGTTATCCAAACACACTACTGCAGTCTTTCCCCCAAACAGCCAAAACTGTTAACGATTGGGAACACAATTCAGTTTTAGAGTGCTTGCCTGCCATGCAATACAACCTGGGGTTCAGTACAAATCTCTACAAAGTTAACCTAAACTAAACTGAGTTCAGTCTATCAATGAAAGACAACAGGCAGTTAATAAACCTTATGTCTTTTGCACCAGAACTTTTAGTTGAAATTCACAATCTCTCTTTTGAAAAAAACAAATATTCTGAAGGCTGTCACATTTCTTGTTTGATTTGCCTGTGAGCTTTAACTTTCAGCGTACAGCCATGCTACCGTATTTTCCGTGGTAATTTGAGGTTCTGCATCTGTGGTCAATTCATGACTTAGCCTAGATAGGGTTTTGGGTAGAGTCACTAAGAAAAACTTTGAATTTCATCAGGTCTTTGAATTATCATATGCTTCTACATATGAGTGATGGACTCGTCTTTGTAATTTTTCTCAGCGCTTTAGAATGAAATTATTTTCCCCTAGAACTTGAATTTATTTTGACACATTTCCACTGAAATATCCAAAGTGGAAAAATACATAAACAGATTAGGACTCAGGGAGCTTAGCTGATCATCTCCAAGCATTACATCATCTAACTTTCTAGCCATATGATATAAGCCTACCTATTCTTTTTATTCCCTTCAATATTATAAAAGTGAAAATAATTTCATTGTGTTTAAAATTTTTCAGATTATTTTGAGCTCTTCTCAAAGTCCAACCTGTGTGCCTTCATACTTTGTATCACTGTAGTAAGTGGAACTAAGTTGCAGTATACATTTTAGAACACACAGAATAGCAGAATTTGCAAGAATTTTTACTTCACATTAATTAATATTAATTATAATGTATTAATTATATGTAGGAACATTAAGCAAAATCAGTATCAACGTAAAATATGAGATATGCAGGGAATTTTTTGAAGAGAATTGAGAAAAAATATGAATTTAAAGCAGATATTACTTAGAATTTTTCAAGAATGTATATGTGTTTATGAAATATGTATATGAAATTTCATATACATATGAAATAACACTGTATAGTTGAGAACATAGATAGGGTTTCAATGTGGCACACTGAAACAGGCTCTGGTTTGCCTGGATGGTCTCAGTTTAGGCAAGTTGACTGACAATCACATTTGGTAAAGTTTCCTCTCCTACTGAGAACCATCCTTCTTTAGATGACAAATCATGTATTCATCTCTGTACTTCCTGTTTACTCAGGTAATATTAATTCCTTCTTAGGTCTTTGATGGGGTTGAAGACTAGATAGTTGTAGTTTTCTTAATCATGGTGGAAAGTAAATTAGGTATGAAACTTTGGACTCTTCCGGGATAACAGCTGATTGAATATTTTCTCTAATTTGACAAATACAAATTGACTGGACATTACGAATGCATTTCTTAATTGATATCTGTTCTTGCATATAATTTAATTTTGTCAAGATTAGTGACTTTCCTTTCTACTTGGACAATACCTGATAATCGTTCTTATCGTATATAATTTTACAATGTTATAGTTAGAACCTTTCCTTTTTAATTAGACAAAAAGGGGAGAGTGTTTTGCCTTTTTTTGTGTGACCTGACCTCATGTCCAGTAGAGTCAGGCATTGGTTTGAGAGGCAGGGTTCACATTCAGTTGGCCATAATGGATCATAGAGTTTCCTGGTAAACTCAGAACAAGGTAAAGAAAGACCCTTGGAAAAGGAGGATGCAGGGCAAGGAAGTGGAGCTGCTTCTTTAAGTCAGGAAAAGAATATTGGCAGTGTGATGACATGCCGTTATCTCTGGTTTTATCCTTAGTATTTATCCCTGAGTTCTATTTTTAATAAACGACAAAGGAAATTTCAATACATGAGCAAATAAAACACACAGATACAATAAAATAAATAAATCACACCCAGATAAAACACAATAGGTAGTCTCAAATATGAAAACGTGTTTCTAGTATTGCCCTTCAAAAAACAAGACGATATGTAGCTTGTATACAAATTAGTTTCAAAGAAAAGAGACAAAATTCTCTGACTTGAAATAAATATTTAAGATCTGTTCCATTCCTTTGTGTGAGATCCTTCACTGTTGCTTCTTTCCACGTGACATGTCTTTGTACTGTTACAAAAAACATTGAGCTTCCTAGTGGCAAACATTACTTTTAAGATTCCTCACCTCACTGTGTGTTTTTGGTGTCTGCTGAAGCACACATCTTATGAAATAGAAGTTTATACTTTCTTCTTCCCAGCTTCTGTCCTCCCTTCAGAGAGCAAGACCTGTTTCCTCGTATCTTTTATGAATACTTTAGTGTGGCAAGAGTGTAGCATTAATATCAAGCAGATAACTACAATGCTGATGATATGACTCGGGAAACTGCAATTTCTTAAAATATGTAATGAAGCCAAGAGGAGAAGCCATAAAAGCCTTTATGCTCTGAACTTTGAGTTAATAGAAAGCATTTATAAAATGAGTCAATTCTGACACACAAAGCCACGGCTTCTCATTTGATGTGTCATATAAGCTGCTGGCAGGAGGCTATGCCTATACCTATGACAAACGGAAAGGTCCTACCATCACTTTCTTGATGTTTCCTACCAGCATCGTTATTAACACAGTGGTTTCTCTTAAAAGAGATAAAACTTAAAGCATCCTCATTATCCTAGTATCCCTTAATGGAACCCGAATGGAAGAATTATCTTCTTTTCAAAAACAAGGACATTAAAACCCTGAAGTTAAGCAACTTCTCTTGTGAAAAAAAATATTGTATTAGTGCCTTCAATCCTTGATTTTACAGGGACACATTAGCTATATACTATATGCTGAAAACCTGTTAATAAAGACTTATATTTGCCAGTAAGAGAGATACTAAGATAGAGGGCAGGGAGATGGCTGAGTGGATAAATGTACCTGCTATGCAAGCGTGAAGATCTGAGGTCAAGTATACAGTGAATTGTTTGGGGGAACTTAAAGAAAACAATGGAAATTAGAAGTTTAGGGGCTAAAGAGATGGCTCGATGGTTAAGAGGACTTGCTGTTCTTGCAAAGAGCACAACTTCAGTTCCCAGCACCCATACCAGGTCTCTCACACACTGTAATGCCAGCTCTAGGTGATCTGGCACACTTTTCTGGGCTCTGCGGGTACATGCATTCAAATAAACATATTCTTTCACACACACACACACATACACAACTAAAATTAAAACAAATCTTTAAAAAATCAACTGTAATTTTTATATGCTTCTATTAGTATTTGAAGGCTGAATGTAAAAGTTAGATACCAAAATAGAGTTGCTATAGGCTTGAGGAGAGAGCTGACACTAGTGAGATCTCCAGTGATCTACAAGGATAACACCAACTGGCAAACAAAGCAAAAGTGGAGAGACTACATTAATAGCCCCTCCTTGATGATAGGGTTGATGACTACCTTAACCATCCTAGAACCTTTATCCAGGGACTGATGGAAGCAGAGACAGATACCCACAACTACACACTTAACTGAACTCCTGGAACCTAGTGGCAGAGATAAAGGAGTGACGAGCAAATGAGTCAAGACCATGATGGTGAAATCCACAAAGACAGCTGACCAGATAAGGGGGAGCTCTTGAATCCCAGACTGATGGCTGAGAGCCCAACAGGAGACTGATTCAGACTCCATGAATGTAGTACCAGTGAGGAGGCAACAGAAATCACTGGGGCCTTGGGTAGTAGATCAGTGTTAACCATGGTTTATGAATGATCTTTGGGAGCCCATTCCAAATAGGGGGATGCTCTCTTAGCCTGGACACATGGGCAAGGGCCTAGGTCCTTCCTTCGATGAAATGACAGACTTCGGAGATCCTCCCAAGGAGGGCCTCACCCTCCCTGAGGAATGATGTGGGGATTGGGTGGGGGGATGGAGGGACAAGGGAGGACGGGTGGAAGAGGGAGCTGAGATTGACATGTGAAGCATTCATGTTTCTAATTTAAATAAAAACATATATCGAGAAAAATAGTTAGATATAGGCTAATGAACTCTAAATTGTGATCTCTAAATAATGGAGACAGAAAGCCCTAACTAGATATCACCATGAAATGAAATTTCTAGTAACTGGAATGGGTTGCATCTAATTAAATTATTGGTCAAGGCATTTTAATGGAAACCCCCAACAACCCATACAATTGTCAATGCCATTGTTTTCTCTTAATAAACTGATGTTAATGCCCATTGCTAAAGACAACATCTGTATAACTTACTGAACATGAAGTCAAGCTGGTGTCCACCTATATCCCTTTGCCTCTACTAATTTACTCACAGTTCTGGAAGGTAAGCTGCAACTGCCAGATAAAAGTGAATAACATCCCAGACACAAATGTTTTGATGTGCAATGGTGTCCTGCCTGCAAGATACACTGGTGCAGTAGATTGCAAATGTTGTGGGAGTAATCAATTGCTATCTGGTGGAATTAAAGCCCTCTCCCTGACATTGCCTAGGCAGCCAAGAACATGAGACTAGATAAGCCATGGACCTAAGAGAAAAAACAAATATGACTGCTATGCTAAAGGAACATAACAATAAAATGACTCCTAACAACATTCTGCTACAGATACTATACTCATGGATCAGTGTCTTGTTCAGCTATCACCAGAGAAGCTTTCCCCTGCAGTAGTTGGGAACAAATACATATTGTCCAGACTATCAACTGGACAATGTATACACATGGCAAAAGATCATGGAAACACTCAATCCTAGATGGAATTCCTCCATCAGTTCCCTCCCCTCAGGGCTCAGGAATCTCTGCAGAAAGATTGTAAGAACCAGTGGAGATGAGAAACATGAAGGAAACAAGGCCTCCTAAACACAAAAGGGCTGATGGACATAGATACTCACAGGAACTTTAGCAGCATGCAAAGCGGCTGCACAGGTCTCGGCCAGATGAGGTGCCAGTGCTGAGGGGGAAGCAGACACATTCCACCCCATCCTTAATTCCGGAGCTGTCTCCACTTGCTAACCATTCACAAAGGAAAAATTCATTTTCTCCGATATAATTTCATTGGGTCTACAAGTTACACTTAAGGGAAAGTCCATGCTCAGGAATGATGGCCAACACAAAGGGAATGCCATGTTTTATTGTTTGTTTAGTTTTGCTTTGATTTAGTTTGTTGATTGTTTTGTTTAACTTTTGTCACAAAATGCTTTTCCTGGGCATTTAAAATGTTTTGTTTTTCATTTTTTAACTTAAAGATATTTTATGTAATCCCACAAGAGTATTATACATGATATGCATAATAATAAAATTGCTTTTAGAGGAAAAGAAAACCTCTAAAACCTATTGGCTAAATGTCACTCTTGGTACTAAGGACTGAGTTTTCATGTAATGACTTAAAAATCACAAACTAAAAAAATATTTTAATGCTGAGAAATAATACATGCTCAATTCCAAAAGTCAGAAACATTCCATATTCAAAAGAACCTGTAAATGTAATTTTCTATGTGATCTTGTTCACTGATTTTTATTTAAATTTGTGGTGCAAAGTTATTCTACCTTTGGTGGATAAGCACTTTTTGTAATGATTTAGCAAAGGCAAGATTATTGTGAAGGGATAGTCTTTCTAACAAAACCACAAACAAAGACTTTGTTTGGATGTGAAATATTCTCCTATGAGCTTCTGTGCCTGAATGCTTGTAATCCAGCTCTTTTGGGAGACCTGGGAACCTTGAGGTCAAGGGAAATGTATGGGGCCATGGGAATGGCATTTGAACCTGGTAGTCTGGCTCTTCTAGCCTGAGCACTCTCCATCCTGGCCAGATAAGATGGGAAATCTACAGACTGAACTCCAGTATGGATGATGTCCTCATTGTGATGGAGTATGACCTCTTAATCCTGATCCAAATGTATCTTTCTTCTTCTAAGTTGTTTATGTCTGGCATAGGTCACAGCAACAAGGAAAGGTGATAACATATCTACAACCCTCACTGGATGAAGGATACCGCCAAACCCACCAAGAAAGACAACGTACTGAAAAGCGTGAAACTCATGTGTCTGCAAGTCTAAACACACAAAGACTCCTTTATGAAAACGCAAAGCTGATACAATATATCTTTCCTTAGTATTATGACAAAAAGGAAAATTGCTTCTCATGCACCCACAGCCTCAGCTTGGAACACATACACTCTAAGACACACTATACCACACCACTCGTACAAACACACACACACACACACACACACACACCACAGAGAGAGAGAGAGAGAGAGAGAGAGAAAGAGACACAAAAAGAAACTCAGACACAGAGATACATATACAGAGAGAGAGAGACATGCACAGAGACAGAGACAGAGATAAAGTAGATCACTGCTCATATATTGCTAAATATTAGAGCCATATGGCTCTACCAGAGCCACTGTATTTTAGGACTCATCCTGACAGAGACTAATAGAGACATCTTGTAAGGACACTGTACTAATAAATTGTCTTGTACCATCTGGCTGGCAACTGTAACCAGGCCAGTTTACTATGCCCCGAGCTTGTAATCTTGTCTACCTTGCCAACAGGGCCAGGCAACTTATTCATGCATTGTTGTTCTCCAAATTGTGAGGAGAGACCCAGGAGGGTACCTTCCACAAAGCCTTCTTCTGTCCATAAACACATCTGTGAATCCCCTCTAAATGTCAGATCATTGCCAGAGAACAAGGAAGCTTGTGGTTCTCCAAGGAATGCCTCTTCTCATTTTACCTCCAGCAGTCAACCGTCTCTAGTTTTAATGAGGGTGTGGAATTACTCTTTAGTGAGGAAAATGACCCTCAAGAGCTAGAGGGACAGATGCTCCAGCCTTTGGTCTATCAGCTTAGCTTCCACAGCCAGCCTACCTTTTACTTATGCCAGATATTTCTAATTTTGTACAAGTGCATGTACTGTGAACATGTCCTCTCTTGCCCACTTCTTGCTCTTATAGATACCCTTCTTTTTCCAAAGGTCACCCCCTTCCAATGTAATTTCTTATTTAAAAGTATATTTAGAGATAGACAGATAGAGAGATAATTTCATACAAGTAATCATGTATTCTGATCAAATCCACCTCCTCTTTCCCCAGCCCATTTCTTCCCAGTTTCTTCTTCCTACTCTGGGTGTCCCATTAAGTTCAATTAGTGTTGCCTGAATACACATGGGTGTAGGACCACCTACCGGAGTTGCACAACTTCCTGATAACCCATCTTTGGATATCTTTGCCTTGAGCAATAATATCAGTTGCCATTGTCTTCCAGCTAGGGGGTGAGGCTTTCTGAGTGCTGCCTCAACCCATGCTGGAATTTTTACTGGCCTGCTCTTGTACAGGTCGTATGCATACAACCACAGGCACCGTGAATTCATGTGTAGCATGTCCTTGTCATGTCCAGAAAACATGTTTTGTTAAACTATCAGCATAGTGGGAAATGAAGCAATACACAAAAGATCTTTATGTAGTTCTTATTCATCCACACACCTTGTAGGTGTCGAGCATGGTTCTAAGATAGCTTCTAATTTAGTCAGTAATAACTTTAAAAAAATTAGGAAGCAGCAAATCACAGCAACATTTTTACATAGATTCACATATTTCCAGAAAGTGGACATACAAGCTTAATTTGTAATTTAACTTAATTATTTTAAGGTCAGTCTACAAAACACATCAAAGATCTGAATATCATATTTAGTTTATAGCAGTGGCAAAAATGCATGCGCTGAAAGTAGACTGATTTATAAATTGTTTCTCATTTTCAAACTCATGAAGCGAGCTATGTGATCATTCCTGAAATTAACCATATCTGGCACCATCATCCTGCCTCACATGCTATTTCTACAGAGGAGAAACAGGACTTTAATGAGGCACATCTTCACAAGTCACTGTTACAAATCAGCACCGTCCATGTGGAATGATCAAATTAGAATCAACATTACAAGTTCCTGTTTCCATTATTCTGCTTGGAATCTCAAGCCTAAGCCCTTCTCCCACATTGAGATTCTTTCTCCAAAATTATTTGTCAAACGTTTTAGCACCTACTTTTACAGGGAAAGATAATATATGCTGGTTCTCATGAGGAAATTGTAGCCATTCACCACACTCTCCTCTTTTCTTCCCTTCACTGGAAACACACAGTATTCAATCTATATCAGAGTAGGAGAAGAGAAGGCTGTTTTTTTTGAAGATGTATCTATTATGGAAGAGTTTCCACGGTGTCTTACTTAGGGTTTTATTGTTGTGAAGAGACACCATGACCATGCCAACTCTTACAAAGGAAAACATTTAATTGGGGGGGGTCTAGCTTACATTTTAAGAAATTTAGTTCATTATCATCATGGCAGGAAGCACGGTAGCATGCGGGCAGATGTAGTGTTGAAGAAGGAGCTGAGAGTTCTATATTTGTATCAGCAGGCAGCAGGCAGAGCACTACTGGAGCTTCCGAGACCTCAAAGCCCACCCCACAGTGGCACACTTGCTCCAACAAAAACACACTTGCTCCAACAAGGCCACACTTCCTAATATTGCCACTCCCTATGGGCCAAGTTTTCAAACAGGAGTGGAGGCAAATTATCACAGGTGGATAAGACATGAGAAAGCTTTATGTGTCGTCTCCATGGGATGGTAAACAATAGTAAAATGGATGTAGGAGGCAGGTGTAATTTGGAAGTTTTAGTGTCCTTGAGTTTGTATGGGTGTACATGCTTGTGAAGAAGCTAGTGGTCAGCTTCTCCGTTTCATTTTTAAGATGAGGTCTCAAAATGATCCTAGAGCTCACCCTTGTAGTTAGACTGGCTGACCAGTGAGTTCTGGTAGTCCATCATCTCTGTCCAGGCCCTAGTGTTAAGATTGTATGTCTGTACCTACGCATCTGGCTTTTTATTCCAATGATGGGTGTCTGAACTCATGTCCTCAAGCTTGCACAAAAACCACTCTACCCACCGGGTCATCCCTCTTGCCATTATCACACACTCTCTGAAGAAGCCTTTCAAGGTGAGTGCAAAACATTTTGGGTTTTTGAGATGGCCACCAAAGGCATGGTGAAAGGGACCACACAGAATGAAAGCAAGTATTCTGATTTGGTGCAGAAAGCAATGTAGATATGGTAGATGGAGGATTACTATAAAAGCACACGTTTTAAATGCAACTGAATGGTATACTTCAGACCACTGCTTTCATCTCCAAGCTGTATCCCAACCCATTTTTGAGTGGTTCAACCGCTGAGAGCAAATACTCGTTTTGACTTGATACTTCATGCACTACTTAGTGCAGTTTCCATCATAAATTTGAAAAAAATATCATTCCACGTTTTACAGAAGAATATAACCCCCAAATATCCATTAATACTAGCTTTTCACAGTATAGTATTAAACCATAAGGTCCCAACCTAGCAGGACATAAAGAAATCATCTGCAGAGCATGAACACTCTTGTTGTATTCACTGTCCTATTTCAATTATCTGAATCTAGATATAAGACCCCTTTTTTTCTACTTAGCTTATTTTCATTTCTATGCTATAATCTCCACCACTGCTCACCCACAATGAAGTTCCTTTTCTTGTCACATTTTTATTGTATTGTGTGTGATGCTTGTCATGAGAGTAGGTGTTCCTTAACTTAAAGGAGAAGCTTATACAAAACACTGAACATGTGATCCTGCATGCCCATCTCATGCATGACAGTTGTTTTCATCAGGAGTCGTGACTACATCTCATTTCACAGCTGAAGAAATGACAATAATAAAAGTTGTGATTGGAGGTTTTTTCCTTCAACTAAATTTCCTGTAACTAAATGTTCCATTATAAAGAACTCTCCCTTTAAAATATTAACTTGAAGTCACAACTTATTTTGTTGAGACCATAGATTATCTAATATTATATATATTGCATTGAAATTTTATAATGATTTATAATAATTATTTAGCAAAATGATTTGCAATTCAATATTTTAGATATCTTAAAACATTGTTTTATAGTTTTTGTGAATGTGATACAATTGTAAGATTTCTTCTACTCTTTCTTCCCTCTAAACCCTCCCAAATATCCTCTCTTGATCTCTTTCAAATATGTATTAGATATCAAGCTTTAGAGAAGGTTTATCTATAGGATTTTAAGAAAAAAATGTTGACTTTAACTATTTGGATATTTTGATAAAAGTATTTTGAGAATGTATTTTTTTCCATTTTTAAATTTTATTTAAATTAGAAACAAGCTTGCTTGACATGTCAATCCCAGATCTTTCACCCTCCCCTCCTCTCCCACCTCCCATAGGCCCCCCAAAACCCCACCCTTTCCCTCTTCACTCCTCAAGGAGGGTGAGGCCCTCCATGGGGAATCTTCAATGTCTGTCATATTAGCCTGGGCAGGGCCAAGGCCCTCCCCCATATGTCCAGGCTGAGACAGCATCCCTCCATGTGAAATGGGCTCCCAAAGTTCATTTGTACATCTTAATTATAAATGTAATTAGAGTTACATAAGTTTAGAAAAATAAGCAATTATACCATGTTATTCCAAACTAGTAGTTTATAGAAATTCCAAATTTGACAACTAGAAAAGTGAAGTCAGTGCTCATAATTTGCTATTTTGTCACATTTCAATTATAAATATTCATACTCCCCAACATCAAAGAGATTTATTATAAAGTAATATTTGCCAGCTAGCGTCAGGGGGCAGACATTCCTATTTCGTGGTCTTTTCACTAAGATTCAACTTCTGAGATCACCTTAGCTAAATAACTTTTAATATATTATCAACAGGCCACACCGAAGATCTTACAACAAAATACAGTGAAATACAACAGGGATGTGGAATTGTAAAATTCTGATTTTTAAACATGCAGTGATCTCAAATAAAGCAAGAGTGAGTTACTGGTGTTCTATTTAAGGACTTCATTCTGAAGCTCATACAGTCTGGAAATCTTCACTATTTTTCCTGAAAATTACTATATTCTGTTTAATTTCTTAATCTAACCTGATCATTTAATGAAGCTTCTTCCCACCTCCACTGTTAATGTCTTTTTTAAATCCCTCTTTCTTCTTTTTCTGCAGAGCTGGGGATGGAATTCAGGGATTGTACTTGCTAGGAAGATCACTTCTTTACTGAGCAGCAACACCACATCTTATTTCTGTTGTTTATTCCATATAGGTTCACATAATCAAAAGGATAAAATTAGTTTTCTAGAAGTGAAATTCTACCCATTATATGTAGGGGTATATAATTTGAATTACAATAAAATTTGTATTTCACAATTGCATTTAAAGGATTTTTATCATTTAAACATAGATTTGATTTCTATTTTACTTATAATCTCCACATAAGCTAAAAAAATAATAATTTTATGAGGCTTACTTTTAGCCAATAGTTGCAAGGATTTTAACTTTTCAATTACCTAAAAAGATTTTTTAGCACTTTAAAAAACACACACTCCGGGAAAATGTCTTGTTTTTCTCAGTCTGTAGAACTTAAGATAAAAATTTAGGCCCCACACACTCATGTTGAAAAAGATTATATTTTCCAATCCAATTGCACAAAATAGTCATAATAACTACTCATATTATGCTCTTAACAATAGCACATTTCCTTATCATAGTTCCATTTGCAAAATTCTCATTGACATTACAACGTAGACTGTAGAAAGAATGTTGCAACTTAAGAGTTTTGTGCATCAAAAATAATACATAATTATCAAAAATAAAACCACTGGGTACTGGAAGGGAAGTCGAATTATTATGAATTTCTCAAAAGCAAATGCCAGTTGAGATTTTTTTATGTACATTTTATCTAACAATGCTGCAGTGCCATTGTAAACCCCATCCTGGTACATAAAAACCATTTCTATTGTGGCCACACACCATACTGGCTACCTTTCTGAATATAATGCGATAAAAGAAGTTAGCACTGGAAAAAAGTACAACTTGAAATATAAGAAAAATAAACCTTGCTAAATATGTAGAGGTCTATAATTCATTCCTATTCCTATGAGTCACAGTGTATTTTATTTGGGAATAAGATATGTAAAGAAAACAGGAAGTGATTACTTAGATGTATGAAAATAACTTTTGGACTAGTTGTTTTCAGTTGAAGTTCCTAAACATCCGCAGTAGCAACCACCTAGCAAAACCATGCAGAGATGATATTTGAACCCAGGAAGAAATACGATTTGTGTTTTGTAGCTGTGAAGCACAGTGTACTGAATTTTAATGAAATAATTGGTATTATGTGAAAAATGCTAGCTAGTGACATCATCACCATGAACTCAAACTATCTTTGTTGATGGTTACTCATTATGAAGGTGAACAAAAATAGTTGTATATCATCTTAGGATGACAGGTGGTGGGTATGAAGGATAAAATGGCTTATGTAAACAAAAGAAACTATAACAAAAAGGATCGTATTAAAGTCAAATCAAAACCAATAAATTCTTAAGTATTACTTTAATATAATGTCTCAGGCCGGAGAGGTGGTTCAATGGTTAGGATAACTTATTACTCTTGCAGAGGACCTGAGCTGATTCCCTTGTACTACACAGTAGCTCATAACCATCCAGTTCCAGGGGATATGACACTCTCCTTTCATGTCCATGGGCATCAGGAACACATGTAATATACATACATGCATGCAGGCAGAATATTCATAAAATAAATATTTTAAATCTAATATGTATTGTATAAGTGTTAGAAAATATATGCATTAGATTATCAGCATGCACTGCCACACCCAAGGGAGTAAATTTAGGGATTTGCAAGTACTCTACCCCATCCTTAACACAAAGCAGAAAATTCCTACTGCCATTGTTGGGAGTAATCTCGAGCCATGAAGACATAGATGGGCAGACTATGCAAAATGCAAAGACAGATGTGCTCACTCTCAAATAGCAATTGGGGATTATTTTGGGTGGAAGGAGGTCTTTTTGATACAAGTCTCACTATATAATGGAACTCTCCATGAAGATCAGGCTGACATCAGACTCAGAGAGATACACCTGCCTCTGCCTCCTGAGTGCTGGGACTAAAGGTGTGTACTAGCACACTTGGCCATCAGTATTTCTGTTAGTTGGAGTTAGAGAACACATGGAATCAACTGAAATCTTCCTTGATGACTGTGTTCTGCCTAGTCTATTCCTCTGCCATTCCAATCTCCATCTTAGCATACTTGTTAGATGTACACCATCATAGAAGGATTTAATTAACAAATCCAAGGGATTTTAACTAATATCCCAATAGCCTCATCAGAGAAATAAAAGAATCTTCAGTACATTTAATAATTTATAAGTTTTAATTGTGTTTTCCAAGAATATATATGCATGTGTTTATGTTTATGTATGTGTTCATATGTATATGTACATATATACATATATAAATATATATGAAATTTAACTTGGCTTGGTAAAACCACGTGTTAGTGATAATTTTCCACAGCAGGTGAGTAATTCCAGACTTGCTATTTCTTTTGCCGGAAAGAATGACTGATGCTCAGTCTCAATGTGCTCTTCTACACACAAAGGGGTAAAGAGAAAAAGAATCAGTTCCTCTCCAGAAGAACAAGTTAGGAATATTAGCTAAGACTATAAACTTCATAGAATTTTGGTTGTTGGAAGGCTGAGCTCAGGCCAACACACTCAGCAAGTTTCATGGCCACCTGACTCACAGGATGACTGAGATTCTGCCTCAAGATAAAAAATAGCTTTAATGTAAGCCTAATTCATATATCAGAAAGTCTAAAATAGATACTAGAGGTATTCCCAGAAATACTTCTGTACTTAAAAATAAGTTTATACCTGCACTGTCTTTCAAAAGTTGCTGTAAGAAAACTAGATAAGTGAGTTAGAGAAATTAACATAGAATTGACTTCAATGATTTAAAGCTTTCTTTACTTAAAGCTACTCTATTTCTCAAACTGCTTAAAATCAAGCATCATTTCTAATCTTGAGATTTGAAAGTTCAGAAATGTCTCTGTTCAAAATTCTATTAACCTAATTGATTTCTTGTTAATACAATCATTATAGTATAGCAATAGGCTTTTAGGACAAAGCATATATTACACAATAGAGCTCATTCATTTTCAGTTACATTTTAGAACAACTATATGCTAACATGGAAGTCAACTAAACTAACACATGTATGGAATATTCCTTTTTGAAAGTTAATGTAACACACTGAGCATTAAACTGCTTGAGTTACCTCCGTATGTTCCTAACTTTTTGAGCATGTCGTATCTTGTATCAAGACTGGTGTATTAACACACACACAAACACACACACACACACACACACACACCAAAACAAAAAACTCTCAGTATTTTCTGTATTTCTGATGAGATCAAGTTGTTTTGATAGCCTTAGCCTCCCTGAATAAATTTTAATAAATTTCCTTAAATTCTGTTAAGGAAAAAAATCAAAACTCATGTACTGTTTTTGCAAAAATGTAACAATACAATATTTTATGAACTCAAAAAGAAATATAGATACCCACAAATGGCAGTGATAAAGAAGTACACTCTTACACAGCGTGCAATATAGAAACACAGAGGAATTAACAAAATATGAAAAAGCACAAAATCATTAGCATAACAAGCTAAATAGAAATAAAAATATCATTTGCCACATATATGAGATAGGAACAATTTCAAAAAAATATAATTCTGAGAACTGTTAAAACATGATCTCTAAAATGATGTTGTTGTAAGCATAAAGCAATCTAAACAATTTGGAGAAGAATTGCCATTGTAGTTGAACAATTCAAAAATTTCCATGCCTAGCTCCTCATCCTATTTCAATGATACTAAGCTTGTTTTGTTGTGATTTTTTATAATGGTTTAAGTTTAAGCCATAATGAGTCAAACAGGAAGTAAATTGCACGTGTATAATAGACTAAAGCATCTAGCCACTAAAATTGGTGCCTCTGTATCTTTTGTTTAGTGATACTGTTACCACTTTCTTAGCCAGTTTACCTGGCTTAATAACAAAACATTAGTAAAGTTGATGAAAGTGCAAAAAATTATACAACAGTAAATTCATTACAACAATCAAGGAGGTATCCAAAACCTGGAGTATTGTGAAATAAACTCAAATTGATTAAATGTAACTGAGGGACATTATCAGTGGCTCAGTTATGATTAGGCATCAAAAAGTAGGACAGGCACCAAGTTTATAAAAGAAGGAGATATCCAATTAGAAAAGTTGGGAAACTGAGGGCAAAGCTGTGTGTGTGTGTGTGGTGTGTGTGTGTGTGTGTGTGTGTGTATGTGTGTGTGTGTGTGTGTATGTGTGTGTGTCTATGTGTAGAGAGAGAGAGAAAGCATGGTTGTCATTTGAATGTAGTAGACCTGATAGCAGAGGGAGATCTTGAATGAAGAGTGAAAAATGTCCTTTCTGGGAATCCCACTTGATTAAAGAGCTCCAATTTTAGACTATGAGCCAAGGAAATCACCCTACTTCAGAACAATAGACAAGCTTTGAGAAAAATTGTTAAACACAGGAGCTGAGGGAGATCAGCCACCAATATTCTCTTATGGCTTACTGGAAAGCAATATAGCCACTACCTAAGTAGACTGTGAAAGAAAAAAGGTCACACTATAATTCTAGTGCTAAATATCAATTCTTGGTAAGATGGAGAATTTTGATGTCTCTTTCTCTATCAGCAATACCAAAACACTAAAGATGAGAAATAAAATCTACTTAACAAAGGTGTGCCACAATAGGTATTCTGAAACAGGTTCATATCACTTATAATATAGTTAAATTCTGTATTTCAACATTTAAGGGCAATAAACATTTTAATAGGGCTTCTCCTCTCTCTCTATTCTCCCAGATCCAATCTCACAGTCTTTTGCCCATCTTTGCACAGAACTCCCTTGGCAAACTTCCCTGCTCTCTTTCCATCTCTTGTGGATCCCAAGATCTTCTCATTCTTATCTTCCTACCCCCACTTATTGCTTTGTCCCAGACCCCAACTGTAGCAGGTACCTCCTGTTAACCCAAGGGCCACTCCTCATGGGGCAAAGAGTAGGCAGAAGGTGAATCCATACTTCCCCCACTTCCCCTAAAATCCAACACCCTACCACATCTCATCCCTAGCTCTGTAGCAGGAAACCTACTGTTGTCTCTCTTCCCTCTCTGACTCCATTCCTAGTGGAACACAAAGATTCTCTTCCCAAACCTTCCTTCCCTGAATCCATCTCATTATCCCAGAACCCAACACCAGCAGGGGACACACCAGATAAGCCTAATAGTTCCTCTTCCTCCTCCCCTCCAAATCTAATACCCAATTCTGATCACAAGTACTGTAATAAAGCAAAAGCTGTTGTCTCTCCTTCTCCCCCTGCTCACATCTCCTATGGATTATACACACACCACCTCCTTCCAACCTCTCCAACTCATGACCTCTACTCCAGCCCCCAATTTTAGCAGGCAACTCCTCCTAAACCATTGGCCACACCTGCCTGAAAACATTCTCTTCTCTCACTGTTCCCCGAGATCCAGTCCCCCAGTCTCTTCCACTGCTCTGCAATAGAACTACCTTCCCTGACGCCAGTTACTTTTATGAGGCTTTATTTACCATGATATCTAAATAGTCAACAACAAAAGAGAATTATGGGCCAATTTCCCTTTTGGACAAAAGTGCAAAAATACTCAATAAAATATCTTCAAACTGAATCCAAAGACACGCCAAAAAGGTCATCCACCATGATCAAGTATGCTTCATGTCACAAATGCAAGGATGACTTGGTATACAAAATATCAGTAAATGTAATCTACCATATAAACAACTGAAAGAAAGTAACCACATGATCATCTCATTAGATGCAGAAAAGGCCTTTGGCAAAATTCTAACATCCCTTCATAATAAAAGTTGTGGAGAGTTTAGGGATTCAAAGAACATATCTGTACATAATAAAGGCAATTTAGAGCAAGCTTTAGGTGTGTAGGTTATAGACCAATCAGGAAAAATAAAGGTTATACACTCCATATGTATTCAACATAGGACCTGAAGTTTTAGCTAGAGCAATAAGACAACTGAAGGGGATCAAGGAGCTGGAAGAAGTAAAATTATCATTATTCGCAGATGATATAATAATTTAATAAGTAACCTTTAATTTTCATCAGGGAATTCCTAGAGCTGATAAATACTTTCAGCAAAGTGGCTGGATACATGATTTACTCAAAATAGTCAGTATCATGGTCTTACTCATGAGCAGGAGTGAACTGAGGATGGACTAGGGAACAGGTGAGGAGGGTAGGATGGAGAACTGTGGTTGGAATGTAAAATGAAATAAAAAATAAAGAATTGAAAAAATAATAATTAAAACTCTCCTATATACAAATGACAAATGGACTAAGAAAGAAATAAGTGAAACAACACTTTGCATAATAACCTCAAGCAAGTGAAAGACTTGTATGACAAAAACTTCAAGTCTTTGAAGAACGGATATATCAGAAGATGAAGAAATCTCCCATGTTTGTGGATTGGTAGAATTAACAGAGTAAAAATGGTCATCCTACAAAAGCAGGCAACATCTGATTATATTTTATTTTGTCATCTTTGCTTGTTATGTCTTTGAAGCCTATTCTTCTCTGATGAGAGACTGAAAGAGAGTGGTTCAGAAGAGAGGGTGGAATGTGGAGACACTGATAGGAGTGGATGGAGGAGAAACTATAATAAGGATATGTTGTATGGGAAAAGAATCTATTATAACTAAATGGTAAAAGTTAAAGTAAAAAGTTTAATGGGGAAATTGTAAATACATAACCATAAAATATGGTTATTTTAATGATATTTAAAAGAGATGATCATAACTCAGGTTTTATGACATAAATAAGTGTATTAGATATTGATTATAATGAGATGGGTTGTAACATGTATGTACCTGGAATGCAATTTGTATTAGGGCTTTTCAAGGAGAAGGGGCTTTCTAAGAAAAGCCTGATGGATGGATGAACGGCTAGTTGATTGATGGATAGAAGGATGAATGCACAGGTTGATAAAGGATTTTAGGAATTGACGCCGTCAATTTAAGGTCTAAGATGTTCTACAATAGGCCATCCCAAACCTGGAAACTCAAAAGGGCCATTGTGTCTGTCAATCTGAAGAAGAGAAGAGTTCCCGCTTGAATCAATTGTTGTTCCTTTCATAAGTTTGCTGTGTAGGATAAGCCTCCAGCTAAGGCAAGGATTGCCTAGTATGTTCAGAGGGGTGGTGTGGTTAGGCAGAGGAGCACTTCTGAGCCTTTCATTGACTGGGGATCAAGACACGAATTTCGGAGCCAGAAGCTTGCTGCGAAGACAAGTTAGAGAAGGGAAAATGAAGCTGCTGTGTGCCCTAGATGTTGTCCAATAATGAATGAAGACTTCTGTGAAGGAACAAGAAGATGCTCACATAATTCCACAATTCACAGTGCGCCAAAATTTCAATGTGTGGAGTCACAGAGCTCTGATAAGGTTCAGAGTCACCCAGTACAAGCAATGGCTGTCAGTTATCACACATTACTACACACTCATGTAAGACATGCTCTGTTGGCAGCATCATGGGATATGTAAGCCGTGCTTTCTTACAAGTGATAATTAGCTAAGGCCATAAAATGTGGAACTAAAAGAATATGTACACATTGCCTCTAAGACTGAGAATTATTGAATGTTATCTTCATAAACATTCTTACAATGATCAAAGAAAAAAGCATAAAGCTATATTAGGAATATGAAAGTAAACTTCAAGTAAATTGAATTCTGACAAATAAATAAATTATATTTATACTATATTTGGATAACAATGATCATGCTGTTAAAATCTTCACAATAAAATATGTGTGCTAGACAGTTTTATGTCAACTTAACAAAAGCAAAAATCATCTGAGAGGAGGAAACCTTTATTGAAATAAAGCCTCAATAGTATCAGGCTGTAGGCAATAATGCGTGGTACTTTCTTAATTAGTGATTGATAAGAAATGGCTAGACCATTGTGGGTAGTGCTATCCCTGGGGGTGTTGGTCCTGGGTTCTATAAGAAAGCAGGTTGAGCAAGCCATGATGTCAGTAAGCAGCACTCCCCCAATGTCTCTGCATCAGCTGCTGCCTCCCAGTTCTTTCCCTGTTTGAGATCTTGTCCTGATTTCCTTGGAAGAGGAAGAGTGATATGGAAGTGTAAGCCAAATAAACCCCTTTCTCCCCTCTTGTTTTTGCTCATGGTGTTTCATCACAGCAGTAGAAACCATGATTAAGACACTGCGATTAAAAAAATGAGCATAGATTGCTATATTGCTGCTAGCAGTCACTGAATAGTATTCAAGTGCATGTGTGGAAAAAGGGGAAGTGTCTTTGCTTTATGAAAGATGATGTTATTACCACAATAGCATCACTAAAACTGCAATAAACAAAAAATTAAACTCTGACATAAGTTGCCCATTATCATCACTACCATAGAACAACAGATTGGAGAGTTCCATTAATATGAAAAGATGCTAATGAGCAATAATATATTGACAGAAGCGAGAAAATTAAATTAGGAGACTTCTCACAGATTAGAAAGTAGAAGTTCAGACTCTGATATCAGAAAGCCTGGGTTATACACAAGAGTCTATTTTCACAGTTGTTATTCACTATTTGAAGGCGTTGAGACAGTTACTTAACCTCAGTATCTCAGTTTCTTCAACTCTAAAATGAATATAGTAATAGGAACATCTGTCCTAGAGCTATTGTGTAAATTAATGAGCTCATATAGGTGGAGCATATAGCAGGAGTCTGGGAAAGAATACATGGGTTCTCTGCCAATATAAACAGAGGTAATCATGGTAACACACATGGGTAGCATCGGTTGAAGAGGCAGGGAGACCAGAGATTTGAGGTCAGCCTAGAAGACATCTCTAGTTTGGTAGGATAATGCATGCCTTCAGCACCTCTACTCCAGCTTGAGGCAGAAGCAAGTGGATTTCTATGAGTTTAAAGCCAACTTTGTCTATGTAGTGGGGTCCTGTGTCAAACAAACAAAAAACAGCTATAATCTGCTAACTACTTGATAAACAGTCAAAGGAAAGGTAATGATTGTGTTGACAAAACACCTGTGTCCCCATGAGAATAACAGCCAAGAAATGGAAACAACTTTAATGTGTAGCAACTCACAAAAGACAAAGATAATACATAGACAAAACAGAATATTATCCAGCCTCAAAAAGAATACATATACAAACAGAATATTACCCAGCCTCTGAAGAGAAGGCAAGTTCGTTACTTGTGAATTGCTGGTGAAACTATAAAGTATTATGCATAAAACAAAAAAGAAAGAAAAGTTCCACATAATCTTACTTACATGAAAAACATTAAAATTTTTATCTTAAGGCTGTAATGATGTTTCAGCATTCAAGGGTTAGGGCTGGGGTTAGGGTTAAATTTTCTGCTCTTACAGAGCACGACACCTATGTCAAGTGGCTTAAATCTTCTGTAACCGCAGCTTGGGGGATCTGACACCCTCTTCTAGCCTCCCCAGGCACTTGCACATACACATGGACACTATGTAGACACACACATATACATAAACAAATGCTTACAAAAACCCAAGCAACATAGAAAAAGTTCTTTTCACAGAATTTGAGTGTGAAATAGTAGCTAATCCTGGGTGTGGACTCAGGGAAGAGGGAAATGAAAGTTAGTTGACCACTGTGTACTAAGTCACATTAACTAGCTGGTGTGAAAAGTCTGTGTGGTGTTGTAAAGTAGGGTGATGACAGATAATAACAATGTTCTGTGTTTCAAAGAAAGCTAGAGAAGGTGTTTTGAAAGATTCATCATAAAAATAAAAGTTTAAGATTGATAAATTGAGTATGATTTATACATCATGCAATAAGATGTGCATATTAAGACATCTCATGGTTATCCCTTAATATATAGTTTTATGCATAAGTTTAAGAATCAGCAAAAATGCATTGGCATTTTGGAGAGAAGTCTCAATTTTTGACAGTGTTTGATGCACGACCATTCATATTCCAGCCTGAACTTGGTCTCATCAATGCCTTCAACGTTAGCTCCAGTTGCAGGACAATAGCCCTCGTGGTGGTAGAAACAGAAGAATAGCTATTCCTTGATGGCTGCCATTCAACTGAACAGATTGTGTCCTAGATTCAGGGAAAGGTCCTGTCTCAAAGGACTAAGGTATAGGGTGACAGAAAATGAAATTCATCACCCTAATCTGACCTTGTTACATGCTGCATGTGCATCTGTAAAAACAAATGTATGTTCACTTCTCTCTCTCTCTCCCTCTCCTTCTCTCTCTCTCTCCATTTCCCTCTTTCTCTCTCTCTCTCTCTCTCTCTCTCTCTCTCACACACACACACACACACACACACACACACACACTCAAGGAAAAACACATTGGGGTGAAAAATGTGTTAATCTTTTATGAATACATCCATCCATGTGATTTTGGGCAAGTGATAATCCTTATTTCATTAGATACCCTCCCAGCATTAAACTGCCATCATTTTAAAAATAGATTAGTTTTTATACTTTGAGAATTTCATACAGAGTATTTTGATCATATTCACCCTTTACTTTTACATCTTACTCCTTCCAGATTTACTTCCACCTCCCTGCCCCTTAAGTCCTCCAGTCTATGTCCTCTTAAAGTAAAAAAAATCTGCCAAGTTCAATTTGTACTGCCTATGATCAAACTACCACAGATAAAACACATATAGAAAACTGACTGTTGCTCCCTCAGAAGTCATTAACTGCTAAAAGCTTCCCAGTCATAGATGGGGGTTGGTGAGCCCCTTCTTTCTCCATAGTATAATATTAATTGAGCTAATCTTGTTCAGGAAACCCCATGTGATATATGTTCATGGGTCTTATCATGCCCAGAACTCCCAAAACTCTGCGCAATCTTTCTGCTCCATCCTCCATGATGGGTCCTGAGTCTTTATCAATGGGAGTTTGATGTAGATGCCTCATTTGTGGTGAGAATTCCATTAATACTTATTATTTGCATTTTTATCAGTTATGAGTTTCTAGGTTAACCATCAGATACTGCATGAAGAATCTTTTCTGATTAAGTTTGATAGCTATACTTATCTAAGGGTTTGCAGACATCAATTTAGAAGACAGCTTGATAGAGAATATATTAGTTTATCAGAATACAGTAGTAGTTCTTGTTGGAAGTATAGCACAAAGGTCCTTGAGCCCACAGCTCTCTGGAGGAACAAGTAAAGTTAAGCACACAGGATTGACTTTCCAGTGGGAAAGATAAAACAAACAAACAGACAGACAGACAGACAGACAGACAACAAAAAATTCTTCCATCTAGAAAGCTGAGATTTATAAATGGTTAACTGCCTAGTGATCTGCATTATCTGTTGGATCAGGTCATATCAATTTCTTACAGCCACGACTTGAGGTGACTAGTAATCTAAATGACCCTGATAACCAGAGGCTGCCCCAAACTCCCACAATCAGAATAAGAGGTGGCTAATATCTCAAATGACTCTCTATGTTACCTGTATGACAGAGACAAGACTAGATCCTTAGACCCTTAAGCTAGTATGAGTAGGTATATCTAGAAGCCATCCTCTTGAAGAAATGGAATGTACCTTGAGTAGAGTTTCAATGTAATTACACTTGCTTGTAAAACATGAATTGTGCTACACCAGGAAACTGGTACTATGCTTAAATACATTAGGAATAAACCACCTATTATTAGACTCTCTCAAGTCTAATCCAGGTTGACAAAATCAGTCTGGCCTAGGTTTTCATTCTCATCTCTTCACGTAGTTTTCTTTCTTGTATAACACCTGCAGGGGACCCCTTCCGGTTCTCCCCTGAGCCCTGGAGGCACTTTAACCATCATTTCTCAGCAAGATTTATAATACCAGACACATATTTCTTCCCTTTGGACTGAGTCTTAAATCCTGCAACAAAGTTTTTGGCTACCTCCATAATATTCATACTATGATTTCATCTATGGCCACATCTTGCTGCAGTGATAATTATTATAGCTTTATAGCTTAAGAGGGTTGATGACCCCCTACCTCCACACCAGAAACTCACCTAGCAGCTTTTGGTAATATAAAAGTAGTAATCAGTTCCAACTTCATTTCTCCATGTCCTGTGATCAAGTGTACGGGTTTAGCAAAAGGACCTACCTATGACGTTCAGATGAGAGACCAAGAACAGTAACAATAACACATATTACTTAGGGATTTCAAGGCAACCTATAATCAACAACTCATGGGACATTTTATTGGACAATTTATGGCTTCTGGGGAAGAGTTTTAAGCTCTGTCTGTGATACTCTATTTGAAGTAACACACATATGCTTGCATCATACACACATATCCAGATGTGTTCATATATATCTGTTATGAGATGACATGATTCCATATGGCATTTCAAGCATCTTTAATGTTAACATTTCTTCCTGTTTCTATTTTCCACGTTCTTCCATCTCTGTCCCCACTGAAACTTTTGCTCTTCATTAATATCCTGTCTCTCTTCTTATCACCTGTGTTCTTCTATCCCATCTTTGTTAAGACCTTTCTTTACCCACCATACCAATTGCCCTTTTCTAATTTCCTGCATTCTACTGATACTCTAGGTTCAACCCACTAATTTAAATATTTAATGCTATTGTTCACATTAGTGAGAACATGCAACATTTGTCTTTATGGGACAGGTTATCTCATTCTGTATAATGCTTTCCATCCACTTATTGGAAATGTTCGTTGTTTTATGGTGGAATATAACTTACTTGTGAATCAGTATCACATTTCTATTATCGACTTATGAGCTGAAGGGTATCCATGCTGTTTCCCCTATCCTAGCTACTTTGAAAAGAAGAGCTATGAACATGGACGGGCAGACGTCTCTCTAGTAGGAAATACAGCCCTTTGAGTACGTGCTCAGTATTAGCTTCTCTGGGTCAGATGGTAGACTATTGATTTAGGGATTTCTACAGTGGTTTCATTAGTGGATGCACCAATTTGCATTCCACCTATAATACGTGAGTTCTCTATTCCCCTCCATCCTTGTCAGTGTGTATTGTCTTGTTTTCCTAACCTTAGCCATTCTGAATTTGTTAACATGAAATTTCAAAGTAGCTTTAATTTCCATTTGCCTACTGGCTAAGAAGGGTGAACACTTAGAAAATATTTCTTAGATATTTGTCTTTCTTCTGAAAGCGGTATGTATAATTCCATAACCCTGTTTCTTAATTTGGTTTTTTGTTTTCTCATTAATAATTTTTTTGTATTCTCAAGACACTTATCTTTTGTATGATGTGTAGTTGGCAGACTTTTCCCCATTCTTCAGGCTTCCTGTCAAGCAGTTAACAGTTTTTCTTTGCAGTAGCTGTCATTGTGTTTAAATTATATAATACTAAAATGAACATACATATTATGGAATAAAACAAGTAAAACAGATGAATGTATTGATTATTAATTATGGATGGTTTCCCTTACTGTAAGTTAAACTGAGCTTATTTTGAACATGAATGGAATAAAAATATGGAGGATAATATTTAAACATAGCCTTTATTTCAAACTTGTGCCTCTAGAGCCTCTCTCTTTTTGAAGGTTGTACAAGAATGAAAAATGGCACACAAAACAAAAATGAGCCACAGTGACAGAAAGCACAATGTAAAAACATAATGCAAGGAATTTAGCCTTCTATGCTAATATTTAACACTGTTTTGCTTTGTGCCCATATGGCAATATCCTTTTAATAGCATGTTCACTATTCTGAATTTCATGTCATAAAAAAGATCATTTTGCCCTATAAGTATGATACAGACAGAAAGAAATGTCACTCTTGAGATCCTAAATGGTGCTTATTTTGCTTTGTTATTAAACTATGAAGGAACCCATGAAGCATTCATAGCAAGTAGGGTGATCCCAGGAAACATGGGACAATTTTTCACCATTAATTCTTATGGTAGCATGAATTTTAATCTTTATAGAGAACTTATGAAATGGTGTTCATTATGACTAAGACCTTAAAAGTATGCACACATAAAAACAATGACAGGGCCAGTCAATGGTCAGTATCACTTAACATACGGCACTAGAGTACCCAAATATACTTCCTAGAATTATTAGTGTAACAATTGTAGATTGTAACTGCATAGCAGAGTTGCTGTGCTTGAAGTTATAGATGCCATCATGGTACTAATGAATGAAATTCAGAGGATTTTTGTATGTTCATGATAAAATAATATTTTTTATTTTACTTTTATAAATACAATTTAACATTTCTTGAATTAGGAATTTTCTCAACAAACACGAATGTTACTATTTTCACTTAAACTCATTTAACATCATATGTCAATTACCTATGTCATTAAATTTATTTTATCAACTTTTGAGGACTGTACATTTTATTGATACCAAGTTACAATAGGAAAGGAATAGAATAGAATAGAATACCCTGGGGTGATACTACACAGGAGGATGAGCAGATGTGGAAAATGTACTCCAAATCAGAGGATTATGGAAGGAAACCTTTTTAAAGCTTTCACCACAGGTTGATGAAAATGTTTAACCTGATTTTATAATTACACAAATTTGTATGTATGAGAATGGAAGAAAATCTGCCAACTATACTTCTGACAGGAGGGTAATATACAGAATATGTAAAGGAATGTAAAAATCAAATACAGAAAAAAACCTCATCTCTTCCCATCCATAAATAAGCCCATCCATAAAGACATTGAAAGAAATGAAAATGAACAATACATATTTTTAAAAATTCTCAGCAAATCTGGCCATCAAGTCAAGAAAATTAAAAGTACTTTACAATGATATCTCACCTATGGTAATAAATTGCCACCATCAAGAAAATAAATGGCAACAAAAGATGGAGAAAATATGGAGAAAGATGAACACGTCTTTGTTATTGGCTTGACCACTATGGGTATCAGTGTGGAGGCTTCTAAAACACAAATAAAAAAAACTAAAACTAGAATGACCACATGATTCAGCTATACACTGTTGGACATATCCCAAAGGATCCTATTTTCCAATATAGGAACACCTTCATATCTGAATTTTTTGTTACTCTGTTCACAATTCCAAGGAATAGATTCAGTCTAGATATCTGTCAATAAATGAATGAATACTGAAAATATAGTACATGTATATACACAGTGCAATTTTATTTGACTTTAAAGAAATATATCATTATAAACAAGATAGGAAAATGGAATGAACTGGAAAACATTATATTAATTGGTTAACCCAAACTCAGAAACATAAAGACCCCATGCGGATCCTAGACTCTGTCAACCATGTCTATCCTGGCAGTTACTGGAAAAGGTCAGGAAACTAGAAATGATTTCAGAAGACTGCACCAAATAAGGCCTTAGGGAAATGGGTTGGGTAAGGATATAAGAAAAAGAACATAGGACAAGGAATAGTAGTAACAAAAGTATAAGAAGAAAGAGTGTGGACAAGGGAGGAGAAACAACAAACTTAATTACATGTCAGAAAAGGTGAGTGAGAAGGATGAGTTGTAGTGACTTAATTACCAATTAATCGGGGAAAACAATGAAACAGAGGTAATAGTTCCAGGTCAGATGAAGACCTAACATAAGATGGAGAAAATAAGTTCACCAAAAGTGTTTGTTTCAAATACTGAGAAGGAATTGGTGAAGGACATAGTTGATCTCTGCCTTTATCTGAGTTCACACCACACCAAAGTCATCTTCCACATAACCATGTATTTTAGAACAAAAGATTTATATTTGGGAACAATACAGGTGACTTGGTCAGTGCTAACAAACCCACTATGCAAGCATAATGATTTGAGTTCAGATCCCTAGCTCTTATATCAGCCATGTCACAGCTGCTTGAACCCAAGTTACAGAATATCTTATGCTGTTGTCTAGACACCTGTTCATGCATGTACAAACCCCACCCCACTAACATATGTTTATAATTGAAAACAAAATTATTCTTAAAAGTAATGGAATGGAGAAGCGATTGAGGAGGACACATGACATTGACCTCTAGCCTCCATACCCAGGCACACACTCATGTATACACAGACAGACAGACAGACAGACACACACACACACACACACACACACACACACACACACACACACACGGGCTCTTTCCCATATCTGTCTCTCACACAATAAATATCGTAAGCGGTGTCCCCGGCCTCTTGCTAAAAGAATGGGGTCTTATAAGATCAGTTCAGGTTCACTGAAGAGGTGCTCAGAGGAAGAAGCCTTGAATGTGAAACGAAACCTCTTCGGGCTGCTTTTGTGTCGTGTCTGGAGCTCTGTCTCTACGTCCAACCACTTTCCTACCAAGAACACGACAAGGACTTCAGCAAGACGTATAACCACTTTGATTTTAAGCTGAGAACTGCTAAATCTGACATGTAAATAGCCCACTCTCTCCTCTTGATGTCTCTAAAGGACTAAGAGTTTTCTGCAGCATTGCAAAGCATAGAAGATTGTCTTTTACATAGCCAGTGACTGAAATTTGACCACAGTTCTACTTTGCAAGCAATCATCAGAGCACAGTCAAACTCTTGCACTTAACATCAATAGCACTTTGATTCACAGAGATGGAAACCAGTGTTCTGAGCTGCACAAATAAAACAGTCTGGTTTGTACAAGGAACTCAATCAAGAACAGATACAGAATAGCAAACAGGGAATTCCAGACTGGAACAAGCCAGAATATAATTAGCTAATTGATACATATGTAAAATTTTGTTACTATGCAAAAAATTTCAGGATCTCTTTCCATTCAACAAGCCCAGGCCAGAATGTTAAAATATTTGATATTATGGATATTTCAAAATACATTCAAAAAGATGTTCTGACTGTCTATATTATATTCTACATAGTTAAAATGTTGTAGATTCCCTTCCCAAAATATCTTTCCTCTTGATAATAACATTAGAAAAAGAAACTCATTTTAAGACCAACTATTTCCTTTAGTGGTTTCATATATTCTGCTACATAAGAAAGTGTAACAGGGTTAATTTTATAATGTATATTAAGAAGCACTGGTGCATAAAACCCTTCAGTACCAAATTCAGAGAAGGACAAAAGGCAGATTTGTTTATGTGATCATTAAGACAAATGAAACAGAAAGTCACTGTTATTAATTATACAGGGGAAACAAATTAAAGACAGTAACATTCAAAGAGATTCCCTTCAATTAAGGGATTATTTTAAAGAAAAGAAAATGTTATTCATATTTCCCTGAGGTTGTGATATCAAGAATTGTTAAGTTCTTTCAGAGCTTTGAAATGGGAAATTGAATGGCTCTGATTCTGTTATATTTATATGAGGCTATAAATGGCAGCAATTGTGAGCCATTCTGCACATTGAGATACCCAGACAATCAATGCTCATTTTAGCAAATGCCTTTAAATTTGTTTCAGGGTCTCTCCCTGTGGCAGCTAAGCAAGATCACAGGTGGCAGATCCTCCCAGTAGTTTTCAAAGGTGCTCTTGAGAATAAAACACAAGACTGTATTTCAAATGTATCAGCATCTTCCTCATAGGTGTGTGAGAGAGGTATCTATAAACTACCATTCCTCATGTAAACAAGGAGATTCCAAACTTCAAGACTGCTTCCCAGCATGTTGATTTGTGAGTTTGATTTTGATGTAATGTTCAATAAGTGCTTGTAGTTTTCTTGATCTTTCCCCTTCTCTATGTAATATTTGCAAAACATTTTTCCACACAAATGAGATTATAGGAAGATTCAGAAGCAGCACTGAAATTTTGCATCTTTATTTCTTCCTTCAATGTTCTTAGAATAAACTGTCATGTAATTTGATTTATGAAATTAAAATTACCAAGAAAATGATGATTTAGTATCTACTTAATTTCTAGCAGAGAATGTTGTATAAAATCAGTATAAGCTAGAAGATACATATTTCTAAACCAAAGCCATACATTGTCTAATTACTAGAATAATAGTCTGTTTTGATATGTATTACCTTCGGAGTTTAGTCAGCTTTTGAGAGAAGAGCAACTAGAAGAGAGTTGTGACTTCTTAAAAAACGGATAATTAATAAACTTGAATAGATTAATTCTAATTAGATCAAATTATTGTAGCTCCATTCTAGAAGTCAAAGGTCTCCTTTGCTCATCCCTAAGCCCTCAGAGAAAGGCATATTAATGAATGGTTAGTTACTGGGGACCATAGATGAGATGTTTTGTCACAATACTCGTGTCCTCCTTCCTTTGTATCCATCTTAAGCTTGTTTATATTTCATGCCCCTAATTAAATTACTCATGTCATGAGAACATCTGTGGCAGTTCACTCACTGATTTTTTTAATCCACAGGTTAAAGTGTGAGTGAGACTTGTTAAGAACGGGCTTAGATTTTGTGAAAGTTACCAGATTGTGCTGTAATCCAGATTTGACTTGCAAAAAATCAAAACCAACACTGATTAACAGATAACAACTTACAGAACTGAAATAATATACTCTTAATCTTGGAAGATCTCATATTGAATTAATATATATTTTCCCCTCAAATTATCCTTCAGGCTAAATCTTATTTTATTTTAGAGGTCAGAGCTAGTAAACTGACCATGGTGTAAACACATGCATATCTTTATTATGTTTTTAAAGTAACTTATGCTCTCTAAAATACTGCATAGGTTTCTATACAATGATCCAACATTTGAGCCTACTTGCCAAGTAGACAGTTCCATCATTAGTGGTTGCAAATAGCAGGTGCAAAACTTTCACAGCAAATAACATCTGGAAAAACTACTGTTCCTTGAAATTTACATTTTTCATCTAGTCTAAGATATCAAAGCTATGTAGTGCTTATCATAACATGATGATGCATATTAAAATTCATGACTACAAAATCTAAAGATAAGGAGCAAAATAAAAATCATTTTTTTCCTAAAAATAGTCTTTAGCTACCTTAATACAGCCTCCAATGACAGTTTCTGCACATAAAGTTCTATTTGTTCACTGAAACAAGGGTGCGATAATTTAAAACGTGTTTGTCCAGGACAAATCAGCATTCTAGACAGCACCATCTCTTTGAATTAGCTCAGCAGCTTGTAAGGATCTTATTATGAGTCATTAAAGTATTGGCTAATAGCGACAAACAGAGTTAATCTAACAGACAAATGCTCTTTTGCCATTACTTAGATAAGATAAAGTTAAGGTAAAACAAAGCTTGAAAGAAATAAAACCAATTAAAAGCCTAATTAAAAAAAACTCAACTCTACATCCAAATGCGGAAAGCAGTTGTCTGTATCAGAAAGACTTAAGACAAAAACAGATGAACTTACAAATTATGGCAGTGTCATGTTTAGTCACAGTAGGAGAGAAGAGGAGAAGCTCTCAGAACTCTTTCTGGGCACATTTCCTGAAAAAGAAAATTCAAGTAAATAAACGTGAAACTATTAGCTAACATGAACAGAAAAAGACTTGGTTTGCACAATGAAGACCACAATTTACAATTTAAATTGCAAATACATTTATAGTTTAATCCTGCTTGTGTTCACTGCTGCTCCTAAACTAATAGTTGATGTACCTGTTCATAAATCAACTAACTGTTGTACCTATGTTTATACAAATGTATGTATAGATTCATAACTATAAAAATTTCTCTTGGACATTATTGGAGTTCCCATTATCCACTCATTTAGAATACTATAGGTGTATTGGTGAGTTGTTATTTGAGTAAACAATAATTTCAGTATAATATACAAATAACATTAATTATCAGCTATCAATAATTAAAAGATAAATATTAACATACTCCTAAATCAAATTCATAAATATTCATTTCTTATATCACAGTGGTTACAAGTTTTAGTGTGAAAATCTGATCCATACCAGAATTAAATATTTAATGAACAATTCCTGTTCTGTTTACATAATACAAAGGATTTTATATTCAATCTGTATTTTTACACTGATTAAAAATTCAACCATTGACTCATAAGTGGATGTTGGACATAAAGCCAAAAATTCTCTGCCTACAGCCCACATCCCCAGAGAAGCTAGAACCCTCTTCCAGAAAAAGATGAAAGCAGATGCAGAAATCCACAACTAATCATTGGGCCGGCTCCTGGAGTACAGTCGAAGTGAGGGAGGAGTAATAATATGAACAAAGGAGTCAAGACCATCAAGGGGAAACCCACAGAATCAACTGACCCAAGCTAGTGAGAGATCAATGACTGTAGACTCCCTAAATACATGTGACAATGGTACGGTTGGGACAATATATGAGGCCACTGGCAGTGGGTCCAAGATCTAACACTAATGTACAAACTGACTTAGTGGAGTCCATTCTATACAGAGAGATATCTTGCTCAGCCTAAACACAGGGGTATGCGGGTAGAGAGGCGCCTTGGTCTTGCCTCAATGAGATGATGGTATAGACTTAGTAGACTTCTGAGGGAGACCTTATCCCTTCCGAGGAGTAGATGACAGGTGTGTGTGGGGGGTGAGGGTGGAAGGAGCAAGAGGAGAGGAGGGAGGGGGAACTGGGATTGGAATGTAAAAAATAATTTAAAAAATTATTAGTAAAAAATCAACCAATACTTGAGAATAGGAAAAAAGTAATTACAAGTAGCAAAAAACATGTAAGATATGAACAGTATACTGGTCACAATGTTAGCTCTTTTAAAGTAGAACCTAGCTTTGTGTCAGGTGTGGTAGCAAATAACTGTGACCAACATACTTGGAATGCCTAATGGGGGATCACTGTGAGTTCTGGGCTAGCCTGGGCTACAGAGTTAGATACTGTCTAAAACACAAACAAACAAGCAAATAAATAAACAGATAAGATGGACAGAAAATCAACTTTGAAAGGGTAAATGGTTCTATATGTTTAAGAACCAACTAAGCCAGGCAGTGTTGGCCAAAGTCTTTAATCCCAGTACTTGGGAGCCAGAGGCAAGAGGGTCTCTATGAGTTCAAGACCAGCCTGGTCTACAGAACAAGATCCTTGACAACCCAGGTAGTAACACACATAAACCCTGTATCAAAAAACTAAATAATTAACTAACTAACTAACTAAGTAGATGAATGAATGAATAAATAAATAATAACCAAATAGAGGAAGAATTGGCAATCTGTTAAACATATCACATACATCATTTGTGTTTTGACAGGCAAATGTGTTCAGAAGATAACTGAGGAAAGTCTGTGAGAGTGCTAATAGAAATGTTCCACTTTTGGCAAAGGTCAAGTCAAACTTGATAATGTGAAAAATAATTACTCAAAGTACAAGCAGGTAATATTACACAGAATTTAGAAATTATATACAAAAATGAATAGATCTGTTACAGAACTGACAACCAAATTGAAAAAAATGTACAAAATTATTTTACATATATTATGAGGTTAGTTTGTAGCTATTTATAAGTAAAGCAAATTTGAATATTGTATTTCAATATTTTAATAATTTTATTTTTGACAGTATTATAAATGCTTATATTGAGTTCTGATTTTGTAAGACCTCATAACTCTCCCACCCCTTCTCCCACAAGTTTTTCCCACAACCATGTTCTTTTGTTTTGAGACCCACTGAGTTTAACTGTAGTTGTCTGTGTGAACACAGGTTTTTTTAGAACACTACAAAGACTATGTTTCTAGGTCATAAATTAAGATATAATCATTTTAAGTTGTTAAATTTTAAATCTAGACAAAAGTGAAGAACATAGAAAATATGAAAGCTTCCACAAGTAGGAACGGAAACATAAATTACAATGTTTCTACCTTCTCTTTCCTCCCTCTAATCTCTCTCATACATCCCTCTGCCTCTCCTTCTGATTTATTGCCTCTTGTTTTCATCCAGAAAATATTATTGTTATGAATAGTTTTGATACACAAAATCATTCTTTGACCATTCATGAAAATTATCAAACTTTGAAAAATCTACAGAACTATTTGTCAACCATAAACAAAAAAGCAATATATTCAAAGGGACAGTTAATTGGATATCTCCATAGCAAACTTCAAACCAGACTACAATGATTTAAAGATACTTAGTGATATTAATACAATAAGCATAAAAACTCTAGAAGACAATTTAAATGACATACTTACCAAACTTTGCGTTTTAATTTTGTTTTTAATTTCATATGCTGTATACACGCATATATTATATTTATGTGTTTGTATATATAAACATAAGCTATATATGTATAGATATGTTACATTTACTATTCACAAACACACACACACACACATCACTTGCACTAATGACGCTTTTCCCAGGAGTCATAGTCACCTAAAGGATACCCAGTGCTCAGCATGGTATTTTCCTTGTAGCTGCTGGTCTGGGAAGATACGCAATACAATACAAGCTATTGTTGTTGCCCTTGGTTGTCTCCTAGAATGTGAAGACCCTGTTTCTGAAGATGCCACATTCTTAGACACAGGACTTGGAAGAACTGAGCTGAAACTGACTTAGATGCTTCTCCCCTGAGGACTAGCTCTAAAATCAGAAGTTGCTGTGCAAGTTGTCCATGAAGGTCCTACACACCTGTAAAACCTATGAACCACAACAATGAGCAGCCTGGCAAAATGTCCCCAAGTGTCATAGACGCTGGAGGAAACCTACTACTGCCACTTTCCTGAACCATTATACATGTCTCACTGCATTCTAAATACTCATTTTTATACTCACAAGATAAGGATAGTTTTCATTCATCATCAAAGAAACTAGATTTTGCAGCAAATAGATTTCATCACAGAAATTCATAATTGCTTAAAACATGGAGGGAAAAAGTTGGCAGTGGGATTTCTAACCCCAATAAATACATCTATAATACAACTCCTATACCAAAGGCCCAAAACACTGTAAGAGCCAGAAGATCAGGACATTTGATCCAAGATGGTGTTTTTCATGTGACAGGTTTCCTAGCTATCAATCTTGGGTCCATGAGCTCCCCCTTGTTCAGACACTGTTTCTGTGAGTTTATCCAGCCTGGTCAAAATCCCTTTGATCATCACTCCTCCCTCTCTGCAACTGGATCTAAGCGTTCAGCTCAGTGTTTAGCTGTGGGTGTCTGCTTTTGATTCCATCATCTACTGGATCAAGGCTGTAGGATGGTATATGAGGTAGTCATCAATCTCATTTTCGCGGAAGGGTATTTAAGGTAGCCTCTCCACTGTTGCTTAGATTGTTAGTTGGGGTCATCCTTGTAGATCTCTGGACATTTCCCTAGTGCCAGATTTCTCTTTAAACCTATAATGGCTCCCTCTTTTAAGGCATCTCTTTTCTTTCTCTTTGAAATTCTTAACAAATAATATTTCAGTAAAACGTGAGAAACTGTAGATTTGGGCAGGAATTTATAAGGAAGCAATGTTTGCATATTCATGTCTTACTGGTGAGAATTTACGAAATTATTTATGGATTTTCCCAGTAACTCAACAATCCTACTCTATACTGAAGATCCTATTCTGCAAACATGAGAAACTCAAAGTCTTATCTGCTCTTTTTCTAATCTAGTCTTCCAGTACTTACCTTGGATTACATGCTACATGAGGCCACCCTGGCAGCCTCACTCACATTTCAAGACCTCATGCTGGGACAGTCCCCCACAGTACCAGCTTTCCCTTCGCCCTGATGAAATTGCAGCACTGCCCAATGCACCCACAAATGGTGATGTTTCCTGGTCCAACCAATGGGGTTTGAACTGAACTGTGTTTAAAGATGAGAAAAATGTGGTCAATGAGCTAGAGCAGAGCAGAGACACTGATTTGTTCACTACCTCTCTGGAGAAATAGCACGTAGAAAATGAAAGAGTTATTTTAAGTAAATAAACCTCTAGAATGATGAGTTCTAGATGTTTTTTGTTCTCTTTGGTTTAGAGGATATTTATTAAGATGAGAGGTAAAAGCTTTGTCACCTTAATGCAATTTGCAAATAAGATTCTATTCAGTGATAATTTGAATTATTTTAAAACCTAGTGATCAAATTTTATAGTAGCTTGATAACACTCTGAAATCTAATAATCTGAATAATTTCTGAAGAAATTTTGACTAATATATTATCATAGGAGTATGAATTTAACTTCCACATTTTAGAGCTGAAAAAATACAGGAAACAGTTGTAGATTCACAAATACAATTTAATGAGTCAGCAATGCAATGAATTAGAATAACCAAAGGGATAGTAGTAGTTTTGCTGATGTGTCAAAAGTATAGAAATGAACATTTTAAATACCTAGCATTAAATTTTCTTTGAATTCATTGATTATGTAATTTTATGTTGTACTTTAAGGCAACAGGAAGAACTGGTTACAGGTTAGTTTTCCCATGTAGACCCATATGAGTGAGTGTTAGATGGTACTTACTGATTTTTATTATTATAAAAAATTCTACTTGGGTAATATTTCTAAAATCATTATATTTACTCTTATAAAATTTGCCTGATATTACTTGAAATGTGAGAAAGTACCTTTGCAATTTATGGTTCAGATATTGCAGACATATATAGTACATTAAAATAACATTTGAATAAGATCTGTTAGGAGGCAAAACTAGCACATTACTTCAACACTTATTATTCTAAATTTTAGGGATAATAATTGCAACTTGAAGGAAAATACAATAAAATATTTAAACAATGAACATACATAAACTCATATGGATTTTAGTTTTTTCACAGAAGCTTACAATAATAGAATATTAATGCATTTTTTCAAAATAATTATGCTTGGAACTGGTTACTAGACTATGAATACATATTCGAAGGTGTAAAAGCAATTATCAGTTCAGTTGCTGAATACTGATGGGTGGACTGTTTTGGTCTCTGAAGACCAAATAGACCATATAGAAAATAGTTCCCTGTATTACTTAAGATCCAAATACTGATGATGATTTTATTTAGGATTTTATGACTTTGAGTAAAACGTAACTGAGGCTACAAAGCCATTGTTTTCATTGTGTATAGATGAAACTTTTAATAATAAAATACCCAGTATGGGAGTGTAATAAATAAATTTATTCTGAGTAGTGCTTTGTCATTAGCAAATGAGTTTTGTGTAGTACCTTTTTCTTTTACTTATATGCAATTTGAATGCGCTTGTGTTGACATGCTGGGAATCAAACTCAGGGCATCAAACTCATTTGTTAGGTACCATTCTACCAAACATTATATCTTCAACAAAGAGTTCATATAAAATAACATGCTAATATTATATTCACAATACACTAGAAAGTTTCACCCATTTTCTGAACAAGGATTATGGAAATGAAAGACTCCTTTCAATGTCATGGGTGCCAGTGGTCCCTATGGGAAGTGGTCCTCATGTTGGCTTGGTTTACTAGCCTTGCCAATGCAAAAAATTCCCAGAAAGAATTTTAAAAGTTAAATGATGCCATGGAGATATAAATATGAAATGAATTGGCTTGAACTTTTCTCTTCTCACTAAAAGTCTAAACCACATAAGCCTTTATTTCAAGTAACTCTCTAGAGAGCAGTCCTCCTTCAGTGGATAAAGATTACTTGGCATTGATTAGTCTGCAGACAGAAGAGTACTAATATTTATGAAATAACCTGTTCCTGCTTCGCCACCCTTATTAAAATTTCTGTGTCACTGGTAATCTGTGTAGAAGTCGAGTATATCCATGAAAGTATAAAGGAAGGCCTACATGGTGTCTATACCTGATTGTGGAAATTGTGAGAGAAAACTCTACTAAACTGAGACCCTTTCAATCAAATGGGAATTTCTTTCCCATGAAATGCTAGGGTAGTTTCCCCAGAAGAGATGAACTCCTCAGGGACACAGGAATATTCAAATCTCATTGAGGGTTGCCAGGGGATATCACTTTACAAGAGCATTTGTAGACCAGATGGAAGAGAGCTAAATAAAGTACAAACAGGTACAAAATGAGAAGTTTTCTGTTTAATTTGCCATAAACATTAGAAGCTGCACATGAGTCCACACAAAAAAACATCCTTTCTGTCATAATAAATTGCATTTGCCATTTGGAAACATATCCCACAATTTTAAACCTCATCTTCTTTAACACTTGAGACATTGATGTTTCATAATAGCATCATAATATTCCTCAAAGAAATAATTTCTAAGAGCTGATTGGAAAAGGCAAATTAATACCACATTTCATTAATACGGAGGTATAGTTTGTTCATTGTTGTGATTGCAGGAAAACAGAAATAGGAAACTATTATTGAGTGCCTCAAAACTTGAATGGAAAACACCATTAATGAATCAAAAGAATAGCAAACCATTTAAAATTCTAATGCTAATAGCCCTGTTTGTCAAATTGTTATCTGGGTTGACTACTCAGAGTAAGCTTATGGGCTATACTTTAAAGTAACCAACATTTTAATTAGGATAATTACTGACTGCCTGTGATGTCTACCATAGAAATTTCTGCTTAAAAAGACAAATGCATTTTATAGCAATGTATTGACTCATTAGTCTCCACCAGAAAAATTCCATGAGACTAATGAGCCCATGTACAATAGAAATCTTTGAATTATTACTTGAAAAGTACTAACTTCAAACAGTTAGAAATCTATCAAAGAGTAACCAATAGGAGGGGATAAACAAAACTACAACAACATGCGGACCAAAGACACAGATATTCATTGTGAGTCTAAAATGAAATGGATGTGGCTCCCTCCATCGCATTCGAAATGACTAATCCTGTGCAGGTCCCATAGATAGCATTTGATCCTGGGGTCTCTCATTTGCACTGTCAAAGGTCTGCCTAGTTGATGAAAGCTGAAATTGGCCCCTAATACTCGAAAAGCTAATGGAAAAATTTATGTAGCTTCAGTATAGAGAACAAGCACATAACAAATATGGATATAATTTTTTCTCCAGCTCTGATTTTATCAATAATAAAACTTGTATTTCATAAGAAATCACCATAATTCCTCTCTGTTTAACTTGGTGTGGATGGTAAATACCATTTCAATGGATTCAAAACTATTACAGAATATGTTTAAAAATTCATTACATTGGAATATAGAAACATGTAATACTAGCAAATAGACATAAAGCAGAGAGTGAAATTTTACCAAAAGAGAAATGATACAAGTATAACATGAGTAAATTCTATCATAGCATCACCACAAATGAATTAATAGCTGTTTATAAGAACTGATAGAAGTATTACTCAAAAGATAACTAAAATGTGAGCACTTGACATGTACCAGCAAAGCAGCTCTATTCAGCCATGGGCATCTTCCATCTATGTCCATCTGTGTAACTGCCAGTGGTCTCTTGTTGACCCAGAGGAACTCTGGTTCTTTGTAAAAGAGACTGACACTAGAGGTAGTCTAAAGAGGATATGACTCACAATATCCACTAAATATTGTCTCATCTTCTATATGAATACTGCATTAAAATGTACACAGGCATGCATGTATGTTTATATATGTGTGTATATGTATTTGTCATTTCTTAATATAATTCACATACATACTTTTTATGTATATGCCATTTCTTAGCCATATTAAAAATTTCTCAATGGTAGACTGGTTCCCATTTTCCTGAGGAAACTCCATACTGATTTCAAAAGTAGCAGTACAAGTCGGCACTCCACCAGCAGTGTAGGGGTGTTCCCCTTTTTCCACATCCTCTCCAGCATAAACTTTCATTGGAGTTTTTGATTTTAGCCATTCTGACAGGCGTGAGATGGTATCTCAGAGTTGTTTTGATTTGCATTTCCTAGATGGCTAGGGATGTTCAGCAATTTCTCGAGTGTCTAACAACAATTTTAGACTTCTCTACTGAGAATTCTCTATTTAGTTCTGTCCCCCACTTTTTGATTGGATCCTTTGGTGTTTTGGAGACTTGCTTCTTGAGTTCTTTGTGAATATAGGGTTAGTGAATATCTTTTCCCAATCTGTGGGGTGCCTTTTTTCTTGATGACTGTGTCTTTTGACTTACAGCAATTCCACTCTTAGGCATATACCCAAAAGATGCACATTCGTCTGTTCCACTATATTCATAGCAGCATTATTTATAATAGCCAGAACCTGGAAGCAACCTAGATGCCCCTCAACTGAAGACTGAATAGAGAAAATGTAGTACATTTACACAATGGAGTACTATTCAGCAGAAAAAAACAATGGAATCTTGAAATTTGCAGGCAAATGGATGACACTAGAAGAAACCAGCCTAAGTGAAGCAACCCAGTCACAAAAAGAGAAACATGGTATGTACTCTCTCATTTATGGAGAGTCTAGGAAACAAAACCTTCATCCAGCGACTGATGAAAACAGAGGAGACAAACACTGAATTGAACTCCTTGAATCCAGTGTCAGAAAGAGAGAACTGATGGGCAAAGGAGTTATGATTGGGCTGGTTTAACCCACAGAAATAGTTGACCTGAACAAAGGGGAGCTCTTGGGTCCCAGATTGATGGCTGTGTGGAAAGCATGGGACTGACCCAGACCCCCTGAATGTGGGTGTCAAGGAGGAGGCCTAGATAATCTATGGGCCCCTGGGTAGTATTTATCCCTGGCGTACAAATAGACTTTGAGTCCTCATGCCATAATATGGGAGGCTCTCTCAGCCGGGACTCTTGGGGGAGGGCTTAGGCCTTGCCCTGGAAGAAATGACAGTCATTGGAGATCCACTATGTAGGGCCTCACCCTCCCTGGGGATCAGAGGGTTGTTTGGGTAGGGAACTAGATGGTCTGGTGGGGAGGCGGGGGAGGAGGGGAGGGAGAGGGAGCTAGGATTGACATGTGAAACAAGATTATTTCTAGTCCAAATAAAAAATAATAATTAAAAAATACTCAATGGTGTTTTATAACTTCTAGCACAATGTCTCATAAGTAGTAGATTTCCAAGTCAAATTTTATTTTCAAACTCATTCCTTTTCAGTGATCAGTTTTGGCATGAATGCTTTGGGGGCCATTCATGGATATTTTTACCTTTTTGAAATCTTTGCTATATACTAATGCTACACTTTCATGAAACAGTCCAGATGTGGAATTTCAGCATTATTTTCCAATTGCTTTCTAAACACATTACTACAACAGCGTACTCATTGATTTTTACACTGCCAGGAGTAATTGATTGCTTGCCAGTGCTTCTGTGATCTCAAGGGTTAGCTTAAGACTCAGGTAATTTTCATTATGCAAAAATGCATTCTCATTCACCATGTTTCTCATGTTTCCTGAAAGCAGCACTTGCTAATGGAGCCTTGTTTATTCCTTTCATAGAATACATACTTCCTTGAATGCATTCTCTCTATTCTCTGGTGGTGAAAGGTGGCTTAGTGGCTTTCAATTACCATTTTTAGGCCACTGTGATTATTTAATGTCCTACTTCTAACCATTTGAGATCAAAGAAATTTCCTGACTTGTATTTGTTAATGTTATCATGTTACTGACTCATGCATACCACAAGCTTCAGTATGGTCCAAAAATAGAGATAAGAAATAAAAATGCCTAATAACACTGACCTCTAAGGAAGAGAAGCAGAGGATTGTGTACAGGAGAAAAACTATTATGTTTGCCTCATTTTTTAAAAACCCATTGGACTTCTGATAATATCTAGGTATGTTACCAACTGAAACAAGACAATTGGATTGGCCTGAATTCAAACTTTATTATAGACCTCTATTAATGAAAACAGTTTGGTATTGGCACAAAAACAGAGTGGTAGATCAACAGAATCAAATTGAAGGCCCTGATATTAACCCACACACCTGTGAATACCTGATCTTTGGCAAAGAAGCTAAAACTATACAATGGAAAAAACCAAGCATCTTCAACAAATGGTGCTGGCATAACTGGATGCGGACATATAGAAGATTGCAGATAGACCCATACCTATTGTCATGCACAAAATTTAAGTCCAAATGGATCAAAGACTTCAAAACAAATCCAGCCACACTGAACCTCTTAGAAGAGAAAGCGGGTGGTACCGTTGAGCAAATTGGCACAGGAGACCACTTCCTGAACATAATGCCAGTAGCACAGACACTGAGACTGACAATTAATAAATGGGACCTCCTGAAACTGAGAAGCTTCTCTAAAGCAAAAGAAAAGTCAACAAAACAAATGGCAGCCCACAGAATGGGAAAAGACATTCACCAACCCCACATTTGACAGAGGGCTGATTTCCAAAATATGTAAAGAACTCAAGAAGCTAGTCACCAAAACACCAAACAATGCAATTAAAAGTTGGGTACCACAGCTTAGCACTGAGCCATACTCCCAAAATCCAGTTGCAGAGAAGGAGGAGAGATGACCAAATAAAACAAGACGGAACTGGAGATATTCGTAGAAACAGTTGTCCTGACATAATGATAGTATGCAGAACTTAGTCGTAAAGTGGGGAAACCAGCGTTGGACCAAACCAAGTCCAGTTAGGAGGCCAAGGCAGTTTATGGAACCTCCAACAATGGAGTCAGGGTTTATTCCTAGGTCACAAATGGACTTTGGGAGCTCTTTCGCTAAAGAGGGATACTATTGAAACCCAGATATGGAAATGAGGGCCTGAGCTCTCCCCAAATTATGTGATGGATTTGATGATCCCCCATGGAGAGTCTCACTATCCCTGGGGAGTGGGTGGTGGGTGGGTTAGGGGGTTGGTGGAAAGCACAGGAAGATATGAGGGTGAGAGAATGGAGGGACGGATATGTAAATAAGAGTGTTTCTAAAAATAAAAATTAAAAAAGTGGGGTACAGAACTAAGGAGAGAATTCTCAAAAGAGGGATCTAAAATGGGTGAAAGATACTTAAGAAATGACTCAACATTCTTAGCCATTATGGAAATCCAAATCAAAACAGCTCTGATATACCATCTTACACCTGTCAGAATGGCTAAAATCAAAAACACCAATAACAGTTTATGCTGGAGAGGATGTAGAGAAAGTGGAACACTTCTCTATTGCTGTTAGGAGTGCAAGCACAGCCACTTTGGAATCAGTATGGGGGTTTCTCCAGAAAATGGGAACCAGCCTACCGCAAGATCCAGCAATTTCACTCTTAGGCATATACCCAAAGGATGCATGCTCATACAACAAGGACATCTGTCTAACTATGTTCATAGCAGCATTATTTGTAATAGCCAGAACCTGGAAGCAACCTATGTGCCTCTCACCCAAAGAATGGACACAGAAAATGTGGTGCATTTATACAATGGAGTACTACTCAGTGGAAAAAAACAATGAAATCTTGAAATTTGCAGTCAAATAAATGGAACTAGAAGAAACTTTTCTAAGTAAGGTAACCAAGTCACAGAAAGACAAACATGGTATGCACTTGCTCATATATGGATGTTAGACATAGAGAAAAGGATTGCCAGCCTGCAATCCACACCTCCAGAGAAGCTAGGAAACAAGGAAGAACATGAGAGAGACTTACATGGTCCTCCAGTGAAGCAGAAAGGGACAAGAGCTCCTGAATAAATGAAAGCATGGGGTGGGGGAGAGGAGGAAGGTAGAAGAAAGAAGAGGGGAAAAGAGGAAGGAGAAGGAGAACATGAGGGATCAGGAACATTGAGTAGGGAGAGGAATAGAGGAGAGCAAGAAAAGAGACACATCAATAGAGGGAGCCACTATAGGTTTAAAGAGAAATCTGACACTAGGAAATTGTACACAGATCCACAAGGATGACCCCAGCTGAGAACCTAAGCAATAGTGGAGAGGCTACCTTAAATGGCCTTCCCCTATAATGAGAATGATGACTACCTTAGATGCCATTCTAGAGCCTTCATCCAGTAGCTGATAGCAGAAACAGAGATCCACAGCCAAGCACTTAGCTAAACTCCTGGAATCCAGTTTCAAAAAGGGAGGAGTGATGAACAAAGGTGTCAAGACCATCCTATGCTGGGAAACCCCACAGAAACAGCTGATCTGAGCAAGTAGGAACTCATGGACTCCAGTCTGACAGCTGTGGAACCAACATAGAAACAAACCAGGCTACCTGAACATGGGTGTCAGCTTGGAGCACTGGCCAGTCTATTGAGCCTCTGGCAGTGGAACCAAGATATATGAGCAGACTTCGGGAGCCCATTTCCCGTGGAGGGACATTCTGTTAGCCTAGATACACAGAGGAGGCCCTACGCCCTACCCCAAATGACTTGACAGAGTGGATGAGGGGTGGGATGGGGGGATTCAGTTGGAGGCATGGAATGATGGGAGGGAGGGGGAACTGGGATTGATATGTAAAACAAGATTTCTTCTAATTAAAATAAAGTTTATATAAAAAAGAATGTCCCTGTACAGTCCTTGCACTCATGAAGTCGCTGCAGCTGTGATTAACTGCACAAATCTGCCTAAGTTTGCACCAATCAGCATAGCATTGTGGATGTGGCATGTACCCATGAGGCCCCACCTATCACAGAGGGATTATTAACAAACAATGGTTATTGGGAGAGGGGTAACATAAATAAATCTCTGCTCCAGGTTCTTACATATATTTTCTCATAGCAACATAAAAATGGACTGTACAGTTTGTCACAGGATTGTTCTTAGAAAACCACAAACTTCCCAGGTGTTATTTCCCCAAGCCTCTAGTAAATTGACTTTTGTCTGAATAGCAACTGTCAGGATTAGGCAGGATAATGGGTATCTTTTGATATTTACTCCACATTTTCTTGTGTCCTTTGAAAGATTTCCACGCTTTGATCATCTTTAAACTTCTCTTATTCAAATAAAAGGGCAGTTTTCCTCGTTTCCTCTCTTTCTCTTGTGCAGAAAATAGCAGTTAATTTTCATTGTCAACTTGATGGGATTCAGATCACCATGGAAACACATGTCTCTGTTTATGAGGGGGTTTGCAGGGAGGTCTTACTGAACAGAAAAGGCACACCCTAAACATGGGACATGCCAAATCTTTTTAATCAGACTGTTGAACAGTTACAGAAAGCCTGCATCACTCTATGTGACATGAGGCTCAGAATCCCCTGTATCCTCTCTCTGAGTGAGCATCCTTCACAATGGCTATTTAAAGCCTTTGTAACAACAGCAATATCTTCTCAGCACTCAGGATTTCCTCACGCTAACAGAACCAGGAGTAGAAAGCCTAGATTAAAGGGTAAATGTAAATAATTTCACATTTTATTTGGTCTTTTGTAGCTAATGATGGTGATTTTTAAAACAACTAGTTAACAGAAAGGGACGGGAATGGACTGTGTATCCTTGGGCACAGATAAGTTAAAGCTACTTACATGAGTCACAAGAATTTGATGATTTCCCCAAAGGGTATGAATATAGGTATTTCTGTGAGAAGATACTTTCAGAAGTTTAAAACACAAGTGCTTCTCGGATTCCTTAAGTTACTGGTTTCTTGGAACTAAGCAGCAATTTTTATCTCTTATTATGTCATTTTTTTCCTTAGGTTATAAGTGAGTCCACCACTGATAGGCATATAGCTGACAGCATCCTAAAGATTCAATAGGAATTCATAAGAAAGGAGAGGAAGGAGAGGGAGGAGATGAAGGGGAGGGAGCAGTGCCACAGTAATTACAGAAGCCAACTCAAGGAGATTCATAGGAACAAGAAATAAGCTGCAAACAAAAGACAACCAATGTACCTACTGGCATCACTTTCAGAAGTCAGAGTCAGTTATTTTTGTGTTGTATGTTGTATATCGTGCATACTGACTCCACATAAATTCCCCTCAGCAACAGTTATCCCAGCATGTTAAGGTGACCTACTTCCTGGGGCGGGGGGGATCAGTTGGAAGAAAAAACAGAACTGTGTGTGAAATGAAATTTTTTGGCATGGAGCTTAATTACATCTAAAAATAAATATACCAGTCCATAACTTGGTAATGCAAATGTAGTCTTTTGACATGCCACTTTCCTAATTCAGATATTTGAGTAACAGAAATAATTTCAACAATCAAGTTAAAAAATATTGAATCCAAAGGAGTGAAACAAAGTAACTAATTTGTACAGCTAGTGGAAAGAACAACAATATTTCAAACTCAAATCATTTAACGTGTTATGTGTAAAGGACTTTGCTGGTTTAAGATCATCCACTTCAACTCAAATGCCACAGCTCCCATAATACACTTGAGTGCTTTTAGTGTATCTGTCACAGGCATTGGTTTTATATTAATTCTGACATATCCTGCTGCTTTCCTTGTTTGATGGTACTAGGCACCTAATCCAGATCCTTGTTAATATTAGATAAATTCTTAACCACTCAGAATAACATCAACAACATCTTCTTGTACATTTTCCCAAGTTTAAAAGTAGACTCCATATTGCAAAGCTCTTACTCGTAAAGAACAACTACAGCAAAGGATACTCGTTTATCAGAAATTCTGATGCCTTTTCCCAGCACAGAATACAGTGTTGTGAAATAAGCCACAGATATAATGAGTTCATCCTCTGTCTTTACAAAAACTATAGTGTCAAAGTTGTAGGGTTTAATAATTAAGTAACTAGCTAGTCACATGCAAAAGGGAAAGGATACCATTTATAATGTACTCATTGTTTGGATAAAGAAATAGGAAATGTGCATCCATTTCCCCATGAACCACTGACCAATTAATAACAGAATATTAAGGGGTCCAATTTGTTTTTTATTGTTGGTTGGTTTACTGGTTGGCTTAGGAGCAGAATCTGTTGTATTGCAATCTACAGTGATACCAACCTTGGGATGCTCATATAATCTGCTGCAGAATGAGTCTCTAGTCCTAAAACAGATAATATGGAAAGCTCTTTCTCATCAACGTAGAAAAAGCCATTCCTCACTGTTCTGGAGAAAGCTTTACCTGATTGCTTCTTAGGGGTATAATTTTTCTAATTTTCTGTATCGATTTGACATTCCCCTGTTGTTTAGTTCAGATGTAAGTTTATTCTTTCAGGACAACCTGAGATAAAGACCCTGAAACTTCAGATCAGATATTGAGAGATTTGTTCAATGAACAGCATTTTAAAAGATTAACTCTGGGTTTGGGTAACATCAATAGCGACCAATGTACATTTAGGAAAATGAGCAGATTCTACTGTCCTACATAGACATGGTTCAAGAAATTGTTCTTACAGGAGAAATAGAGGGTTCCAAGTGTCTCTGTGTTAAAAGTGTGTTGGCTTCTGTGTCCAACACACAAGAGTGGGGAGGGAACAAATGCCAACACTGGAGACTTAGTCACTCGCAAGAAGAAAGTAATGTGAGAAAGATGTTTTTGGAAGGCTGAAGGCAGCAGTGCGTTTGGGGAATGTGTCGATATTGCTATACACTAGACACTAAATACAGAAGCACCCATGAAACAGACTCTGTAGATGGAAGGCCTATGTTTCCTGAGAGCCCCGGCCACTATAGCTGAATAATGTCACTGTCTTATAGTTCTTATAGACTTAATCATTAAAATTTAAGACAAGGTTAAGAAAGTAGCATCCTAGTATTTGGGGAATTATGGGACATGTCTAACTGCACACACAATGAAGTGACTTGCAAAGTCAGAAGAAATGTGGATGCTTGCAGAGAGGAGCAGGGGTACTCTGTCCTTCCTCCTGCTTAGTTCTCATTTTAGTTCCCATTAGTGGCCCTATGAGGGCTGGATCTGAGGAGGCATAGAAGGCAGACCCACATTTCAAGGCTCCTCCAGAGAACATGAGTAGCAGCTCTGTCTTTGAGATTATTCTCCATGAGACAAGGAGACAGTCAAAGGCTATCATTGTTGAATAACTTTTAATGCATACATTCTTAAACCCTGGATTTACAAGTAGTTGGCTATCTTAACCACTATACAACTATGAAGTCAGAATGTAATTCTTATGTTACGCTGTAACAACTGGCTTGACTTTTCTGCAATAAAATTTTAAACATGTAAGATAGATATTAAAGCAATACTTTTTCTTCTTCGAGCAATTGAAAACATCTAGGAGTGTATGAAAGCCAGGAGCTCGAAGGGAAAACAATCATAATGTTTTACAAAATTGATAACTCATTGAAAGCATCAGGGAGCCATATGACATACAGTAGATATACCTGAACCACATTTTCAAGGGAAATACTTTGTTGTCTTGTCTTTACTTTTAAAGAATATCTTTAAAAGAATCAAAAATTGCCTCAGAAAACTACATTATTCCCTTTTTAGATGTCCAATCTTAGGGGAAAAACATTGAGGTTTAAATTGGTTTTCCATGACTCCTATCCACTAATCCAATCTGTTTTATAAAAAATATTGACATTTTAATATCTAGTAACTCCATACACAGAAAAATACAGAACAAACCCTTAAATACTGATTTGTAGCAGCAGCAGGATAAACAAAGAGAGAAGAGAGGGAAGGAAAAAATGGAGGGGAGAAGGAGGGGGGTGGAAGGGGAGGAAGAGAAAGAGGGAGAGGGAGAGAAGGGGAGACAGAGGGAGAGCACCTGTAACATAGTATGTGTTTCTGTCAGCCAGGGTTAGAAAAGTCAAGCCCACCTTTGGGACATTGGAGAATAAAACTTACCTGTGCTGTTTATAAAAGGGGAATATAGATCCGAGAGGATAGACTAATCATTCTTATCCTAGACTGGGCAGGTTTACTCAGTGTAAAGCCACAAGAGGCTTTGCATAGATGTATTTTACTTTTTAATGTGTGAGTGTGTGTGCGTGTGTGTGTGTGTGTGTGTGTGTGATGTGTTATCACAGTGGTCAGAAGAGGATGTCAGCACTCTTGAAACTGGAGTTACAGACACTTGTAAGCTGTCTGAGATGGATGCTGGGAACCAAATGCAGGTCCTCTGCAAGAGAAGTTCATGCTCTTAATTGTTAAGCCTTCTCTCTAGCCCCAAGAATGACACGTGTTTGGAAATTCAGAGATCATACAGTTATCAAAATCAATACCAAAATTCCTAAATGTAAAGAACTATACACACAAGAAGATGCACTTAATGGCACCATAAATGCTTTAAAATGTGTTATATGAACCACATCAACTATTAGAAAAATAGAAACATTAGTGGATGTAGACTTCCTTGAATCTCAGGGCAATTGATGATGCTTTCATTTTATTCTTCTCTCCCAAGCACAAACAATAAATATTTGTCAATTATTGCATTTTTATAATTATGTCCTATGTCATAAATGTAAGGGACAATTAACAAATTGAAATCTCCATATCTGGAGTGAACCTTTTGGTAGATTTTGGACTTCAAATATCAATAACCTTTCCCTGTCCACATGTACACAAAATGTACACCCACATATGAAATAGATATATGCAAACACAACCAAGATTATATTGGTGGCTCTCAGCGCTGCTCTCACAGTGCTATCCTTGATTTCTTCTGCATTCTGCCACAAAGGGACTCTCTTGTCATAACAGTCTTACTCAGCAAACTGAGTCTGACCCTGAGTGTGCAGGAAGTCTCACAATCAGTGAAGACTGGAATAAGAATTGAAAGTCGTCTCCCAACCAAAAAAAGTCCAGGTCCAGATGGCCTCAGTGCAGAATTCTACCAGAAATTCAAAGAACAGCTTATACCAATTCTTCTCAAAGTGTTCCACACAATAGAAGCAGAAGGGTCTTTGCCAAACTCTATGAGGCTTCAATAACCTTGATCCCCAAGCCACACAAAGATACAACCAAGAAAGAGAACTTCAGACCAATATCCCTCATGAACATTGATGCAAAAATACTCAATAAAATACTGGCAAATCGGATCCAAGAACACATCAAAACAATCATTCACCACGATCAAGTAGGTTTCATCCCAGGGATGCAGGGATGGTTCAACATACGAAAATCCATCAACGTAATCCACCATATAAACAAGCTGAAAAACAAAAATCACATGATCATCTCACTAAATGCTGAAACAGCCTTTGACAAAATCCAACACCCCTTCATGATAAAGGTCTTGGAGAGATCTGGGATAACAGGGACATACTTAAACATAATAAAAGCTATATACAGTAAACCAACAGCCAACATCAAACTAAATGGACAGAAACTCAACGCAATTCCTCTAAAATCAGGAACAAAACAAGGCTGTCCACTCTCTCCATACCTTTTCAACATGGTACTTGAAGTTCTAGCTATTGCCATACGACAACAAAGGGGGATCAAAGGGATACAAATTGGGAAGGAAGAGGTCAAACTTTCACTGTTTGCAGACAATATGATAGTTTACATTAATGACCCAAAGAACTCTACCAGGGAACTCTTACAGCTGATTAACACCTTCAGCAAAGTAGCCGGCTACAAGATCAACTCAAGAAAATCAGTAGCCCTACTATATACAGATGATAAAAGGGCTGAAAGAGAAATCAGAGAAACATCACCCTTTACAATGCCACGAACAACATAAAATACCTTGGGGTAACGCTAACCAAACAAGTGAAAGACCTGTATCGTAAGAACTTTGAATCTTTAAAGAAAGAAATTAAAGAAGTCCTCAGAAAATGGAAAGATCTCCCATGCTCTTGGATAGGTAGGATCAATGTAGTAAAAATGGCAATCCTGCCACAAGCAATCTACAGATTCAATGCAATCCCCATTAAAATCCCAGCACAATTCTTCACAGACCTTGAAAGAACAATAATCAATTTTGTATGGAAAAACAAAAGACCCAGGATAGCCAAAACAACCCTGTTCAACAAGGCAACGTCCGGAGGCATCACCATCCCTGACCTCAAGCTCTATTATAGAGCTATAGTCCTGAAAACAGCTTGGTATTGGCACAAAAATAGACAGGTAGACCAATGGAATCGAATTGAAAATCCGGGTATTAACCCACACACGTACGAACATCTGATCTTTGACAAAGAAGCTAAAAATATACAATGGAATAAAGAAAGCATCTTCAACAAATGGTGCTGGCATAATTGGAGACTGGCATGTAGAAGAATGCAGATCGATCCATGTTTATCCCCATGCACAAAACTTAAGTCCAAATGGATCAAAGACCTCAACATAAATCCAGCCACACTGAACCTCATAGAAGAGAAAGTGGGTGGTACCCTTGAACGAATTGGTACAGGAGACAGCCTCCTGAACATAACACCAGTAGCACAGACAGTGAGATCAACAATTAATAAATGGGACCTACTGAAACTGAGAAGCTTCTGTAAGGCAAAGGACACAGTCAGCAAGACAAAAAGGCAGCCCACAGAATGGGAAAAAATATTCACTAATCCCACATCTGACAGAGGGTTGATCTCCAAAATTTACAAAGAACTCAAGAAGCAAGTCTCCAAAACATCAAAGGACCCAATTAAAAAGTGGGCTGCAGAACTAAATAGAGAGTTTTCAATAGAGGAGTCTAAAATGGCTGAGAGGCACTTGAGAAAGTGCTCAGCATCCTTAGCCATGCGGGAAATGCAAATCAAAACAACTCTGAGATACCATCTCACTCCTGTCAGAATGGCTAAAATCAAAAACACCAATGACAATTTATGCTGGAGAGGATGTGGTGAAAGGGGGACACTCCTCCATTGCTGGTGGGAGTGCCAACTGGTTCAGCCACTTTGGAAAGCAGTATGGAGATTCCTCAGAAAAATGGGAATAAACCTACCACAAGACCCAGCAACTCCACTCTTAGGCATATATACAAAAGATGCCCATTCATACAACAAAGATGTCTGTTCCACTATGTTCATAGCAGCTTTATTTGTAATAGCCAGAACTTGGAAGCAACCTAGATGTCCTTCACCCGAAGAGTGGATAGAGAAAATGTGGTACATCTACACAATGGAGTACTATTCAGCAGAAAAAAATAATGGAATCATGAGATTCGCAGACAAATGGATGACACTAGAAGAAACCATCCTGAGTGAGGTAACCCAGCCACAAAAAGAGAAACATGGCATGTACTCTCTCATATATGGATTTTAGACATAGATCTGGGGAGTGCCAGCCTACAATCCTATGGCCAGAGAGTCTGGGAAACAGAAACTACATTTAGTGGCTGGTTAAGTACTGAGCTGAACTCAAGAAAGCCAGTATCAGAGAGGAGGACTGATGATCAAAGGGATTAAGACTGGTCTGGTTTAACCCCCAGAAACAGCTGACCAGACAAAGGTTAACTCTTGAATCCCAGGCATCAGCCTGGGAATCCAGCATGGGACTGATCAAGACCCCCTGAATCTGGGTGTCAGTGAGGAGGCCTAGGGAATCTATTGAGCCTTGGGCAGCAGATCAGTACCCATCCCAAGTATACACATGGACTTTGGACTCCCATAGAACAATGTGAGGTGCACTCTCACCCTGAACTCTTGGGGAAGGGTCTAGGCCCTGCCCTATATGAAATGACAGACTATGGACACCCCCATGGAGGGCCTCACCCTCCCTGGGGGAATGAGGGGATACCGGGGGGGGGGATGGGAGGAGGGCACGGAAGGAGGGGAGGGAAAAGGAGAGGGACCTGGAACTGACTTGTGAAGCAACCTTGTTTCTTATCTAAATTTAAAAAAAAGAATAAAAAAATCATAAAAAAATTCTTAAACTACACCAAACACAAATAAAAATATGATTCATTTTTAGGAGAGAAAAAAAGAATTGAAAGTCAATTGTGACAACACTGAATCTGACACCTCCATCACTATTCAGATATTGGTACTATTTAATTAATGACAGATTCTGCAGTCGATTCTAGCAAGGAAAAATTTCTCTTTCAGTGAAAAGAGAATTGTGGCAAACTTTGCACCCAACTGTTCTCCCCGGTGCAACAGAAGGCAACAGTGACTCCCTATTTCTGTTCTTGACAAGACAAATATACCCACAACTACTATTCTGAAATAGAAGCTTCCAGAAACTTTTCCTTTCTACTTAAGGTTGCCATTACATCTCTAAATATAGTTCTCTCTCTCTCTCTCTCTCTCTCTCTCTCTCTCTCTCTCTCTCTCTCTCACTGCCGCTGTTGACTTCTATTTGCTTCACTTAGGAAATAACCACAGTAATTTCCTTTTTAGCTGCCTGGACAATGACTTGGAGAGTCCCAAGAAAGATAGTAAAAGACCCCCTTCAACACCAGTCATCTCTTGGAATATTTACAAGACGGTATCATAACAAAACAAAAATAGAAATAGAAATTTACCACTGCTGATTATTGGTACATTTGCAAGCTAGTAAACTTAGACAAGATACTAACTTGATATAAGGTCGTCACTCCCAAAGTATCGTGCAAAAATAACTGCTTCAAACTCACCTTTAGGGGTAATAGTGCTTACCCTACATAGTAAATGAAAGAAGTTAAATTAAGAAAATAATTTAGCCGGGCGGTGGTGGCGCACGCCTTTAATCCCAGCACTCGGGAGGCAGAGGCAGGCGGATCTCTGTGAGTTCGAGGCTGGGCTGGACCGATAGCCTCCAAAACAATACAGAGAAACCCTGTCTCGAAAAACCAAAAAAAAAAAAGAAAATAATTTATATATATATATATATATATACAAATACATATATATATATATTGTTCATTTGCCCCCTTCAACAATATAAACACACTTCGAAGCAACATGCTGTGCATCACATGAACAAAAAAAAGGTCTTTATTTGAGTTAAACATAGAAAAAGAACAACCAATAGAATATTCAGCATTGATAAATTGTTATCTTGACTTCATTTTTAATAGCAAAATTCATTTGAGAGATCGAAAATATCCATAGCTAAGGAATGGTGCTCAGTTCTATTCCCGAACATGATCCAGAGTACTTTATGGTAATATCATCTGATTGTGACGCCAATGAATCTTATGCTTGTGTAAAGAGAAAACACACACACATGACTTAAATAGGAAATCAACCGGACTGAAGTTAACAAGATCTCAGTCTGTAATGTAATCATCAGCGGTGGATGTTGACGCAAAGTCAGTTCAATGGATTTTTATCAGTTCTCAAGTGTAATTCCCTGTGGAGTCAGTATTGAATATTGCTTAACTAATGAGAAGAAATAACCAGCCTCTTCAGGAAAAAACCCACAACGCCCAGTTTCCAGAAAGTTCATCTGCTGCTACTCATGACAAACCTTGCTCCGGTCTCTTCTTCTATGTTTCAATCACTTTTCTAGTCCCTTATTCACAATTTTCTTTGTTCTTAATTTCAATTTGTAGAAAAATGAGGTAAGTGGGGTTGCTTCAGTGATTGCTTTTACTTAAGCCATTGATTGAAGGTGCAATCCCCATAACATGAATATGCTCAGATCTAAAAATATTTGTCACTATAAATGATGTTTTTCAAGATGAAAATTGTTAAGCATGTTTTAAACTACTTAGAAAATTCCTTATCACCAATGCACTGCTATGAACAACTATTTTCCAAAAGAAAAATAAACTAATGTATGTAATTTTAGGAGAATCTAGCAAATGTCACTTTTCTTTCGTCAGACCATCCATAGCAATTAAACTGAAGAAAGACACCAGTGTGACTTCTCACATTATTGGATGTGCTATCTCCTGACAGTACTTATAATTTCCTGGGGACACTGGCTTGGATACATATAATATGGCCTGTGAACTCTACTCACTTGTTAAGATCTTCTCATTTGAAAACTGAATTTTTATTAAATCCAACAAGCTATTTCATAAAAGTATGAAAGTGGAGAATAGGGCTCATCAAATAATATAAAATACTCCTATTGTATAACCACCAGGGGATGGGCTGGTCCTGGGAGTACTCATTTCTCTATGTGAGCCTTTCTGAGAAATGGCTACTTCTCAGAGCCTTTTGCCTCTTTAAGCAAGAGATTTTCATCATGTTTTGTCCTTGTTTTTCAAAGCTGGTTTCTTAGCAACAGATTCAAGGACTCCTTCAGTAAAAACAGCCATATTTAGATTTGGGTTGGTAGTAAAAATTCATGTTTTTGGTTAGAAATGCCATGAGCTCATATAGTTTAGGATATCTTTAAAAACAGATAAATCAAATGTCCAGGTACAGAGGGTATTAGAAGGCTGATAAAAGGAAGTTCAAACCACTTGTCTGAGGTACAGGCTATTTTATGAGTTTTTAGGTATTCAATAATTTTATGTCAAATATTCAAGCCTTTGACATTCAAACATCATTAATCACAGCTTTTATTGCAGTTATAAGTGTCACACTTGGTCCTGGCCCACAAGGAAAGTAATTTGGTTTCCTGATTTATTCAAGGAAATCTCTTTGTTATTCAATGAGATAAATTATTTGTGCCCTGAGTTGTTCTGTTTAGAAACTATATTATTGCCTCATAAAACAATGTGATGGAACAGTTGCTGCCAAAAATCAGTAAAAAAGACAACCAGTTGGTTTTATTTGCACACAATTAGAAAGTAAAATTCCATTATAAGTTAATTACAGAGATTAATATTTATATAGAATCTGTCACAGAGGTCAAACAAATAAATTTTGTTACTAAGTTTCACCTGGACTGGTACTAATGAATTTTAAAGAATTCATTATTAGTTTTTTCCCCCCAACAACTTTGAAATACCTCAAACCTCTCCCTGCTTTGCCATCGTAAAACCCTGCTTTCTAAGCCGGGAGTTGATGGCTCATGCCTTTAATCCCAGCACTCAGGAGGCAGAGGCAGGCGCATCTCTGTGAGTTTGAAGCCAGCCCGCTCTACAGAGCGAGTTCCAGGACAGCCTCCCAAAACAATACAGGGAAACCCTGTCTCGAAAAAACACAACAACAACAACAACAAAACACCCCTCACCCTCCGTTTTCTGCTCTTTCCTAGGTTCAGCGATCTCCACCAGGTAAGGACATGCGCCAAGAGGTAAGGCACTTAAAATTCAGTTTGAGATTCGTGGGTCTGAAATGTGTAGCAGTGCAATATAAGAAATGCCAGTGATCCCTTCCCATGAGGAACAGGCATTTCTTTAACAGAAAAACAAAGAATAATTGGGAAAAATAATGTGCCGCTGCGGCACCTCTGACCCGGCATTGCACGTGGCCCTCAAGCAGCTTGCCCTCACGCTGAGCTGGAAATGATTGGCTTGACCAGAAGTAAGCCAGTGAACAAATTCTTTGAAATCCTGGCAGAAAAGACCTGAAAAGTAGATTGTTCCTTTCTAGAAATCTGTTCATGCTCATAAAAGCCCAAATCCTCATAAATAGAATACATGACCTGGTAAGCAAGTAAATTACCTCCTCAAATTGTTTTATTTTCTAATCTTCCCAGAGTCAAGAGATATGGTATGTCACACAGCAAAATCAAAGACTAATGGATATCTATTAATGTGCCCTTTCCTGGATAATTTAAGTTCATACTCATAGGAGTCTTGAATTGGAGCAGGAGGACAAATGTTAGTGTCAGAAAGATATGATGTGAAAAAAACTTGGAATGTGTTGGCTGACTTTGATGATGGAAGGGAATCATGGGCTAAGGAATTCATACAGGCTTCAGAAGCCAGAAAAGTTTGAAAAATATCATGTTCCCTAGAGAAAGGGGCATGATGCTGGTGTTTGATTTCATTTCAGTGAGACCTTGAGACTGTAGGAAAATAAATATGAATTTCTGTAAGCCAATGTCCTTGCTGACATACCTGTTACAATGGCCAGTAAAAAATAAGATCACAATGAATAGGAGAGCTAAGCCCATTTTATAGAGAGAAATCATACAGAATCTCCTCCATTTGGATGTTTGAAAGATTGGTTGTAAGATTTGATGCTATCAAGATCCAAGTGACAATACAGAAACCGCCACTACTGTCTGGTAGGTGGCACCAGAGGTGATCTGCTTTCTTCTTGGGCAGAACTCTGATTTTAGCAATGAAACTTTGTAGAATGAAAACAAGGTCCTTGTCTACGTTCGTAGGTCCCATTTTTCTGCAACAGGCCTTTGTCTCATTCTGGACATTGTGATGAGAAGTTTGGAGGGCAAGTGCGTGTCTGAGGGCCTCAGAGCCTCAGTTTCTAAGTCTTGCAGTGCTTACAGAGGTCAATATGAGCATTGGGCCTCATTATTTTCCCAGGGCTTCATTCATCCTAGTATTCAGAACCACCCGAAGGAACTGCAAAAATCTTCCGGGTATTAGCCTAACCCATTCTTATTTGTTATTATTTTGTTTTAGGCTTTTCTTGAAAACAGGAAACCAAAACCAGAAATATTATTTTGAGTTCATTCCACAATAATTGCTAACACCCTTAATCCCCAGATATCAACCACAGTAGACTTATTTGCTTGCTTTTAAGATTGTACCTTTTCTAATCTTTCTAATTGCTCTACCTTTTCTGGCCCCGCCCTTCACAAACATAACATTTTGTCAGGCAAATTATTCTTGGCATTTATAATTCTAAGCACATTTACTCATTTGTCCTATATATTTCTAGATATATATATGAACTAGCCCTCAACTATCAAGCCAGTAGTTCAAATTATCTTAGATTTACAAATACATATATTTGTAATGTTCTCATACACCTTCTATTAGTTGCAAAACTACATTTTTTTAAACAAATAGAAACTCTACTAAGTCATTTTAGAGATAAATAACTCTACCTCAGGTTCCCCTTCAAAGGAGAAAATAAATACCCTTCAGGATAATTAAATTGTATAGGTAGGCAACATTAATGTAATTTTTAAATACTGAAAAATAGCCAAGCACTGTCATATATACACAATTAACACTCATACAGGTACAGAAATGCTAAATCCCACCTAGATGGAAAAGAAAATTCTGCCATATTTGATGTTTTTTATAGATCAGCATGTACAGACCATATGAACATTTTATGTAAAGGGTCCCTTTATAAACAAAGCATGTGGGCATCAGTAATACCCATTATACAAATAACAGAAGAATAAGAATCACCATAGGTGAAACAGCTATCACTTCTTGGGCATTTCAAATAGAATCTTGTTTAAAGCAAATCTTGACTTATGCTTTTGGGATAAATACACTATTACAAACTCAAAACAGCATGCATGACATTTATATGTGTGTACATAAAACAATCTTTGTGATACAATGACAGATTCACAAGTTTTCTGTGACATTCTACGTTTATGGTTAATAAGAACACTTGCGAAAATAGCTCAGTAAACTATGAAATGCCAGAGAAGTGTGATGGCAGTATTTGCCTGTTCCAACTTCTGTTCTTCACACAGTGTTAACCTAAATGTGAGATGAGCCCATTTCATATAGTACTATGTTCTTAGGGGGCTGTGTAAATGAACAGAATTCATACAAAAGCACAACATATATGCTTTTGCATGTTTTATGGAATAAATATTAGCCATAATAGGTTTTCAAAATAGTTACTTGAAAACGAAAAATGTCTTGCCATTTATCATTAAACTATTTGAAGAAAAACAAAAAAAACTTTTCAGGCATGCTATGATATTTGATAACATGTCTTGAAGTAGAACTGTATCATTTAGAAATAGAATGGAGTCTAAGACTCATTTAGACTCTCTCTGATCTTTATTTTATAAATTGCTTTATAAAATATAGAGGCTGGGGCTGTAGATCTGTCATAGTTTTAATTCCATTTACGATGCCAGTGACACCAGTGTATTATTTAGTGTCTTACTTCCTGGCCCTTAGTTTCACACTTGGGTCTTTCCTTAAGTGGACAAACTCTCCTGTGACTTCTAGAAATCTTATATTAGTAATTAAAAACAATCAGCACTACTTTCTTCTGAAACTGAAAAATACACACTTTTAAAATTCTACTTAATGACCATAATTCAGACTTTCAGTATCACCAATCATTAACTAAAATTCCATTAATCTTAATAAGACCTAACAGTGCTGTGTAATATTTTGAATTTCAAAGAAACACTTTCATACATCATAAATAATGTTCTCTGGATGGAGTTCTCCACATATTACAGAATAGGAATGCCATTGGAAGAGTTTCTTTGTGAAAAACAACATTTTCACCATATTATTATGTATTAATACTTTGAGAATTCCACTTGTGCATATAATGTATTTTGATTATATTCATTCCCACACTCCCACTCCAAACTCCTCCCATATCAACCCCACATCCTCACCTCACCTCACCTCCTCAACTTCATGTTCTATGCTCTTATAGAGCTACGTAGCTTCCCATAGAGGTATGGCTAACTATATTCTTTTTTTTTTTTTTTTTTGGTTTTTCGATACAGGGTTTCTCTGTATTGGTTTGGAGGCTGTCGGTCCAGCCTAGCCTCGAACTCACAGAGATCCGCCTGCCTCTGCCTCCCGAGTGCTGGGATTATAGGCGTGTGCCACCACCGCCCGGCTATGGCTAACTATATTCTAACGGCTGGCCCAACACCCAAATTGTACTTGGTGGAGAATGAAAATTCTCTTGCAATTTATAATTATCTTGTGTTTACTTTACCTTTTCTCTTTCAGTTGTGGTTAGAAGTAACATGGAATAATTGTAAATCACAGTTTTTTGGCAGTGTCTATTACAGTAATGGAAAACTATTAAGAAGTTAAGGGCTGTCTCAAACAGCTGTTCATCACATAGAAAGTAGATTTTAGTCAAAAGAGGCTTGTGTTCTAGGAGCTCCAGAAGTGTCACAGATTCGGTTTAAATGCAGAATCTGCACCTACTACAATCCTACTGAATTTATTTCAGTCATTGGGCAATAAAATAACTTCTACTTATATCAAAATTCACATTCTTGAAGACAGTGACTAGTCCATGTTTTTCTCTTCAGAGATTCAGTCTCTATTTTTTGAAATATGGTTTATTGTTCCAAACTGTACTGCTGCATAAAAAAATCTCTGGCACATTAAGGAAATGGTGGAGGAGTAGTGACAGTAGAGAAACAGGGAAAAGAAAACTAAAAAATTTAAATTCCACTAGTTATGTAGGAAATTTGAGATGTCACCGTATCATCAATGTAGTAATCCTTTGGTTACATGCCCACATAATTGTCAATAGATAAGCACCTTCTGAGTGTCCCCAAAATACAAAACCCTGAGAATATCATGGGATGAAAAGATGTATGCTTTCATTTGTTCTTCAAGCACTCTTAGCATTATTATACATGTTTCCAAGAGCAAATAACAGGTTTATTCAGAGATTAAATGATGCAAGAAAGTTTTGCAGGCAAATAATGATGCTAAAATTAGAAGTCAATTATTTTAACATTCAGTCATTTCCTCAAGTTTCCTGCCTCTCTCTCTCTGCTTCCTATTCACCTGATGTGTGCATATGTACAAGTTTGCTTTTCCATAGCTAGAAATATTTTCAAAACTAGAAGATAATGTGCAGTATTGAAATTGTACTATGGTATATGTTTACAGATGAGAATATATATTTATTGGAAAATAGAGCTCACTTAGTTGCTGTCAATCTGATTATGTTAATATTCATGATTATCTTATTTTATTAAACCATAATTTAGGGTTAAGCATGTTCTTAAAAATAAGAAGTCTTATAGTTTCATAAAATATTGCAAAGTGCTCTATACTTTCAAGTTACAATCTTTCACTATAAACCCAAAGTTAAAGTAACAGCAACAAAATGTCACACACTACTGGAGTAAAACAGCAGAAACAATTTGTCATCCCTAAATACATTAAGTCATGAAGTCAACAGAGCATGTTCCTTCAGAAACCTGCATGTGTCCTTCCTTGCCTTCTAGCTTCTGCTTGGTCAGCATTTCTTGATTTGTATATAGCTCATAGCTCCAAAATACCTTCACTCTGACCCACTCTCTCTATGTATAGTATCCCATCCCTTGACCTTCTAATTATAGGTCAGTAGGCACATTAGATTAGGAACCTATCCTATGTCAGTATGACCTGACCCCAACTAATTATATCTGTGATTACTCAATTTATTTTAAATACCTCATTCTTAGGTACCAGGTTGGGGAGTTTTGGGGAGTATGATGACTAGTTTTCATTGCCAGCTTCACACAATCTAGGAAAACCTAAGGAGTCTCAGAAAGGGATTGCTTAGGTCAGGCTGGCCTACGTACATGAGATGAGGGACTATGCTCTTATATCAGTTGATGTGGGAAGACCTGTGCACTGAGGGCTACACCATTCCCTGGGCTTAGGTCTAGGACCACATAGTAAAGGAGAAAATGAGATAAGCACATGCATAATTGTATTTTACAGCTGTATTGTAATGGCTATGAGAGTCAGTGATTTAAATGTCTTTATAAAATACCATTATCCTCCAAGATATATTTCTTTCAAAGATAGTACTTAGACTTAACATATTTCTTAATACTATAATATGAAAACTTCTATCACTATTTCTACTCCTGCAGGTAGCATGAATTTCTTAAGCCTTTTGAAGTATGATTGTATTCTATAACTGTTTTCAATAACACAAAGTGGTCAGCCATGAAACCATATGCACACAAACAAAAATGGTCTCAACAGGTTTCATTTGCAACAATACATAAGCAACAATAATAATTAAGGCAAAACAAACGAACAATTTTGAGAGTCAGGGACATAGGAGGGATTGGAGGGAAGGTACCGGGGAAGGGCTAAAGCAGAGAAAGTGAATAGAGAAAGTGATGTAATTCTACTTTAATTTCTAAAAAGTATAATTAAAAATAAATATACATCACTTTCCAATCATAATATAATATGACTTTCTGATGTGAACATTGCAGTTCTAAAATATTTCACTTTAAAAATACATAAAATAGGAGCTGGAGAGATGGCTTAGAGTACTGGCTGCTCTTCCATAGGTCCTGAGTTCAATTCCCAGCATCTGCATGGTGGCTCACAACTATCCCTAGTGGGATCTGATGCCCTCTTCTGGCATAAAGGTGTACATGCAGATAGAGCACTGATACACATAAAATAAATAAGTCTTTAAAAAAACAAAGATACATAAAATATCCATTATTAGACGAGGAACTAACAATTTTATGTACAATTTTATGTGCTACTGTTAAATGAAAAGACACAGCATGACCCAAAATGAAGATTCAGCCAGTGATGGCTGGTACTCTCTGCTTCTCTCCTTACATGCTTCCCACTGACAGCTGTGCTTTCATCACTGAGTGAGCTCAAGGCACAGCTTCTCCATGAACTTTTAAAGACTAGCCCAAGCAAAGAATCGTAAAGCTCACAAGCATGTCTTGAGATAACAGAAGACAGACCACATGATTCAATGGCATGAATTAGCAGGCCCAGTGTAAGATTGATTTTATATGCATTACTGAAGACATACCTGATGCGAAAAAAGAAGAAACTTAAAAGTAAAGTATGTCTGTATTCTAGCACTGAGTCTTGCACGAACAAGTCTCCACCAACCTGAAGTCTGCTGCTGACACTGAATAACATCAGGGGAAACTTTCCTAAATTTCCCCACATGTTGTAAAGGTAACAACAATGTTCCATCTAAAACCTAAGTGAAAGTGGCACCCAAAATTAATTATGGGTGAAAACTTGGTCCTTTGGAAACTACCCAGCACCATGAGTACCTTGCAGGAGAAGACACACACGCCTAACATGGCTGCCAGGCCTGGGCTGGGAGCAGAGAACAGCAGTCAGGTGCCATGGTAGGGTATGACAGAATGAGTTGGGGAATAGTTCATATCCTGTCTAGAGATGCAGATCTGAAGAGGTGAAGGTGGTGAGTATGTGAACTGCTTGCCCCCAGGGGCCATGCTGATGTGTGGGACTGGGCTGCTGCTAAGGGCTATGTCTGGGTCCATGGCTGTAACCACAGCCTGTGTTGATGTCTGTGACTCCTGCTACTGCTAAATGCCAGAGGATAGGACTGCAAAGAGATGGCCCCACATCTCATTGTCTGCAGCACTCAGGAGAGCCTATCCTGCAACTCGTCTGGGCAGCACAGTAGAACTGACCGTGTTGGCAGGGGTGGGAATGAGCTAACCCCACAGGTGGGGGAGCAGTAGAGCTGATGCTGCCCTGCCTCCCACATCTGCTAGGTGGTAGTGTCAGCAAAGGAAAAAGGTCCTTTCTCCAATCACCCATCACCCCCTGCAGCAGGACAGAGAGCGGGCCTTAGGGGCATGAGAGAGGGAGAACTGGCCCTGCTCCTCACCAGTTCCAGTACTCAGGAGAGTGTCCCCTGAGTCTCTCCTGGGCAACCCACTAGAGCTTCCCTAATGGTGTAGGTGAAAGTGAACTGACCCTAAGCTGTGAGATAAGAAGAAACAGCCTCACTCCTTGCTGCAAAGGGTAAACTAGCTGGGCCAGCACAAGAGAGCTCTCTCTGGTGGTGAGGGTGGGGGAGACCTGGCAGGCTGCTCATCCCCGCTGCCACTGAGACCCAGAAACACAGCTATGAATTAATCCATCCCAATAGTCACCCCATCTATGATCTGCTAGAGCACATGAATGGGCCAGTACTGCAGATCCAAAGCTGCAGGGTATCTATGACACAGGGCAACAACAAGACATCCAAAAGGGGCCAGTATCAATGGTGTAGCAAAAACCAGAGACCTCAAACCGGACAAACTCATGGCAACAAATACTTGCAAGTAAAGTTGTATGGACAAAGGGATGCACTGCTTGACTGATTGTATCACACTGCAGCTCCTGAGATTTTTTTTTAATTTGGTGGGGGAGGATTCTTTAGCATAGTTGCTGGACCTTGAAAACTGGAGTTTATATTGCCATAACCTTGTGTGTAACCTAGAGTAAAAAACAAAACCAGAAATACTTTCTGATTACCCAAAAGGAGACTTCTACTCTACATACAAAGCCACATTATACCTCTAAGCACAGCTTTAAGCTGTATTTGCACAGCAGCCTGCGGCTAAGGTGGAGGGAAAGTCACTAGCCTTCCTTCAACTGGTGTGAATTCTGATTTTATCTATAATGATCCTGACACAGTGCATGGGGGACAGACTCAGAAGAGGAGAAAGTTATCCTTTGAGGAAGCCAACATTCATGGCAGGCCTCAGAAAGTTTCTGTACATGAAACTACCACTTATGGCCTCATCTTAAGAAACAAAACAAAACTGCAAGAAAGCAGAGGAAGTGTGCAAAGTGACACCAGCAAAGCAAAAATCCAGCAGCATCAGACCCTGGAGGGCTCCAGACACCGGGTTGACAACATGTAAAACAAATGTGTCTAAGAGGCTTTAGCATAAAATAGGATGACACAATATAGAGAAAAGCCACAGAGTGTAATTAATTATACAAATTTGATAGATGGAACTTCTAGAACTTAAAAATGCAAATGTCATCCTTATAACAACCACAGAAAGAAGTATTGAACTGGGAGAAATTATAAAGAATCGGTGACAAGTAAAGATGGAAATGATGAATCTAAAAAGTGAGATTAAATGTCATCTGTTGTGTGCTATTGATAGGAGTTGGTGGCTGATTGGGAATCAGGCCATGCAGTTTGACTGTATGGCTTTGGAGAGGTTAAAATGGCCATTTTTTAAACTATGCTGTGCAGACACTACATTATATATCTTATCATCACAAGCCTAATAACTTTAGAAAGTTTCTCTTCCATTTAGAGGACTAAGGATGGAACTCAAAGAGGCCATAGGAAAGAGTGCTAACTGCAGGAATAAGGGGTACAGACTTTTTCATAAAAGTCAGACAGTTGGGCAATGAGGGACCAAAGTCAAAGTCAATAAGTGTGCATGCATTCTCTTTCCTCTTCCAGTCTGAGACAATGTTCATATTACTTGAACTATTAATGAAACATCATTGCAGTTCACAGAGATCATTCTTTTTTGGAAAGAATAGGTGAGACTGACCTAAGATGCAAAATAGTATATCAGGGATTTCAAGAGAAAAAGAAATCCAGTGAAATGACAGCAAATTGCAAAGAAATAATACTTAAGACGATCAAAAATTTGAACAGAGAAGTAATTACCTGGTACAGAAATGCAAACTGCACCAGGAAACAACATTTAGAAAGCTGTGAGGACCTTGAGAGCTTGTTTGGAGATTCTAGCAGGGGAGTACAACTACTCATATACCCTTAACCAAAGACTGGTCTCCTCTATTGTGAGAAGGTCATCCTCTTTGACACAGCATGCAGCTTCAAGAGGGACACACATGGAGCTGTGAGGGAGGAAGAGGACACCCGCCTAGCCAATTATATCAGCCAAATCAACTCCGGTGATCAACGGTGTGACAGATGTCACAGCCAGATTGTCCTCACATCAAAGATTTGCCTATTTATTATGTATACAGTATTCTTCCTGCATGCCAGAAGAAGGCACCAGCTCTCATTATACATTGTTCTGAACTACCATGTATTTGCTGGGAATTGAACTCAGGACCTCTGGAAGAGTAGCCAGTGCTCTTAACCTTTGAGCCATACCTTAATAGAAGGAGCCATTATATGTTTAAAGAGAAGTAGAGAACTAGGGAAATGTCCAAAGATTTACAAGGATGACCCAACCAAGAATCTAAGCAATCCTAGAGAGACTACGATTTAATGCCCTTCCCCTATAATTGGTGACTACCTTATATGCCTTCCTAGAGCCTTCATTCAGTAACTGATGGAAGTAGAAACAGAGACCCACAGCTAAGCACTGAGCCAAACTCCTGGAATGCGGTTGTAGAGAGGGAGGAGTGATGAGCAAAGGGGTCAAGACCAGGCTGGAGAAACCCACAGAAACAGCTGACCTGAACAAGGAGGAGCTCATGAACCCCAGACTGATACCTGGGAAACCAGCATAGGACCGATTCAGACCCCCTGAGTGTGGATGTCAGTTAGGAGGCCTGGGCAGACTATAGGGCCTCTGGTAGTGGATCAGTATTTATCCCTAGTGTACGAATGGACTTTAGGAGCCCATTCCACATAAAGGGATCCTCTCTCAGCCTAGACACATAGGGAGGGCCTAGACCTTGCCCCAAATGATGTAACAGACTTTGATGATCCCCATTGGAGGGCCTCAATCTCCCTGGGGAGCAGAGGAGGGCATGGGCTGGGGGGTTGGTAAGGGGCATTGGAGGATGGGAGGGAGAGGGAACTAGGATTGATATGTAAAATAAGATTGTTTCTAATTTAAATAAAAACATCTAGAAAAAGAAGAAAGAAAACTATGAGGAAAAAGAAAAACCTGCTAGGCTAGTGTGTAATTGAAATGCAGCAACACATGCAAATATATCTTCAAAAATCAACCATTTGGGGCTGGAGAAATGGTACTGTGGTTAAGCACACAAATTGCTCTAGTAAAGACCCAATACTAATTCACAGTAGTAACTATATTAGGGAGTACACAACAATGTTGACAGCTCTAAGGATCAGTGTCTCTTCTGGGCCCTAAAGGTATCCTCTCTCTCCCTACACACACACACACACACACACACACACACACACACACACACAAGGGTGGGGAGTAGAGAGAATTAATATTATTACCTATTATTTTATATATTGTTGATGTATACCATTTACCCTCACCTATGTGTATGTGTATATGTGTCCGTATATCTCTCAGAAAGTAGCTCTCTATAGTTCAAGACACCAGAATCATAAGAAAATAAATTTTCTGTCATTTAGTCACAACAGTCTATGACATTTGTTATCACAAATCCAGCTGACTAATGTATCTACAAATTCATTTTATCTTCATTAAGCAGATGCCATGTGAAAATGTGTTACATATTTAAGGACCTTTTATAGAAGAAAAACATGGTATACTTGAGTAATAAGGCACTGTGCAACATCTGGGCATGAGGAGGTGCAAGGTAGACTTGGCTTCTGTTTTGAGAATGAAACTAAACTCTACTTCTTCCTCCATCCTTAAAGCTGACTGCTTCTGCTCAAGTGGCCTTCCCTCTGCAGACCTATATTTCCTTGTCTTTTCTACTTCAACCCATCATCATGGACAGTAAGCTAAACAGTATTGAAGTGGAATGCCCTTCTGCTTATTTTTGCTTCCATGTTAATTGAATCTCATATAAAGTATAAAGACTGAATATGTTCGACAAATAATGCAGCAATTAACTTTCAAAGATCTTTTAAAATTAATCCATGCAAGAAACAGAGACCAATAGACTCTGCTTTCTATAAGACATACTTTCACTGAAGTTTAGGGTAAAACATTCAAAGAATTGTATGCCTATCAAAAGTTAACCTGGTGATAGAATTCCACCCCCGAACTAAGGATTCTTTACTTTGACATGCTCTTTTTGTCTATCCATGCCTTTTCTTCTGGCACTCTTATTTTGCACATAGACAATGTATGATCATATAGGAATGTTGGATGGGTCAGTTTAGTCTAATAAAAGGCTATCAGAGTAAAATGAAGTGTAAAGCTAGGTAAATGCTTTTTGTTATTTTTCCATTCATATAATCAAGTTATCAAATATCACATAAAACTACTATTTATTTGTGATTGTTATTCTTGATTGTCAACTTGACCAAATCTGGAATTATCTATAATCCAAAAGTGGAGGGCACACTTGTGAACCAATCCTTGAGGCAAGAAGAAAACATGCCTTTGAACCAGATCTAGAGCCTGGATAAAACACACCTCTAATCCAGACCTTGATGCTGGAAGGTATACCTTTAATCTGGGCCATACTTTCTGCTGGAAGGATGATTAAAGGAGGAAGGGGGTGTGTTTGTTCTTTTCCTGCTTGCCCTTGTCCTGTCAGCACATCAATTTCTTCATGGGCATTGGAGTCTACTTCTTTAGGATTCCAGCATATAGAGAAGACCAGACGAGATACCTAGCCTCGTGGAACTGAGTACCTACTGGATTCTTGGACCTTTTCTAAACAGCTAGCCATTGCTGGACTGCAGTCTATAAGTCATTCCAATAATATATATATATATATATATATATATGTGTGTGTGTGTGTGTGTGTGTGTGTGTATAGAGAGAGAGAGAGAGAGAGAGAGAGAGAGAGAGAGAGAGAGAGAGATTCATTCAATGAATTCTATGACTCTAGAGAACACTGATTAATAAAGATTTTGGTACCAGGAGTGGGTTCAAACCCATGAAGACATTTTTTCAAGAAAAATGTCTCTAAACTAAACTTGATTTTAAAACACATTCTATATCTTGTAAGATGGCTCAGTGGGTAAAAGTGCTTGCTGTGTGAGTCTGAGTTCAATCCCTAGATCCCAAGTAGGAAAGCCAGACAGGGGGCCTCTGGAATCCCAGGAATCCTATTGCAAGATGAGGGTCAGGAAGGAGAAAATGAACTTTTCTGAAGCTCAGAAGCCAGCAATCCAGGACGATGGGTTACATAGCAGAAACAAGAGAGATGTGGCTTCTGTAGGTAGGAGAGAACCAAGTCCTGAAAACTGTCCTACATGTGCTGTGTATTTCATGTGTACCTGAACTAACACACACACACACACACACACACACACACACACACACACACTATATCAACACACATAGGAATAAATAATTTAAAAAGTGTTCTATTGGCATAAAGCTCATTTGCAAATTCCACAGTGAGAAATCATGTTATGTGTGTTAAGCTATATGACATTAAATGGTTAAGAAACAAAGATCTTTTGACACATTTAAAGGAGGATCCAGCCCAGCCAGATTGTTGGACATGCATAGTATGCTGCTGTTCAACTTGCTTCTAGACCCAAGCTTCCACATTTCAAGCTTGAGAGAATGATTCACCCACTTAATAACCCATACATCATCTTCAGCTAGAGAACAGAGCCAAGTGACTTGAAACCACTTGGTGAATTAAACATCTATCATCTCCATAAAACACGTATTTACTCTTCATTTAATGATAGCAGCTCAGATGTCGTTTTTTGGCCAGTTTTTCTTACTCCCACTGCTTCCTATATTTCCAGTCTGCTTAATTGGACTCAGGTGTATTTTGGAAGCCAAAAATTCTCAGCTGTCTTCCCATAAAGGCAGATGTCCAGGGAAGATGGAGAGAAAGAGGGGCGAGGGAAGTTCTACGAGTCTGCTCTGTGAGTGAGAACCAGGTCTCATCAGGAAAGTTAAACATTTTTTTTTATTTTGACTAAAAGTGAATGTATTTTGGGAAAATGGAATGTGACACTCTAACACTGTAATAAACTAAACTACTTTGTGGAGGCATGAAATGCCTCAGCACAATTGCAAAGGCATTTTCTTCTGAAGCTTGAAAGTAACCAATTGCCCCTGTTGAAAATGCCTTTAGAGTTTAAGTTTAGTGGCAGAGGTCTTGGTGGTTCTCACCTTCATATTTTCAGTCTCGTCTGGGTCACTGTGACTGCCATCAAACTATTATCAGGAACATTATTTTTTTTGGTTTTGCCTGGAGCAAGAACAGAAATATCCTTCACAATTACTGCAGATATAAAAATTAAAGAAGAGGGTGCATGTGATCGTGCACGGCACATAGCAAATATCTAACAGTAGCTTAATTATCGTCCACTCTGTTGGAGCTGCCCAATCACTTCATAGTCTTTGTAATCTTAGGGAATTTGAGTCTGACAGATGCACATGCACGCACGCGCGCATGCACACACACACACACATACACACACACACAGCATTATAAAAGGCATATGAGAATAGAAAGAGGAACATTTTATCAATACTGATAATACTAACGGGTCACATGCCTCTTTGGAGGTGAGAGAAAGTTTCATTTTAAACACTGGCGTGAGGACTGACTGTGCACTGGTTGGCATGGAACAGCTACTCACAATCACAAGCCTCAAATGCTTATGAGTATTTATGATGGCTTCTCCGTAGTTTAATAAAGGTGTCAAAGAAAATCCAATCAAAGTAATTTAAAAACCACAGCACCAGTTATTGGTTGTTACTAATGAATGCTCCCAAGTTGCAAAAGAATATCACTTGGGCTTTATTATAATTGGTGACTTCAAATGTTTATTCTTTTATTCAATACATATTACAGTTAATTGAATATAAGCAAAATTAAGTTACCAGAATAAAATGTCTAATGCATTCCCAGTCTGCAGCAGTTAATAGTATATTTCCAGTGTGAATGCTAAAAAGGTTGCATGTCCCATAAATATAAATAGTACAAAGAGCACATGATTGCTTATGAGCTTGAGTGTTTCTATTGCTTAATTTGCTCTTGACTTACAAAAATGACTATAATTGAAATAACAGTAATGATAACACTGGAGAGTAACAAAACAGCAAATATATTAAGGCAAATGTGTGAGTCCATACACTTGCTTTAAAGTAAATTAATTGTTCAGTGTCCACAAATTATCATAATGCTTATTATACTGAGTTGAATGAATGGTTGAATCAAAAGGTTCTAGGAATGCCTATTTCTCAAATACTGACTAAAATGAAAAACAGTTATCATATTATATTATAACACCATTAAAAGTAAAAGAATATATATGTTTTTGAAACCTATTAGGAAGAAAATCTAGACTCCCAAATATAGGCCCATCATATCCTAAAAGGAATTCAAACATTTTTTGAGTCAAAAAGAGTCAAAATTGTATTCCCTAATGTTCCAACCAAACCTGTCAAACAAAATACCTTGCCGTACTAGAAATTCACTCTGAGGGGGAAAAAAGTGGATTACACCATTTGTTCAAAATTTCTCAATAAGTATTTTAAAATGTGAGGGAAATAAATTGAGCAAAAAAATTGATGCTCCCGTGCTTTCACACTGCTCTATTGACAATGGCATTTGGGTCAGCCGGGGCCATGTCAACTTAAGCACAACTTCCAATGGGTTCTGTTCCCTCAGTCTGCCTCTTTGTCTCCCCACACCAAGCCTCTCCTGCATTTAGGATTAGCTACTCAGCCCAAATTAATTCTCTTTCATGACTAATTGGTATAAAACTTAACATCACACTTGTGCTACTCACAATATCAAAGTGATAAAGCTTCCTAAACATCTAGTCTTCAGGATTATTTTATCTTATGTAAAAACAGTCACGGAAAAGGAATCAAGAAACCCCCCAATGAAACATATGAAGTATTTTTTTAACTAGAAGTCAGTTTACCTGGAAAAAGTTAGATCATCAAGTGCCTAGCCACTTACTAGTTGCATGTGAAGTAGCTGCCTTTTCCTCTTTCAGTCTCATAAGCAATAACACAGAATTTCATTGTCTCCATCCCCGCACAGTATTATCGATTAGAAAACTGTATAAAGAGTTAAGAGAGAAATGCATGTATATCACATCTTCCATTGATTTCAGATATTTTGAGTGTTTTTTTGGGGGGGTGCTGGGTAGATCACAATATAAAGGACATTTTAAGGACCATTGTAATAGTTATTCCATAGCAGACTTGGAAATTGAAAGCTAATGGAGCGAAAACTCAGCAACGTGCTCATTATTGTAAACCAGAAGTCAAGTACTTTCCCCCAAATATTTAGGTTTACAGTTTAATCTTCATTTAGACTCCTCTTGGCAATTTCAAAATAAATTGAAAAACATATGTACGATATTTTCTTCACATACCTCGCTTTAAAACTGTTGGCAAATATAACTGATTTAAAAGGGTATCAGCACAAATTAAGAATCATTTGCAATCTCATTTAACCCATCTTTTCTAGTCCAAGTGGATCTTGCGCTGTAGTCCCAGTACTGCTTCTGTACTGCTCAAGGTTCACTAGCTGGTGTGCATGTCATCACTATAGATTACTTTTCCAATAGCTGATCAGACCAATTGTCAGGCAACTGCAATTTCTACTGTGTTTCCTCCTTAGCACACAATTCCCGAGTATATAACAAGTGTCCTTCTATAGCTAGGGAGGTGTTCCAGAAGGCAATTACTCCACAGAAATTGGCTGACACTGTAATGTCAACCTGGCTACTGAAAGGGTCCATTATAAAAAGCCAGCCACTAGCTCCCTCTGTACTAAAATAGGAAAGTTCAAAGACGGAAAGTGTTTTCTTCAGTGCACTTCAGCATATGCAGAGCCTCAAATGTACAATCTTGGGCTTTGTGGGCCACAAAACTGCTCGCAATAAATGCAGCACAACAATGAAGGAAGAAGCCTGAAATGCGAGAGCACTTACCTGCACAATGCTCTCATCAGTTTGTCACAGCTCCTAGACTTCCAAATAGAAGGTGCTGCGTAGGTAATGAGAATGAACTAAACACAAAACTGAAAAGAGAATGCTTCTAGGAAATATTTCCCCACCCCCCTTGCTAACCAGCTTCTGTCCTTCCTTCCTTCCTTCCTTCCTTCCTTCCTTCCTTCCTTCCTTCCTTCCTTCCTTCCTTCCTTCCTTCCTGCTTGCCTACCTGCCTACAGCCCCTCTCATCTTCTATTTTTTCCTCAGTATATGTTTTTATTTTAATTAGAAACATGAATGCTTCACATGTCAATCCCAGCTCCCTCTCCCACCCCTCCTCCGTTGTCCCTCCACCAGACCCCCCAGCTCTCCACCCAATCCCCACATCATTTCCCAGGGAGTGTGAGGCCCTCCTTGGGGGGATCTCCAAAGTCTGTCATTTCATCCAGGACAGGTCCTAGACCATTCTCCATGTATCCAAGCTGGGAGAGCATCGCTCTATTTGGAATGGGCTCCCAAAGATCATTCATACACCCTGGTAAACACTGATCTACTACCAAAGGCCCCAGGGATTTCTGTGGCATCCTTACTGACACTACATTCATAGAGTCTGGATCAGTCCCCTGTTGACCTCTCAGCCATTAGTCTGGGGTCCAAGAGCTCCCCCTTATCTGGCCAGCTATCTTTGTGAGTTTCACCATCATGGTCTTGAACCCTTTTCTCATCACTCCTCCATCTCTATCACTAGGTTCCAGGAGTTCAGTTCAGTGTTTAGCTGTGGATATCTGTCTCTGCTTCCATCAGTCACTGGATGAAGGTTCTAGGATGGCATATAAGGTAATTATCAACCTTATCATCAAGGAGGGGCTATTAATGTAGTCTCTCCACTATTGCTTAGTTTGCCAGTTAGTGTTATCCTTGTAGATTTCTGAAGATCTCACTAGTGTTAGCTCTCTCCTCAAGCCTATAATGGCTTGATCTATTATGGTATTTTTTAATCTTTCATGTCTTTTCAGACTTAATTACTGTATGCCAGGAGTCTTTAGAAACAAGACTGTGTTTTAGCCCCTAATGTAAACAAGCACCCATGGTTGCAGATTCCTAAGTTAATACAAGTATACATTGTCCTTTTCCATCATACACCTCTGAATCACTATGATAGGAGGTGAGCACCCCCAGAATTATTCCTGCCCATCATCATAACCTTGCATGAATATGCTTTATGACCTTGAGTGAATTGGTCTAAAGGAGAAACAGAGCTTACACCTTTAACCCCATCACTAGAGAGATAGTATGCAAGACAAGAGCAGGGTCTCAGAGCTGGCATTCAGTCATAGGCAATTAGTCTCCACATTAAGCACAGAATTGCTACAGACTTCGTAGAGGTAATAGCTCTCTGGTGGCTTGGCTGCTTTGCTTTTCAGATCTTCAGCTTGAACACCAATATCTATCTCTGGGTTTACAGTATTTATGCTACAACCTTGTAAAAGTCTCAGTCTTGATTTTCATATCTAGCTACCATAGTCACAATATGGCAGCATCTGCTTTAGATGTGTGTAAATGAAATGTTAAATGTAGTTGTGTTGACATAGTTGCTAATAAGTGATACCATCACAGTTATGTTTTATTATAAAATTCACCCTAATTTTGTTTATCAGAACTAAGAAAATATCAGCCCTCAAAATATGAACCCGAAATAAGTGCCCATTTTAATATATAATAAAAATAACAGTAAAATATGTTTTCTTAACATTATTTAGTACACTTGTTCCCCTCTAAGTGATATTAAAATTATTGCAAAACCCATTTTTATAAGAATCCATTATGCTTTAGCAAGAGTAAGAAGTACAGTTAGACTGGGGTTCCTAGGAAATGAAAAAATTCTGTTTCCAGATTGGTTTTGGACTCACTGCTGTAGCATGAACTAAGGAGAAGTGAAGAGGCATTTAAAAAGAATTGAGAGAGGCATTTAAAAAGGATGGAACAAGGGCACAACTTCCCATCTATGACACTACCCTGCTTTATAGGTTTTGGATATGCTGTATGCAAAACTGTTCACATAAATTTGCTAATTCTTTAGGTCAGTCCCTCTCCATCACTATTTTCCCTGTCAAGAGCACACACACACATACACACACACACACACACACACACACAACTGATAGTTTCTCTGAGAAGCCACACTAATTTGAGACTTATAAAAGGAAGAGGCAGCAGTCTGGGATTGCAGTCTGAGACTTGGTGGAGACAGGATTGCAGTCTGAGGATTCATGGAGCTAGAAGAGCTACTCTCTTGGCTGCTTTGCATTTTGATCCTTCAGACAATCTTAATTTAATTATAAATAATATATTGCCACAGACTTATGTAACTATTAACAGATTGGTTACACTCAGGTCATAATAACCTAACCATACTACTAAAATAATTTATTGTATCTTCATTATGCCAACTGCCATAAAAAGAAAACAAGTGTTTTGGTAACAAGAAGTTTAAAATGGTATTAAAGTCCTGTATCTGTCAATAAGAAATAAATCCAAGATTAAGCTTTAAAGACTCTAAAACAAATGGATGTCACCTCTTACCTCAAGCAAACTCTTCAGTCATTAAAGCAGCCCTGACAAACAGTGGCCACGGTGACAGTCATGACAAAGACTTGAGAGACATCATCCCAAGCTACCCATCACTGACCTCACAGTAACGAAGCAACAGAACCGATATTTTCCACATTTGAGTACAGATGCAAGGAGCCTTGGATTTTAGAATCCAGCACATTCGCTGTGAATTTGCTTGAAAAATACATATTCAAGGAATATAAAAGAAACTCATCCCATTTTTATATGCAATCTTCTTTGCAATCTTAATACTTAACTAACATAACATAATTAACTCCCTAAGGAAAAAAGAGATACAGGAGGAGTACATGATTATGAAACCAGAGAGTCAAATTATGACTGGAATTAATACATGCTTGCTACAAAAATATGAGAACCAAGTGCTAGAATTAGTGCACATCACAGAAATGGACACAGTACAAAGGTTACCATGGACCCTGCACACGCGAGTTAATGAGACATTGCATGTTTGAAAACATGTATGCATATATGTGTATGAGTATGTGTGTACATGTGTATGATTAAATAGAAAGGGCTCCATAATGAGAAGGGAGGACTAAATCTTATAGGGAGTGAAGAGGTAACGAAGTACAAATGACATAAAGCAGAAAGAAATGTCATTTGGGGCAGAAAGAACTAACAAATGGAGGCAAAAGTCAGGGAGTAGTGAGTGCAGTTGGTTAGAGGAGTGAATAAAAAACAAGAATTATAATGGCATATGTGTGAAAATGCCCCAAGGAACCCTACCACTTTACTAGCAAAACAAATAAATGTATATGTCTAAAGTAGAAAACAAAAGGGGAGATGCATGAATCTCCTTGAGAAGGGGAAATAGAATGGGTATTGTGGGTGGACTGGTGGCTGGTTGGGACAAGCACAGAATGGGGGACCAGGTGTGGGGAGGATGGAGGCAGAAGAGTACTGGGAGACACAACAGGAACTGAGAGACTTCTCAGGGGCAAGGTAGAAGCCTAGTGCAATGGAAACTTCCAGAAACCTATTAGAGTGACCCTAGCTAAGACTCCTAGTAACAGGGTATATGGAACCTGAACCAGCCATCTCTTATAATCAGGCAAGACTTCTAGGGAGAGACTGTCACACCGACAGTCACAAAACATTAAACCTAAAATTTGCCCTGCCAGCAAGATGTCCTAGGGTAAAAGTGGCATTGAAATTGTGAGAGTGGCCAACCATGGTGTGGGTCCAGCTTGAGACCCATGCCACGAGAGACATCCCATTCCTGACACTGCCTGGAGGACCAGAAACCACAGGCTGGATGGCCCAGGGACCTAGGATAGACCCAAACAAGCTTTGCTAAAAAATAGACAAATTTCTTCATGATACTCTGCTATACTCATAGACAGACACCAGGCATAATCATCCCCAGAGAGGCTCCATCCAGCAACTGATGGGAGCAGAAGCAGAGACACACAGCTAAACTTTAGGTGGAGATCAGGGAATCCTGTGAAAGAGGGGCAGGAAGGATTTGTAGGAGTCAGAAGGGCCAAGGACATCACAAGAAAACCCACAGAATCAACAAATCTGGACTCATAGGGGCTTACTGAAACTGAACCAACATAATCTACACAGGTCTAAAATATGCCTTCTGCATATATTTTATAGTTGTGTAGCTTGGTGTTTTTGTGGGACTCATAACGGGAGAAGTGGGGCTGGGACTGTTTCTGATGCTTTTACCTTCTTTTGGTTTGGCTTGTCCAGCATTAATGGGGAAGTGCCTAGCCTTATTGCAACTTAATATATCATGCTTGGTTGATATTCCTGGGAGACCTCCCCTTTAAGGGAAACAGAGGAGGAGTGGATGGGGAGTTGGGGGTGGGTGACCAGGAGGAGAGGACAGAGGACTGTGGCTGGAATATAATGTATGAGAGAGAAAATTGATAAAAAAAAAGAAAGAAAACAATTTGTGAAACCACAATGAAGACCTCCTGAGTAGTATAGGTAATCACATGGTCCATTGTTATGTGTTTGCTTAGTTTTTTTAAACAATTGTCTCTTGGAAATTTCTTCATTAAATTCAGTGGTAAGAATTTTAATTTGTATGGCCTTTCTGTGACTTTACATAACCAAGGAATAATCCTTTCAAAATTAGTTTGTGATGAGCCAAAAGGCCAAATAATTGCTAAATTTCATTTCTTGTTTTCTTAATTTGAATTTTTATATATACCTGAGTAGTTTTTCTGACTCTTTCTCCTTCTCCCCTCTGTCTCCTTCTTTTTCTTTCTTCCTCCTTCTCCCCCCCTTCAATAAACAGCATGGCTAGAGTTAAAGTCCCAGACCTAAGTCCACACACCTATGAACTCCTGATTGCTGACAAAGAAACAAAAATATATACTGGATAAAAATATATCAACAAATGGAGCAGATTAAATCAAATAACTCTGTGTAGAAGAAGGAAAATCACTTCATGTCTACCGCCCTGCATAAAACTCAACACCAAATGAATAAAGGACTTCAACCTAAGACCAGATACCCTGAGTCTGGTAGAATATAAAGTAAGGAATTCCCTTGAGCACGTTGGAATAGGAAATGACTCTCTGAACAGCATCCAACAGCAAAGACACTAAGATTAACAGAGCTTGTGAGAATGGCCAATGACTGGTCTAACTTGAGGCCTAAGGCATGAGAAGAAACCTGTGTCAAAAACTGCCTGGATGGCCAGAATCCAGAAGCTGGGTAGCTCAGAGACCTACAGTAGAGCGAAATATGAGTGACTAATTAATTAACTAATTAATCAATGAAATGATTCCTGATGATATTCTGCTATACTCATAGATTGGTGCCTAGGCCAGTCATCTTTAGACAGACTGTCTCTAGTAGCTGATGGGACCAGTTGTAGAGATCTCCAGCATTATATTAGGCTGAGCTGGGGGAACCCCATAGATGGGGTGGGGGCAAATATTAGGAGTCAGAGAAGTTGAAGAGGGCACCAGAAGAATATGGATCACAGAATCAACTAAGCAGGTCTCATAGAGGCTAACAAGACTGAAGCAACAATCAGGGAGCCTTTATGGGTCTGCAGTAAGGCCTCTGTGATTGTTTACCTTGTTTTTTTTTTTGGCTCTTAACAGCAGGAATGAAGGTATCTCCGACTCTTTTGCCTGCTCAAGGGATCCTTTTCATTCTACTGGGTTGCTTTGATCTGAAAGTTTGTATCTAGCCTTATTGCATCTTGTTATGCTGTATTTGGTTGATATCACTGGGAAGTCTGCTCTTTTCTGAAAAGAAATGAAAAGGGAAGAGAGGAGGAAGAGAGGAGGTGAAGGGGGCTTGGAGAAGGGGAGAAGGGCAGGGTGTGGAGGTGGTGGTAAGGATGTATTGTATGAGAGAAGAATAAAGAAAAAGAAAAATGTATAATTAGGTCTATTCTTATAAGATGTATTACTGTTTTAAATATTGAAGGATTAGTTTTTACAGTTTGTATTTGTGTGTATGTTTCCATGTGCTGTTTGTGGGGAGGTGTTCTTAGAGACATGAAGAGACCTTTGAATCCTCTGGGGGCTGAATTTACAGGTAGGAGCAAAGCACCCACTGTAGATATTGAGAACAGAACTCTGGAGCTCTGTAAGAGCAGCTAGAGCCCTTAACCGCTGAACCATCTCACCAGGTCTGTTATGCGAATACTAATAATAAATGTTAAAAAATTAAAGTGTGTAGTATTAATATGTGTGAGTGTTAATAAACAAGTGTCAAAGCAGACATGAAGCTAAAAGACCTATTATCTGAGAAAAGAGAAAGCCTACTGAATGAGAAAGTTTTTAAATCATTTATACATCTGACTTAGGGATAATATCTAGAAATAAGAAGTATTGAAAAACTGAATATAAAGAAAATAAATAACCTAACTTTAATGTGTAAATAGAGCAAAATTGAAAGTTCATACAAAATGAAATACAAATGGCTTAGAAATACACACACACAATAAGCATTGAGAAATGCAAATGAAAACAGTTTTGAGATTTCATCTTTTATCTCTCAAAAAGATGGATCTTTTAATGGAGAGATAAGAATTAATGAATACAACGCTAACAGTCTTTAATATTGGTAGCCTGTTAGCAACACACTTGTCTCTCTCTCTCTCTCTCTGTACATTGTTATTTGCATATGTGTATGTTTAAAAAATATGTGTTGGTATTTATGTTTCCATGTGTGTAGCATGAATGCATACATGTGTGTAAAGAGGTGAATAGAAGACGTCAGACGTTTCTTATATCACACTCCACCTTAGTTTTTGAGCTATGACCTCACACTGAACCTGAAGTTCATCATTTTGGCTAGTTTAGCTGTCCAGAGAGCTCTCAGGATCCTTTTTCTTCACTCCACCCCCTAGGACTGGAATTAAGTTCCTGCAGCATACCTAGCTTTCATGTGTATACTGGAGATTGAAGTTCAAGTCCTCAGGCTTCATGGCAAGCACCTGTACCCACTGAGCCATCTAGCCAATCCAAAGCTTTATTCAAGCAAGAAACATTAACCTATTCAAATATGTAATAACAATTAATATCCTAGTGGTATTTAAAATTCTGTCCACAACATAATACTATAGCTTCTTGGTGGTTTACTCAGAGAAACACAGGCCCACATTGCTTATCGCTGGCAGCCACTCTTTATGGGAAGGGCACAGCTAATCATAATCACTTCTGCCCTTCCTTAGTTCAATTCATTCAGTCAGAGGAAGTGAGGAGACCTCAGTCTCCCTCCAAACCCTTCCTATTCCCAGCATGACCTCCCTGCATTCCCCCCAAAAGTCCAGTCTCTACTGGAACTGACTTTCTTCCCCATTCTTGCTTCATTCTTTTTGCAACCCTCAGTCGGGATTTTATTTATTCATCATTCAGTGCTTCAAAGCAGGGGCCCCTGGGGTATCTCCAAACTGAAGTTAACTTGTACAGGTGCCATGGCTTGCTCTCTGATAACAAGGTTGTCCACAACACTTGAAGCGTTATACTCAAGCAGATAGTAGATACCCTTAGCTGTCCTCTGACCCCCACAAAGTGTTCTCTCTCTCCCTCTCTGTTTGTCTGTCTGTCTTTGTTTCTCTGTCTCTGTCTCTCTTTTCCTCTCTCTCTCTCTCTCTCTCTCTCTCTTTCACACACACTCTCTCTCTCTCACATGTACACACATCAAAATATAAACATAAAATAATTTCGAGAAAAATAAAGCCTTTTTTCGTTATGAGCCTAGCCTTTAACAAATGAGCCATCACTCCAGTCCAAAATAAAGCCCTTTTTAAAGAACATTTAAAATGTTTTCATAAGAATTTTAAATGATCACTTAGCAGAGGCCCTTTAGGTGCTTATTTGCATTAGAACTAAGTTAAACTGATCAAATTAATAAGCTTCCCTATTAGTAGTTCTAATTCTCAATGTTTAGGGTACCAATATCCCACAGACATATTTTCATGGTAACTTATATAACATTTAAAGTCTACATAAATAAAGAAGTAATTTCATAGGTAAGTTTAAGTAAATCACTAATAATACTGAGTAGTTTCAAAGACAAAAATAATTGGAAAGCACTGGAAGGTACTGTTTTCCTAATTAATATTAGGTGCTGCCGGGTGGAGGTGGTGCACGCCTTTAATCCCAGCACTCGGGAGGCAGAGGCAGGCAGATCTCTGTGAGTTCGAGGCCGGGCTGACCAATAGCCTCCGAAACAATACAGAGAAACCCTGTCTCGTAAAAAAACAACAACAAAAAAATTAGGTGCTGATGCAAAAGGCATCTCTTAAATGAATGATTCAGAATTCAAGTATGCAGACAGAGGCAGAGATGGTGCTTAAGGAAGGGGGAATGGGCACTTATTCTTTGTTACAGGCTAGTGAAACAAATGTCCTTATTATAAGACCCTATTGATGTTTCTTCTCATTTGTGGTTAATTACTCTCCATCTGTTGAAGCACCCATGAGATTTGCTTGTCTCAAAAGAAAAGTTTGATTTGCAAAAGAACAATTAGATGGTCTGTATTACCTGTAATAAAACTAAGCAAATTGTAAAAACTTCTGAGAAGAAAGTGCCACTTCATCCAGTATAGTTCAGTAATTTCCGAAGACAGGACAATGTAAATATTTGCTGACTATTCATGACAAGGAAAGACTAGCAAAAGGACTTTTCTTGAGAAGTTTCATATCTCATGCTGACCTTTAATTCTAGCATAGAATGACCTTGACTTTAAACTTTAAACTTCTATTGTCCCAAATGACAGGATTTAGAGGCAAGGTACAGTACCATATTTATTCAGTATGGGAATACAACAAGGGCTTTCTGCATGCTAAGCAAGAACTCTGCCCACCCAGGGACACCTCCAGCCTACTTGACAATAGTCTAGTGTCAGGTGTTAAGCTTTCCTACAGCAGCAAATTCCATTACAGCTGTTGAATAAGTTTCTAGATTGACATCTCTGAGAACATTAAGGAAGCTCATATTATTTTCTATAATGGTAGCCCTGAACTGACAAGGCACTAATAATTTCCAAGATTTAAAAAAAAACCTAGTTTTTTCAAATTTCCATGACTAGACACATGGTTATGCATGTTTTATTGGAAATTTATATTGAGATCTGACCTATTCTCCACTATAAATTTTGCTACATCTAACAAAGACTTATTACATTAATTTAGCAAGTATTAAATTTAGAAAAACATTTTTTATTTATCATTTTTTATTTTAATTTTAAATAGCTTGTTTTACATGTCAATCCCAGTTCCCTCTCCCTCCCCTCCTCCTGCACTCCCCTTTCCCCCCACCCTCCCACCCTATTGCCAAATCCTTCCACATAGGGAATATCTAGAGTCTGTCACTTCACTCTGGGTAGGGTCCAGGCACTCCCCTAAGAGTCCAGGCTGAGAGAGCATCCCTCTTTGTGCTATAGGCACATGGTGACTGTTTGTATTCCAGGGATAGACACTGATCCACAACTCAGGCCCCATAGGTTGCCCAGGCCTTCTCACTGACACTCACATTTGGGGGGGTCCAGATCAGTCCCATGCTGGCAAACACACAATTAATCACTGAACTGAACCCAAGGAACCCAGTGACAGAGAGAGAGGAGTGATGAGCAAATTGGCAAAGATTGGGCTGGCAAAACCAGCAGAGACAGCTGAGCTGAACAGGGGAGAGCTCTTGGACCCCAGACCGACAGTGGGGAGGCCAGCATAGAAAAACATTTTTATAACTTGATTTTTATGTATTTATAAAGTGGTCTTGAATAAAATGAAAGATTATTTGTGCAGATAAACTTTCATTTTCCTTTTTTTGTTTTTTGGTTTTTTGTTTTGTTTTGTTTTGTTTTTTTCGAGACAGGGGATTTCTCTGTATTGTTTTATAGGCTGTCCTGGAACTCACTCTGTAGACCAGGCTGGCCTCAAATTCACAGAGAATCACCTGCCTCTGCCTCCCGAGTGCTGGGATTAAAGGCGTGCGCCACCAACACCCTGTGCAGCTAACTTTTCAAGAAGGTCTGTTATATGAAATTACATTCCAGTCATTCACTTGCTCTCATCTTACCATTTTTAAATTATAGCACAGGGTTACATTGACTATGAATGCTTTGTAGAACTTGGTACCAAAACAATGAAAACAATTTAGGCTTGGGGCATATTAAAAATGATAATTAGCTTGGTGCACCCTCCTATTATATGGATGAGGAAGCTTTGCAGCAAAAATATAGTCATGTGTTTTTAATCTTTAACCACATGTAAAGTGTTATATTTTAAGAAAAAGCATATATCTGGTTACCCTAATCTCTCCTCTACCCTCAGAGACAACATACATTAATATATGTCTTATTGGTTACTCTAAATTATGCTATCTTGTAAGATTTAGTATTAAGTAATCAATGTCACTAGAGTTACCACACCCCCTTACTGTGTCTCCCCCTGTTGTTGCCAACCTATCTCCTCTTTCCTGCACTAGGCAGCAGCAGCCCTCTCTACAAAACTTACCTAAAACTTTATTTTTCAAATTTGCAGACAGAAAACTCTTCCTCAACTCAAATTCTCAGCATTTAATCTCCTTACATGAAATCCTTCTCTGCAGTTCCACTGTGCTTCAGGTAAAACAGCATTGAGAATGACTCCCGCCTACCACAGGCTGGGCCCCCCATGTCCCCTATACCAGCCACCAAAACTTTCCTCAGAACCTCACACTCCTCAAGTCTCTCTCCTCCATAAAACACTTGCTCAGACACTCCCTTTTCCTAGTATTTCTTTGCCAATTAACTCTTATGCTGCCTTTAATTTTAAATCTCAAATGAAGTAAAATCATTTTTAAATCTCCCATGGCCCTGTCTACCTTTTTGGTGCTATTTCATTCTTTTTTTTGTATATACATACACAATCACACATGTGTGCATTCATGTACACTCACAGTATCATAGATATTTTTGTGTATCCATGTCGCATATGTCACCAATCAATCAGTATATCTGTTTATCTTCTATTGTCTGCCTACTAATTTATTAGCCTAATTCTGTAACATAAAAAGCTCCAGAGAATATGTTATATCATCTATCTATGAGAATTAAAACTAATCCATGGAGGGGATAAAAAGTTACATCAAAGAACATTCAAGAACACAGAATCAGCACCCCGGCTCTAAAATCTTACAAAATGAAACTCCAAAGAAGAAAGTCATACTACTTTGCACAGTAGTTTTTCGATGGCTTTTTGTTATAGCAAACAGAACTAAACTGCAGTGCTTTGGAGAAAGGTGATTAACAGTTTTAATATCATCAAACAAGCATGCTATGTGCTGCTGAACATTACCATGTCCACCCTCAAATATTTTGTTCAATTAAAGTACTCACTCCCTAGCTTTGTGAGCCTCTTTTATTCCCCATTTTGCAGTGCAATTAGTGAACTATTGTTAATGCTATAGTTCATGTTGATAGCATACTTTAACTGAAGAATAATGTTGAATTTTCTTGGAGTTCAATTTTAGTATCACAGTATAAATCCCACCAATGCAAACAAATTGTAGAATCAGCTTTTTTCTTAGGACCCACTTAGGCACAGAAGAAGCAGTGCTTGCTGGGTCATTAAGACTTCACTAAAAGGTTCTTTTTTTCTTGTTTTTCCCTGAAACTCATCAAAACTAAAAAAAATACACAAATAAACTCCACATTAATGATGAAATGATTAATAGCAATAAACATGAATAAATTTCTCACCAAAAAATGTACTTAACTGGGTTCCTTACAGAACTCTTTGCTTCTCCAGAATTTATATGTTGTGAACCCTTATGCAGATCTATAGAGTGAATGAAGGCTGAACTGTGTACTAAAGACTTAGAAAACTAAGCAGTAAATTTGCCTAGGGAATCCACAGTAATTTTAATATTATAAATATTCCAATAAATTAACTTTAAAATAAAATTAACTACACTTGTACAGAATATATTTACTGAAGTAGAAAATTAGTTACCAAGGATATTAGGCAAGTTATGTTCATAAGTAGAAATCTGTAAAAATTTTGAATGTCCCCAAAATTCTGTTACTGAAGGTTTGGTCCCAGCACAGGACATCACTAGGATGAGAGTAAGAGTGGGGGCCAGCAGAGGGAGTTAGACTACTGGAGTCATGTTCTTGAAAGAGAAGGTAAGATGCCAGGACTGCCTGGCCCTTTTGTGGATTCTGCCCTAATGTTAATACCTGCCTCAACTATTTGCTCATGACACAAGGCAACTACTGTGCACAATCCAAAGCAAAAGTCCAAGTGACCAACTTTTTCACTTGTAAGTATACTACTGTAAGTGTTTTACCATATTAACAGCTGATGTCACAGTATACATGAATTTAATCTTTTCTTATTAAGTATGGGTTTATGCAATCTTCCTGACTCAACTTCCCAAATAACAGAGGCTAAATGTGTGCATCATGACACCAAGGATCAAGTTAATTTCTCCATTACTTTCACTTTCTACATGGGCATCTATAATATTTCATATGCACCTATTTTAGTATATGCATGCACAATTATAAATTTTCTGTATATGTTAAGGTAAACAATTTAAAAAGTAATTCTTTTTAATTATTTAAACTGAAGAAGTTGGACTCACTTTTCTTCTTATGATAGTAATAATCACATATTTCACTTAAAGTATGTTAATCTTAATTTAAACCAAAACAAAAATTCTTAAGCCTTAAGGGTAGTTATAGAGTAATACATTAGTATATAGAATATTTGTGTTGGGAGGATGGTACAGATAGTAAATAACTTGAAATTCCACAAAATGGCAAAACTGTGATAATCAGCAAAGCATTCAATCACAATACATGGAAAAAAATAAGACATCCCATGATAAAGCCAAATTTAAGCAATATCTACCAACCCAGACCTACAGAAGGTACTAGAAGAAAAACTCCAACTTAAAGAAGTTAATAATACCCCCTCAAAAAAAACACAAACAAAATTACAAATGAAAATGGGAAATCCAGAGAATCAGGAAATACTTTAAAAACTTATACATCACCAACTTGGAAAACTTAAGAAACTGATAATTTCCTTGATACATACCATTTACCAAAGTTAAATTAATATCAGATAAGCCATTTAAACAGAATTATAGACTATAGTGAAAAAGAAACACTAAATAAAAGTCCCCTCCCTATAAAGGAAAAGATAATTTTTTAAAAAAACTCTGCCAGATTTTTAAATATTAGTGCCAATACTCAAATTATTACACAAAGTAGAAACATAAATAACATTGGCCAATTTGTTTTATGATGATTCTAGCCTTTGAGCTAATTCTAACAAGACAAGTGAAATACTTAAATGATAGGAACTTTCAGACAGTGTAGAAAGAAATTGAAGAAGATATTAGAAGATGGACTGATCCCTCATGCTCATGGATCAATCAGTAGGATTAACAGTAAAAATGGCCATATCACCAGAAGCAATCTACAGATTTAATGCAATACCTATACAAACTGCAAAACAGTTCTTCACAGAACTTTTAAGGACAATTTTAAGCTTGCTGTTGAACACAAAATGCACAGGACAGCTAAATAATCATGAGTAATAAAATGACTGCTGGAAGTATAACCATCCCTGACTTCAAATGTACTACAGAGCTCTAGTAATAAAAGCAGCATGGTATCAGCACAAAAGCAGATGTGTTGACCAATGGTACTAAAATTAAAGCCCAAATGTAAATCCCCTTACCGATGGTCACATGGCTTTTGATAAAGTGGCTAGAAATAGACAAGGGAAAAAAGACAGCAGCTTCAACAAACTGTTCTGGTCAATATGAAAAACTGCATTTAGAACAATACAAATAAATCCACAGTTACCACCCTGAGCAAAACTCATCTCCACATGGAACAAAAGTCTCTACATAAAATGAGACACACTGAACCTAATAGAAGAGAAAGTGAAGAATAGTCTTGAACTCATGACACAGAAAAAGACTTTCTGAATATAACTCTGTCAGTATACACACTACGAATAATAATTAATAAATGAGACCTCATGAAACTGAGAAGCATCTGCACAGCAGAGGACACTGTCATTCAGACAGAACAGTAGCCTATAGAATGGGAAAATTATTTTCCAACTACGTATCTGGTAGAGGGCTAATAGCCAAAATATATAAAGAATTCAGATAGTAGATATCAAGGAAACAAATAACCCAAATAAAAGGGGGTATAGATCTAAACAGAGTTCATAAAAAGGAAACTCAAATGGCTGAGAAACACTTAAAGAACCATTCAATTTCCTTAGTCATCAGGGAAATCCAAATCTAAACTACTTTGAAATTTCATCTTTCATTCATCCATGTGGGAAAAAAACAATAAAGCAAATGACAGTTGAAGCTGTGAGGAAGTAAAGGGAACACTCTTTCATGCACAGCCATTATAGAAATCAGTGTGGTGGTTCCTTGGGAAGACAGGAATCTATCTACCTCAAGATCCGGCTATACCACACTTGGGCATAAACCCAAATTACATTTTGCTATAGAGATACAGGTTCAGCTGTGTTCATTGCTGCTTGGTTCATAACACCAGAAACTGAAAAGGACTAAGGTGCCCCAAAGAGAAGAACTGATAAAGAAAAAATAGTACATTTACATAGTGTAATGTTACTCAGACATTTAAAAAATTAAATCATGAAGTTCACGGGTAAATAGATGGAACTAGAAAAAAGATGATCTCGAGTGAGGTAACCCAGACTCTGAAAGACAAATATGGTATGTATTCATTAATGTGTTATTAGTTGTTAAATCAATGGTAACCATGCTATAATCCCTAGAACAACAGAAGTTAGGTATAGAGTAAGGACCAGAGTGGGGGCATTTAGGTCTCCTTAGGAAGTGGGAATAGAAGAGATAGTTGGTTTTCTAGATACACAGAGAAATACTTGAGATGGATATCTCTCATACCTCTCAATGACCTTCAGAATATGGCATTTAAAATGGTTTATGGTTTTCTTGACAGTGAGACACAGCTGCTCCTGGAAAACCAATTGTCTGAGAGGAAAATGGGCATCGAAGAAACTCATTATGGAGTTTGCTTTCAATATGGCAAGACTGGCCATTTGGCAAGACACTGCTCTTGTCTAGACTTTTTGACCATTGTATATAAACTGGGACATGCAGGACCCACAGGAAAGTGACTGCTGAACTTGCAAAACAAGATGGGCAGTTAGGAAAAGTTCCTGCTTCATGGAAAGGTCTGCCAGACATTCTGCAGAACACAGAAAAATGACTGACAAACTGCCAATGCAGGCAGACAGTCTAAAATTTCCCATTTCACTGAGAAGTCTGCCAGACATACTGTGGTGTATGGGCTGATGATGGATGCCCCAACATTTCAGAAGAACTTTGGGTGACTTTCCAGGTAGTGAGATGTCTTTGTCAATTCTGGAGTTTATATACTATTCTCCTGTGTTCTTTGATGGAGTTGAAAACAGATAGTTATGGTTATAGTTTTCTTTAGTTAGGATTAAAGATAAGTTACATGTAAGATTTAGACTCACAAAGATAGAATAGATGATAGAATATTTTCTATAAATTTTGCCAAATGTTAATGGACTAAATATTGTAACTATAGTTCATACTTCATAACTGTTTTGTTATATATAATTTTACTGTTAATGTTAAAACCCTTCTTTTTATTTAGACAGAAAAGAGGATATGAGAGGGGAAGTCCTTCTGTGTATATGTTTCTCTTATTGGTTAATGAATAAAACACTGATTGGCTGATTGGCCAGATAGGAAGTGACATAGCTATGCAGAATCAGAATATAAGCAGGGACAAACAAGAAATCAATCTATCCTCTTTTCTACGGACACACTGAGTGGTAAACATGTAGGATGCCAGAGCACTAACAGGTCTCTGGATGTTTCTCTAGTAAGAGAAGACCATGTGGGAATACTTAGATTGATAGAAATGAGTTAATACTTAGTCACAGCCAAATAAGAAACCTTAGACAATGGCCAACAGCTTAATAAATATAGTGTCTTCATGTTTCTTTGGGTCAGAGAAGGGCAGCAGGACCAAGTCAGACCAAGAAAACCTCACATTACAAAATCAGTATGGTGGTTTCTTAGGAAAATGGGAATCAGTCTACCTCAAGATCCAGCAATTCCTTTCTTGGGCATATACCCAAAGGATGCACATTCATACAAAGGCATATGTTCAGTTATGTTCATAGCATCATTGTTTGTAACAGTCATAAACTAGAAGCAACCTAGATGCCCCTTGACCAAAGAATGGATGGAGAAAATATGGTACATTTATACAAGGGAGTATTACTAAATAGGGAAAAAAATGAAATCTTGAAATTGCAGGCAAATGGATGGAACTGGAAAAAAAACATCCTGAATGAGGTAACCCATTCACAAAAAGACAAGCAGGGTATATACTCACTAATATATGGATATTAGACATAGAGCAAAAGATAACCAGCCTACAATCCACAGCAACAGAGAAACTAGGAAACAAGGAAGCCCTCAAGAGAAGTACACATGGCCCCCTGAAGAAGGGGAGGGGAACAAGAACCCCTGAGCAAATTTGGAGCATGGGAGGAGAGAGGAAGGAGGTGGGAAGGAGAGAGAGGAAGAAATGAAGGTGGCTATTGAAATCTTAAAGCCCACTTCCTAGTGACACATTTCCTCTAACAAGGCAGTACCTCTCCGTCCTTCTAGTCCCTTCAGCTATTTTCACTCCCCGGTGTCAAAGCATTCAAATATGAGAATATGGGAGACTTTCTTATTTAAACCACCACATTTCCTAAATTATATACATATATGATGGCTATCTAAATAAAACCAGAAAATATTAGAGGAGACAGAGCCTGAACTGGCTATCTCTTGTCACCAAATAAAGCTTTTAATGGAGATTACATTACATATAATTGAGTTGTTGGCTAAATGGGACACATTTGAATTTCCAAACAACCCAAGCTTTTCGCAAAACTGTCGATTGCTCTCCACAAACTGATGCGAAGGCCCAATGCTAAATGCAAATTACCTACACAACTCACTCAACATGAAGAGGTCGAGTTGGTGTCTACATAGCTCCTTCACATCCATGTGGTACTGTCTTTGTACAAAAATTCATTCTACTTTCTATCAAAAAGAAACCTTAGCACCAACCCAGTCACAAACTCTAATCTACAATGGTGTCCTACTGTAACATATGTTAGTACAATGGTATAACAAAACTCATGGGAATAACCAACAAATACCTGATTTGACTTAGAGATGAAACCTATATCTAACACTACTTGGGTGACCAAGAACATGAGACTAGACAGCCCAGGGAACTAGCAGAGAACCAAATACTACTGAACAAAACAAAAAAATAAACCACCAAATGAACAAAAAAAATGTAGCAATAATTTGACTCTTAATGTCATTCATCTATGCTTACAGACCAGGGCCTTGCTCAGCCATCATCAGAGAAGCTTCCTCCTGTAGCAGATGGGAAAAATGCAGAGAACACACCAGATATTATGTAGAGAGCAAGATACATTGGAATACACCACCCTAAATGGGATGTCTCCATCAAATACCTTCCTTAAGGGCTCTGGGAACCCTATGATAGAGGAGGCAAAAAGAGTGCAAGAGCCAGAGGGAACAGAGAACACCAAGAAAACAGTACTCTTGATCAACATGAGCAACACACATAGGAAGTCGCAGGGACTGAGGCAGCATGCACAGTATCTGCAAAGGTCTGTGACAGGTGGGGTCCTAGAACTCAAAGGAGAAGGGGACACTGGCCCCCACTCATAACTCAGAAGCTATCTCCAATTGATAACAACTTGCAAATAAAAATTTAGTTTCTTCCAAAGGAGTGTCACTGGGGAAACAAATGACTCTTAAGAGAAAGATGTATTGTCAACAGCAAATGATATTAATATCTTTACAGTTTCTTTTTTCTTGTTTCACAATGACATGTCAGGGATTTTCCTTATCTACTATACCTATACCTGTACCTGTACCTGTACCTGTACCTGTGCCTGTGCCTGTGCCTGTGCCCGTGCCTGTGCCCGTGCCCGTGCCCGTGCCCATGTGTGAATGTGTGTGTGTGTGTCCCAGTTTAATGTTATTAATGGAATTCTTGACTGTGCATATGGGCGAGTCTGCCTCCTATCTTTTCCCTTGAGCACTTTTCTATTTGTTTTGTCTAATTCCAATGTGTTAGCTTTTGCTTTACCTTTTATATTATTATATTATACTACAACAACATAAAAGAAAATATGTGCCTCATTGTTTTATGAAATTCCTAATGGTGACAGAAAACATATGGACAAAAAATTCATAAAGCCTTTCAAGTCAAATGATAAAGTGTCAGACTTTGAAATGACCAACGTATCAAGGTCAAAAGTTCTCAGTTATGAGTAGAAAAATTTAAGCCTGAAGAAAATTATCCACTCAATTTCAGTATTCTTCTATCTGGCATAAACAAGTCTCAGTTTCATTCACTGTCCCTCCTTTTTGTTTTTAAAAGAAATTTTAACATTTACGTTTCTCTGTTTTATTTTAACAAAATTATGTTAATAAATGATAGAAAGTCAGGAACCAAAGTAAAAGTGCACATACTTGATCTCATACCAATTTCCCTTAGTTCTCCCTAGGACATCATATTATTATTTTTCATGTTCTCTCCTCCAGGTGTGACAGGCAAGAAAGCTAAATACAAACGTATATTTCTATATGGCATTGCACATACAAGTTTGAATGACAATAAAACCTAGAAAACTTTCCATTTAGGAAGGCTTCTTCCATCTACAAACATAGGAGTTTATTGTATGGATACACCATAATTTAACTAGAGTACCACTTATGAACAATTGCCTGTTTCTAATATTTTGCTCCTGAAACAATGGGAAAATTAATAACTTTGTACATACATCATTTGTCAATTTTAATTTTTTCTTTCCTTAATTCCCATCAGTCAGAATAATTGATCAATTTATAGTTCTAAAAGTTAATGACATCCTGGACAATAAAAGAATTTCTAAAGATATCACCATCCCTGACTTCAAGCTCTATTATAGAGCTATAGTAATAAAAACAGCTTGGTATTGGCATAAAAATTGACATGTGAGCCATTGGAATTGATCGAAGACCAACATCTGATTTTTGACTAAGTAGCCAAAATTTTACAATGGATAAAAGAAAACATCTTCAGCAAATGGTGCTGGCACAGTTGGATGTCAACATGTACAAGAATGCAAATAGATCCATATCTATTGCCATGCACAAAACTCAAATCCAAGTGAATCAAAGACCTCATCATAAATCCAGTTTTAGTGAACCTGACAGAGAAGAGAAAGTGGGAAATAGCATTGTATGCATTGACACAGGAGACTGTTACCTCAATATAACACAAAGCAACAATCAATAGATGAGACCTCCTGAAACTGAAAAGCTACTGTAAGGAAAAGGACATGGTAAATAAGACAAAATGAGAGACTACAGAATGGGAAAAGATCTTCACCAACCCCACATCTGACAGAAGGCTGATCTCTAAAATATATAAAGAACTCAAGAAACTAGAGACCAGAGTACCAAATAATCCAATTTTTAAAAATGGGTTACAGAGCTAAGCAAAGAATTCAAAACAGAAGATTCTCAAATGACCAAAAGATATTTAAAGAATTAACTTCCTTAATCATCATTGAAATACAAATCAAAATGAATTTGAGATACCATCTTACACCTGTCAGAATGTCTGAGATCAAAAATACTGAGGACAGCTTATGTTGGAGAGGATGCAGAGAAAGAGGAACACTCCTCCACTGCTGGTGGGAGTGCAAATTTGTACAATCACATTGGAAATCAATATGGTGGTTACTGGGAATCCATCTACCTCAAGACCCAGTCATACCACTCAAGCATATATCCAAAAGATGCTCAATAATACCCTAAGGATTCTTGCCCAGCAATGTACATAGCAACATTATTTGTAATAGCCAGAACCTGGAAACAATTTAGATACCCCTCAACTGAAGAACAAACAAAGAAAATGTACATTTATACAATGCAGTATTATTCAGCTGAAGAAAACAATGCCTCATGAAATTTACAGTCAAATGGATGGAACTAGAAAAAAAAAAACATCCTGAGTGATGCAACCCAGACTCAGATGAACACTGTATGCACTCACTCATAAGTTAAACCAGGCTGGCCTCAAACTCAGAGATCTTCCAGTCTCTGCTTTCCAAGTGCTGTAATCAAAGGTGTGTCTAACCACACCAGGCTCTAAACTTTTCTTTAGTTCCCTTTTCCAAGTTGGAAATATAGCTCGGTAGAATTTTGCCCTGAGGTCACCCCTCCCTTTATTCAATTTCTTAATCCATTTATCTCCTTGAACAGAGGATTTAGCTACATTCCACTTTCTGGTGCTCTTTGATTCCTAAAATTGACATTTTGTAATTACCCTGCTTAGTTTGGTCCCTTTCAAGATAAATATTCATTAGCGTTACCGCTAAAAACCATAGTATAGAGTCTACACTTTGAGACTTCTCCTGCCAATGGAATTAATCCAAAGCTGTTCACCTTAGCCTCAGGCAGACTCTTCAGACAAGGGCAAAAGACAACCGCTTTCTTCACCTAAATATCACAAGAATAATTTCTAGGCAATATAATAAAATTCTTCTCCTCTGAAACCTCTTGATCCAGCCCCTGACAGTTCATCAAATCACACTCAGCATCCCTGTCTTCTATTCTCCCACTTGTATGGCCCAGTAAGAAGTGTTTAAAGCATTCCACTGCTTTACAAAGTCCATATTACTCTAAACAATATCATGGTCAGTCCTATCACAGCAATGCACCACTCCCTGGTTCCAAATTCTGTCTTGGTTATATTTTTATGTGAAAAGATAATATGACCATGGAACTCTTACAGGGAAAATATTTAATTGGCATGACTTGCTTAAAGTTCAGAGGCTCAATCTATTGTCATCATGGTGGGAAGCATGGTGGCATGCAGGCAGACATGGTGCTGGAGCTAAGAGTCATACATCTTGCAAGTAGGGAACAGAAAGTTAAACTGAGTGTCACACTGAGCAAAACTTGAAGAAAAGAGACCTCAAAGCACACCCCCCCACACAGTGACACACTTCATCTAACAAGGCCTTACGTACTCCAACAAAGCCACACATCCTAGTAGTGTCACTCCCTTTGAGGCTCATTTTTTAAAAAACTACCACACTTGCCACGAGCGAATGTTATTTTTCTTAGAACTTTGTCAATACTGTGTTTAAAAATGTGGAATTGGAAAACTATTTACTCTTTGATCCACTGAATTTTTCTATTCATTATAGTCTTTTGCACTTAGAGTAAAAATAAAAAAATTCCTTTGGCTTCCCAAATGCATTTTCACTTTGTTTATTGTATTGAAATATCTAATTTTTACTTAATCAAATCACCAGTCTTTTATTTGAAACTTTTGAATTGATTACAAACCTTCTGTAATTTATTCACAAGTTTTTTTAAAAACATATCCAGCATTTTTATTACCAAATTTTCACCAGTATATTTTCTTTTGCTTTTGGAGTCAGAAATATTGTAGACTCAGCCATAGTGTTGAAAGACAGATCACTGACTAGGATGCAAACAAAGATAATTGCTGTCAGGATATATATAGAAGAGAAGGGATCCAATCAGAACCTTGATTTAAATTAAGTATAATGAAATTTTTGATGGATAAGGTTCAGAAAACAATAAACCCAATTTTAAGGAAAAGTGTGTGTGTGGCAAAATGATATGTTGTTATCCACAAGCTTACAGCAAAAATCCATTGCTGAAGACAATACCTACACAGCACATTGATCATGGAGAGGTCAAGGTATTACCTACATGGAACCTTCACCTCTGTGTTCTAGTGTCTTTGGTACAGAAAGGTACTTTACAGTCTCTCAAAAAAGAAATATAAACACCAACCTAGCCAGAAAACCTTTCATCTAAACTGCTGTCCTACCTGCAAAATGTGTGTGGGTAATGGTGGCACACAGTTAGTGGGAATAATCAACATCTGATTTGATTTAAGGTCCACACCAAGGGATGAAACTTACAACCAACATTCCTTGGGTGACCAGAAACCAGAGACTAGATAGTTCAGAGACATAGGGTAAAACCAAATACTATTGGCTTAATAAAAAGACTACTAATGATACTCTGCTATATTCATATATAAGTGCCTTATCCAATGATCATCAGAGGATTGTCCTCCAACAGCAAATGAGAATAGATGCAAAGACACAGCCATTCATTACAAGGAGAAAGAGTCTAAATGGGTGGTCTCCATCAAATCCCTCTCCTCTGAGCTCAGGGAAGTCCAAGGAAGTAGAGGCAAAAAGATTGTAAGAGGCAGAGTAGGTGGAGGACACTAGGAGAACAAGGCCCTCTGAATCAACTAAGCAGGTGCGTATGAGCTCAAAGAGCTCAGGATCTTCATTGGTCCATACCAGGTCTTCTGAATTTATAATCTAGCCTTCAGTTTAGTGTTTTTTATGGGACTCCAGAGTGTGTGAACCAGTGGGTCTCTGATTCTTGTGCTTTTTCTTGGGTATCTTTGCCTTCTGTTGGTTTGCCTTGATGTTCTTTTGTTTTATCTTATAATTTATTTAGCTGTGATTTGTTGTCATCTCTTAGAGGACTTTTCTAATGAGACAGAAAGAGAGAAGGTTCAGAAGGAGAGAGATGAGGAAAGGAACTTGGAGAAGTAGAGAGAGAGGAAACTGTAATCAGGATATACTATATGAGAAAATAATATTTTCAATAAAAATTGTTGGGGTATGGCATGGAAATAAATAATTCTCAGTAGAAGAAATGGCTGAAATATGTTCAACATACTCAGCAGTAAGGAAATGCAAATTTAAATTGGTTTAAGATTTTATCTCACCCTAGTCAGAATAGCTAAAAAAAGCAAAAAGGACAACAAATTCTGGAATTAAACTGGAGGAAGAGGAATACTTACTACTGATAGGAATGTTAAATCAGTATACCGTACAAAGAAAATCAGTGTGGAGGTTCTTCAAAATGCTAGAAAGTTACCGTATGACCCAAACATATAATCCTGGCCATAAACTCAAATGTTCTATATTCTACTACAGAAATACAACTTACCCATGCACATTATTGCAATATTCACAGTCCCCAGGAAACAGAAGCAGCCTAGATGTCCCCCAACTGTTGAAAGGATGAAAGTTTGGTACATATAACAAGCACAATATTATTCACTGTAAAGAAATATGAAATTTACAGATGAGTGTATAAAACAAAACAAATAATCATTTTGAGTGAAGCTACAGAGACCCAGTACACACCCCATTTTCTCACTCATACTAGTTGGGAAGAGGGAGACAGATTGCAAGAAGCAGAGGCGATAGGTGGCTTCTTCAAAACCTTGATTTTTAGACATAACAGGACTATTAAACATATGAACTCACAATGACTATGAGTACAAGCAGAAGACTCCCACTGGATCATGCCAGTCAAAATCCCACCATGAATGGAGGAGGAGCTCACAAAGCCCCACCCTGAGTTAAGAAGCTATTGATAGTTTATGGCTTTTGGGAAAAAGAAGTCAGTTTTCTTTAGTAATTTATCCCCCCGAGTGGCTATTGTTCTAGTAGATGGCATGACCCTACTCACAAGCATTAAGTGAACTTTGTGGATTTTAAAAGGGAGCCCATGATGAGGAGAGAGGGAAGAGAAGAAATCGGGATTCAATTTGATCAAAACATGTTCTATACACATGTAATTCTCAAACAATTAAAAAAAGTCAACCATGAGACTTGATTTTTTTAAACTATAATAGGAAAATACTGCAAATGAAAAACTCACCGAACTATCAAGCTTGTTTGCTAAAAATGGAATATGTTTTTTAGAAACAAATTGATGCATGACAAATTATAGCAAATCACTTATAATTTACAATTTATTCCTACAACATCCATTGGCTTTACGCTCAAGTTGTTGCTCATCCCATACTCCACTGGTGGTAACTATGAAATGTAAGGTTTGTTGTTTACAGTTGATGTTGTTTGTATGGTCTTATCACATTTGTTAATGTGGTTCTTCCATATTTGCCATCTGATAAGTGGGAACCTACTTATACTTTTCATATTAAAGACATAATAAATCTTCTGAGCAGAAATTCCATATCTTTTGTTACATACAATATTGTGTATATCTTAACTAAGAAGCAAACATTCTGATATGATTAAGAAGAGTTTTACTTATGTCAAAGAGCTACCAGAATATTCCTTCACTTACTAAAAGAAAGTGGTTCCATCTAAAGGAATAGGTGGGTAATAATGCCATATATAGAATTGTCTTTAAACAAGGGCATAGTCAACCACTAACTTTTTGTGAAATGTAAGCTGAGTAGAACACTTGGGTCATTCAGGAGAGAGCTGACTGTCCTCAGCCTGTCCCCTTGATCTTGTCTAGCTACCATACCACCTTATCCCAAGGTTCTTCATGATTGTGAAAAAGATACTAATATAAAAACTTGCATAGAGTGTTTCTGTAAAATCAACAAATAAAAAGTGCAGATTGTGAACTGGTTTATCTAGATGTAACTTCTATCAGCCTTGGGCTCATGGGAACAAGCCTCAAATACTCTACCATACCCTGCATTGTTAAATAGTGACATTTAATAGGTTATGACTATAACACCTTTAATTTATGAAATTCACTACTTATGATGATAGGAGGGGGCATTGTAGACCCAGAACTCTATGTCGGTAAAAGATAGAGTATAGAGACAGCACAAAATGAATGTTGTTAAGCCCCTGAACTATACACTTGCAATGGTTAGAATAATAAATTTCATCTTAAGGATGCTTAACATAATTTTCAGAAAATGATAATAAAATCCAGCATGTTTGTGTGCACACCTATAATCCCAGAACTTGGGAGTCTGAATCAAAAGGATCATGCTTTGAAGCTAGTGTATATTGCATAGGAAGATCCTATCCACAAATTAAGAAAAACATAACAAAATGTTAGCATTCTTCTAAGGAGGTAACTTGCCCATAAAGTGCTCAGGAGTATTCATTGTAATAGCATGACCTGAGTTCAATTGCCAGCATTCAGGTAAAAGTTAGGCATGAAGGCATGCACCTGTATGCCTTTGGAAAGCAGAGACAGGATCCTTGGAAAATGCCAAATCGTGATGGACTCTGTGTTTTAAAATGAGGTGGAAAGCAACTGAAGATCCCTGACATGGATTTCAAGGCCTCTACATAATAGACACACAAATATGCATAATACATTGGTATTAAACAATATAAAGCTAAACATTTAAAAATATTTTATCATCATAGATTATTCAAGGACTCTATTTAGAGATCCATAATGAGGGTTAAGAATGTGCAACTACTTAGAATTGACCTAGAAATCTCCTCCCTGAGTATTATCTCATTGTGCTTGAAAGATCTGTACAAACTGTCAAGGAAGGAAAGCACTCAACAGTCCTACCTAGCTGTAATGCCTAGAGACAACAGTGATCAGAAGAGCATAACACCTCAAAAGGTGTAATCCTAGTGCTTACATTCTGGGGGTTACCAACACCAATCTAACTGGACATGAGGGTCTCTAAATAGGGCAGAACTCATGTCTGGTACTGCATCATAACCCACTACTCATGACATGAAAAGACCACGGACCTTAGAAGATAAACAGCTGCTGATACTTTCCCAAAGAATTAAAATTTCTAATTGCATTCTAAATACTTACACTCAGAGATAAGTGTAGCTATCACCTTCATCAAAAAATCTGTTTTGAAGTGGAGACTATTACAGAAAGTCACAACTGGCCCAAATGAAGAGAACAGGTAAGAGTAGGGTGCCCAGCTCCAGTTGATACTTCTACAATAAAACTCCCATAACATTGTTGATGAATAAGCATACTTCTTAGTTTTAAAAGAAAAAAAAAGCATGGTAAATATACCAGATCAACCATCATAATTTTTTTATTCCTGCTTAGACTTGCTTTATGCTATAGAACAAGACCTTTGGTCAAGATCCTCAAGCCACTGTTTAACACTAAACACATCAGCCCACCTAATGTATATGAGGGAATTTTTGTTTGAACTTAGCTTTTATTTAAATGACAAAAATATTTCATTTTTATCTAATACCATCATTAAACAAATTCATCCCAAAACTCCACAGTCTAAAATTCTGTATACAGCAGGGACATCTTCCCTAATAGTCCCTGATAAACTAGCACAGTAGATTTCATTAGGCACGTATGCTTCAAAGCAACATGAAATACTTAGAGCTATAAGAACTGTTGGAAAGTAAAATATTTCAGCAATTAAACTTTTTGATTTGTTTTCACATTCTAGACTAAGTCCATAAGAAGAACTAATGGCACAAATCTTCCTTGCAAACTCTACAGAGATTAAAAAATAAGAGGCTCTTCCTTGCTGAGATGCAAGCATATCTAGATGATTTAATAAATGTGTCACTTATTGTGAGGAAGCAAACACTTCAGTCCCTTGTATGCTGTAAAGAATATTGCTAACTGGTCACAAAAACTTCTTCAGGTCAATAACTAAATTTCTATGCAGCTATCTAGTTTTATGAGGCTTCCCTTTAGCTAACTGTTACCTCTAATTATGGTTTTTCATAATATTTTTAATTTTTATTTGGGAATTTCACATCATGAAACCAAAGCACACTCACTTCTCAGTCTTCTGCCCTCTTCCTCCCCACCCCTGTTGTCACCTTTGGGGTCTTTCCTGAAAAAAAAACAATTCCACTGGTGTTGCCCATATACTCACTGTAGAATGTTCCAACTCCTAGTGGCCAACCCTGTAAATAAAACTGAGTTGTCCTGTATCCACATCCCAGCCAGAGGCCATCAGTTGTGGAGAGCAATGCTTCAGCATCCATATCACAATTCTTAAGAATTCTCCTTGATGATTTTATGTATAAGCTGCTAGTTTTTTGAGGGGTGAAGTAGGGGTTGTCACAGAAGCCTTCTCTGTCCTCCTTTCTTGGCTGTGAGCCTGCAGTCATCAATACCATGGTAAAAGTAGCTTCCTTGCTCTTTGAAGTCACTGGGAACATACTACACATGGTTTCTGGCAACAACACGGGCTACAGACATCTACATGGTCTCAGGTGTCAGCACGTGCCACTGACATCAGTATGGTTTCCAGTGGCAATAGACCATGGACATCAACACAGCCCTCTGCCACTGTATGGGCCACAAACACCATCATAGCCTCTAGAAGCAGCACAGGCTGTAGGCATCCACATGGCCTATGGTGGTAGTACAGACCACAGATATCAACATAGATCACAACTGTGGTAGGGCTATGGGTTTAGACATGGCCCTTAGCAAGAAGCATGAACATAGACATAGCCATGGCCTCACATGGCAGCACAGGTCACTCACATCAACATGGTGCCCTGGAGGAATCATATCCCAGGGATATCAGCATGGCTTCGCACCGTGGCCCAGACCATATCTATCTGTATGACATTGGGTGATAACTCAGACTAGGGGCATCAACATGGATTCTGTAGGACCATAGACATCCATATGAACCTCTGGCTTCAACATGGCCTGGGACAGCAAACCATAGACACCAGTGTGGCTCCCAAAGGCAGCATGGACCTTAGAGGTCTCTGAGAAGGTCCCATTCAGGAAATGGATTATTCTTCATCTTGGAAATCTTATCAGTTGCTCAGAACCAGGAGAACTGTATTACTGGGAAGCATGCTCAGGGGCTGAGTTAGAGTGCAAGGTCTAGGCTACTGCATGACCACCCCAATGACATGTGATTTTATCCTGCTGTTATTGTGCAGCTTTGCAATTTCCAAGGTGATTAAGGCATTGAGCCTACGTTTAAAATCTTTTCAAAGAAGAGTCACCTCTGTTCATCATTCAATTGCTATTTGTCTTTACCCTTAAAAAATACCTGTTATTTTAAAGAACTTGTGTCACCCCCCTATGTGACACTCCCTAGGTAGTATAGAAATATGATTTTCTGGGACAGATAATTTCTCTCAGTCCATCCTCCTGCCAAATTTCATCCAAGGAGCAATGTGCACTTGTACTCTATGGATATCACATCTTATTGTCTCCTTCTTCCTTTTTTAATTATTCAAATCTTTAATAGATATACATATGCATTATATATTAATCATATATACCCCTACTACCTTCCTCTACCTACCCTGCATCTTTCTCCAATGTATCCCCCTTTCTGTGTCAAGTCTTCTATTCTTTTTAAAAATAATCCAGTGAGTCAACCTAGTGCTGCTCATATGTGCAAGTCTAGGGGTTTAGACATCAGTGTATGAGGAACTTGCCAGTGGTCACACCTCAAGGACAAATGATTCTCTCTCCTAAGCAGCACCAATTGCTAAAACTTCCTCAGTTAAGTGTGGAGCCTTTCAATTCCCCCCCCCACCCTCATTTCATGCTGAAATTTTTAACAGGCTTGCTCTTGTTCAGGTCTTGTATAAATAACCACAGTTGCTGCAAGTTCAGGGAGACAGTGATGTCAGCTCCAGAGGGTACCACTTCATAGCATTCCTCTCCATTCTCTAGCTCTTACATTCTGCTCCCACTCCTATGAAGTTCTCTAAGTCTTGGGAAGGGGTGAATTATATATGTCCTGTCTATGGCTGACCACTCAGTTACTAATTCACAGCACTTTAAACAGGTACGAGTCTCTGTGTCATCCACTACCCGCTGGCCGTCTTAAAAGGAAATAAGCAGTGTGACGGGATGCAAAATTCTTTACTTCAAGAAAAAAAGCTAATATTTGCTCAGCTCAGACTTTTATATGACCTTAGTTTTGGAGTTCATGTGAATAAAAAGCCAAGGACAATGCTTAGTTATTAAGAGTTCTTAGATTGTTTTTACCTCAATTAAATCTCAGAAGTATTTATTTAAAAATATCACCTATTGTGAAGTGTTGATGATTTCACCATCCCTGACTTCAAGCTGTATTATAGAGCTATAGTTCTGAAAACAGCTTGGTATTGGCACAAAAATAGACAGGTAGACCAGTGGAATCAAATTGAGCACCCTGTGATTAATCCACAAGCCTATGAACAGCTGATTTTTGACAAAGAAGCTAAAATATACAATGGAAAAGATAGTATCTCCAACAAATGGTGCTGGCATAACTGGATATTGGCATGTAGAAACTGCAGATAGGTCCATGTCTATAGCCATGCACAAAACTTAAGTCCAAATGGATCAAAGACCTCAACATAAATCCAGCCACACTGAACCACTTTGAAGAGAATGTTGGAGGTACTCTTGAAGGAATTGGTTCAGGAGACTGCTTCCTGAACATAACACCAATAGCACAAATACTGAGATGGACAATTCATAAATGGGACCTCCTGAAACTGAGAAGCTTCTGTAAGGCAAAGGACACAGTCAGCAAGACGAAAAGGCAACCCACAGATTGGGAAAAGATATTCACTAACTCCACATCTGACAGAGGGCTGATCTCTAATATTTGCAAAGAACTCAAGAAGCAAGTCTCAAAAACACCAAAGGATCCAATTAAAAATTGGGGGACTGAACCAAATAGAGAATTCTCTTTGGAGGAGTCTAAAATTGCTGAGAAACACTTAAGAAAGTGCTCAACACCCTTAGTCATTAGGGAAATTCAAATCAAAATAACTCTGAGATATCAAGTTACTCCTGTCAGAATGGCTAAAATAAAAAACCCCAAGGACTTTTATGCTAGAGAGGATGTGGGGGAAGGGGAACACTCTTCCATTGCTGGTGGGAGTGCCAACTTGTACAGCCACTTTGGAAATCAATATGGAGATTCCTCTGGAAAATGGGACTCAAAGTCTACCACAAGACCCAGCAATTCCACTCTTAGGCATATGCTTAAATGATGCCCATTCATACAGGAAGTCTGTTCCAGTATGCTCATAGCAGCATTATTTGTAATAGCCAGATCCTGGAAGCACCCTAGATGCCCCACAATTGAAGAGTGGATAGAGAAAATGTGGTACACTTACACAATGGAGTTCTACTCAACGAAAAAAAAAATAGAATCTTGAAATTTGTAGGCAAATGGATGGCACTAGAAGAAACCATCCCGAATGAGGTAACCCAGTCACAAAAAGACATGTACCCACTCATATATGGATTGTAGGCTTGAAACAGGGATTGCTAGCGAGAGAGTCTGGGAAACAAAGAGGACCCTAAGAGAGATATTCATGGATACCCAGAGAAGGGGACTCGGACAGAGTCTTTTGAGAGGATGGGAGCTTGAGGGAGGTGGGAGGAAGCTGGGAGAAAGAGAGGGGGTGAAGAGGAGGGGAGAGGAGGACATGGGGGAGTAGGATTATTGAGTAGGGGCAAGAATAGAGGAGAGAAGGATGAGAGACACCATAATGGAAGGAGCCATTATAGGTTTGAAGAGAGATCTGGCACTAGAGACATGTTCAGAGACCTATAAGGATGACACCAGCTGGAAACCTAAACAATACTGGAGAGGCTACCTTAAATGCCCTTCCCTGATAATGTGATTGATGACTTCCTTGTATGCCATCCTAGAGCCTTCATCCAGTGGCTGAAGGAAGGAGAGGCAGACTCCCACAGCTAAACACTGAACTGAACTTCTGGAAACAAGTTGCAGAGAGGGATGAGTGATGAGCTAAGGGGTTATGACTTAGAGGGTGAAGCCTACAGAAACACCTAACCTCAACAATGGGGAGCTCATATACCCCACACTGATAGCTGAGAGGCCAGCATGGGACTGATCTAGACCCCCTGAACATGGGTGTCAGTGAGGAGGCCTCAGCATCCTTTGGGGCCTCAGGCAATATATCAGCATTTAGCCCTGTGGGAGCCCATTCCACGTGGAGGGATGCTATCTCTACCTGGACACATGGGGGAGGGCCTAGGCCCTGCCCCAGATCATATGACAGACTTTAGAGATCCTCTGTGAAGGGCATCATCCTCCTTGGAGAGTGGAGTGGGGATTGGAGGAGGGGTTGGGGAAGGTTGAAGAGTGACAGGAGAGGACAGGAGGGAGAGGGAGCTGGATTGACATGTGAAGCAAACTTGTTTCTAATTTAAATTAAATAAAAATTAAAAAAAATAAATACTGCAATTTTTTTACATGTGAGTATCTCTGTGTCTGTGGGAGCATATGCTATACATGTGGAGATAATCGTGAAAGTCAGAACAGGTTTTTCCTAGTGCTGGAGTTACAGGCAGTGGTGAGCTGTCAGACATGGGGGCTGGGATCTGAACTTGGGTCCTCTGAAGAACAAGTATTCTTAACCATTAAGATATTACTCCAGCACCGTGATAATTTAATTATAACATAGGTTATTGTATATCTTCTACCTCAGAATTAAAACATTTCCTTTTGGAGAGAAGAAGGAAGTTCATAAAACTCAGAGTTTGAGAAATCTACAAGACTCAGAAAGTTACAAGACTCATAGGGCTGATGTTTTAATTTAAAAAGTGCTTCAAGAGAGAAAGACACCATGTGACAGAGCTCACATGGAGGTTTGTATTTTTAAGGGACAGTGAATGGGAAAAGGATGGAGGGGAGGGGGAAACCAGCCTCTGGGGACAGGAGCAGCAGAAGAGAAAAGAGAGACAGAGGTGGGAATGATAAAGAGACAGGCAGAAAAGTAGACAGACAATGAGAAAAAGGGAGAGAGAGAGAGAGAGAGAGAGAGAGAGAGAGAGAGAGAGAGAGAGAGAGAGAGAGAGAGAGAGAGAGAGATATGGGATGTGGGCAGGGCCCTTCAACAGCCTATGTTCCTGTAAGTAGCTTCTTTCTCATCCTCATATAAGAAAATGGGATAAATTCATTGATTCTCCACTGGTTATTAATAGCCTATATGAGATCAATATATTTTTGGTTCATGTCTCCCCAGGAAAAGTCATTCAACCCAAGAGATACTCTCAACTATGATACCTATATACAGGACAAGCTCTCAATTCTAAGGAGCAGTATATCCAAAGACAACCTATTCAGAAATGTCTACAGGTGCCAAAAAGCCAGTTCTACGTTTTATCTATCTATCTATCTATCTATCTATCTATCTATCTATCTATCTATCTATATCTATATATCTAACTATGTATGTGATTGTTATTAAAAGCTAGAGATGGTAGCAAATCATGTTCTGTTATGGAATAAGCCATTGTTGAGTACAAACACATTTTGCCTTTTGATTTTACCCACTCTTAGCATCTGTGAACCTTACAAGCATTGGCTGCCCACAAATGTTCTTCATGGGTCTGCAACCATAGCACATCTGTATGAAGGGCATTCACTTCATGGCTTTGATGAAAGATATCGCAAAGCTGCCCTAGAGGGGGATTCACATTTGGTTCTCTGCTGAGATAATAGACATTTTCCCTATTTCAGGTGGTATATGAAGCGCCTTTCTCTCTGAGTGTCTCAGGGGACACACTGGGTTCCTGACAAGCATCATAAGAACTCATTCACATTCTTTCTTTCTCTCCCTCCTTCTCTCCTTCCCTCCCTTCATCTCCCTCTTTCTTTCCTTCTCCGTCTCTACCTCCCTCTTCCTCTTTCTTCTTCCTTTCTCTCACAACATTCGTTTTATACACTAGGATTTTTCTGGTCTTTTTCACACTTCCAAGAGGACCAGACAGGAAGGACAATTGAACTCAGGCTCCCTGCTTTGCTGACAAGCTGCTTTTTTTTCTAAGTTCCGCACCTCCTCACTGAAAGCTCTCCCAGAAGCATCAATACTGTGACCACTTGTACCTCTGTAAGCATTTAATCAATGCATAACCAAACTGTAAGCAGAAAAAAGGAAATCAGTACAATGTTAGGCAATGTCCCAGTTACAGCTGGGAATGCTTCCTATATCAATAGGCATTATGCAATGCAAGTAACAGTATACATACAGAGCAGGTTGTACTTATATATTTACATATATGTAATGTATACATATATTTATATAATTACACACACACATATATATATAATGTATACCTATATATACAATAATTAAAGAAAAAGGCCATGAATTTGAAAGAGAACAAGGGGTAAGTTACATGGAAGGGTTTGGAGAAAGGAAAGGGAAGGGGAAATGTGTAATTTAGACTATAATCTAAAAGAATGAAATGAATTTTAAAATTTATGAAAAAATTAAATTAAATTAAAAACAATAGACATTTTATTTATTGCTTTGTCTATCATTCATTTCTTATATCATTTCCAGGCTTCACTTCCACAAATTGGGAGATCTATGCAATTGAGGGTGGTTTCTGAGACACGGGAGTCCTTCAGAACATTCAGATTTAGCTGCACTTCAAGGATCCTGAAGGTTACTATTATTTTTTTGTAATTTCTCTCACTATTGCCAGGACTCCTTCAGACATAAAACTAAGGGAGATCCGATGAGGGAGGTCCTTCTGTATGCTGTGAATATATATTTCTCTTATTGGTTTAATAAATGCTGATTGGCCAGTAGCCAGGCAGGAAGTATAGGCAGGGCTACAAGATGAGGAGAATTCTAGAGAGAGGATGGGGAGAGGAGCCATGGGGAGATGCCATGTAGCTATCCAGAAGATAGGATGCTGGGCACCCTCAGATAAGATAAGGCCATGTAAAAATACATAGATTAATACTTACGGTTAATAATTAAGAGAGCTAGCAAGTAAGATGCCTAAGCCATCAGCCAAGCAGCTTATACTTAATATAAACTTCTGTGTGTTTATTTGAGGCAAACAGCTACAGGACCAGGCAAGGCAGAACCTCCATCTACAAGGCTCAAGCATAGAAAAGTCACACAAGGAGACTTTATTTCAAAAGAAAGAACATGGAAGCCCAATGTTCATTCTTTACTCCCTTCATCCTGGAGGATTATTTCTCTTGGCCTTTAGCATGTCTGGTTGCAGATTTTACACTCTGTCCCAAGAGGATATAAGACCTTCTTTCTGAAAGGAATGATTTTAGGGACATTTTGGGGGAGTTACAGGTTTATGACTCTTGAGCTTCATATGAAATCGTGGTGTCCCAACTGCATAATGACAAAGAGTTCTGACTGATCCCAAAATGTCACAGCTTTTAAGGGTAGAAGATACATTACTGGGACAGCTTCTAATCTACACCCCTTGAAATCACAGAACTCAATAATTTTACACCATTTATTTGTGTGTGTGTGTGTGTGTGTGTGTTTGTGTGTGTGTGTGTACAGTAGCATGCATGCAGAGGACAGAAGACATTTGCCAGATTTAGTTCTTTCTTTCTACCACGTGGGTCCCAGGGGTTGAGTTCAGGTCATCAAGCTTAGTTGCAAGCACCTTCACCTACAGGGTTTCCTCCCCAGCCCAGAACTTCCATGTTTAAAAAAATTAGTAACATGTACTTTTATTCAATCTTGCTGATCAGTACATGTCTACCATTTTTTGAATTGATCGGTGGACTGAACACAGATCAGCAGAGGTATGTAAGTCCTTGATCTTGAGTACAAGTGTACATTCCACCATTTCCTTCCAATTGACTACACAATCTGGGTCAAGAGTAGAGATGAAAATTCAGTGTAAGCTTTAACTCATGTGAACATGTTTCTTTTAAAGCTGCACTGCCTATGTATGATTTTCCTCACACTGTTTGCACATTTGCCAAGAGTTGACTCATGCTCAGTGCAGTAATTGATTAATCCAACTATAAAATTAAATATCTGTTTGAGTACATCTTCAAAAAGTAATTGCTTTCTCATAATGTATGCCATTAAGTGTGGCATTAAGCATTGTCATTTAACAAAGGAATGTTGTCAACAACGTATCCTATTACTCAAAGAGCAATAGAATATAATTATCTCTGAGTTTGTTTCTACAAAGTCTTTGAAAATGTGTTGTTTAATCTTCCCTTTTCCTTGGAAAACCTACTTTTGAATAATGACTCTAAAGTTTTTGACATCCAATCAGAACTAATCAAGTCAGTATTGATAAAATGATTCTGTGCCTGCTATGAAATCTCTGCTTGGTTAACTTTGTACTGAGACTTAAGCTAGTCCTTTGAGGAAATAGATTGTCAAAAGTCTGTGTAGTCCAGCTTTCTAATGGCCATTATTGTATCTCCTATTCATCAGTTTTTTGTTTGTCTGTTTTGGTTTTGGTTTAAAGATAGGGTTTTACTAAGTTGCCCAGGATGGTGCCAAATTCGCAGTTTTCTTGTTTGAATCAAATATCTGAGATATCTGACACATATCTGTAGATATGTGTTAACATCCTTGCTATTTGCTCCAGTTTTAAGTGGATTTCCCTGAAATCACTATGAACTCAGTGGCTGGTGTACCTATATTCACGTGCAGTTTTTCTACTCAACTCCTGTTCAGAGTCAATATTAATTATTCATTTATTCTGTTGCTGTTCTTATAATCACTCTGTTATAGATATTATTTTTAGAATCTTTGTCTGAAAGAAGTGTTAGTAGAACACAATCTAACAGTAAAAATTAAAATTTCAATAAATGCAAATTAAAAGAAAACAATAGCAAGAAAACTGTCTAGAAAAGCCCTGCATTATTAAGAATATTCTATGGATAGAATTGACATTGATGTATATTACTAATGATTAAGAACAAAATTGCTAATAATAACAACTTTTATGGGGTTATCTTAAGATATAAATTAATAATTATGCTAACGTGTTTCTTCCTTTTGTTTTTCTAAGGCAAAAAACCTGCAAATAGTAGTTCATGAACCATACTTTAAAATACTCTATTCTCTTTTGTTTTTACTATAGTATCTACTAGTCATTTAAAATACTGTCTTTTCTTCTTCCTTGTTTTGTTTTTATCATAGCATTTACTACTCACTTATTTAAGCTTAGAGGAAATTAAAGCAACAAGCTTAGTGATTAAGTTTTGCATCAAAACAAATATGATACAATTACCACTGGCATAAACACTCACAATAGAGGTCATCACTGATATAATCAATGTCAGCAGTAAGAGTTAGATATATGCGGCCTAATTGTTTGTGTCATTAAACAGATATTAATTAAATTCTGTGGGCAAATATTTCACAGATCAGTTACCTGTAGGAACCCTGAAATTCGACAAAGAGGCTAAGAACCCATTAGTTTTGGGGCATCTATGATATTTCTGTTGTAATAATGGACTGTTTTTACTCCTGAGAAGCATTATAAACAATAATAAGACAAAGTTCAGTTATTTTGTGAACATTTTTGAGGAGGATTCAAGCATAGTCATGTTAAGAGCTCCTCTTCTCCCCAAGGCATTGCTTCACACATTCATTAATCCCCACCAAGGACATGAAGCTGCAATGCCAAAATTCTTTATTTCTTGCTAGACACATTTTGGAACAAATATTATTTATGAAAAGCTCTGAACAGATTTTGAATTTCTGAAAGTGATAGAAGGACACATTTCTACTTGTTCAGCATGGTGAGAATAAGTCTTTTATCTAGTGTCTCCTGGCCACCTATGTGTTGGGTCTATTGGGTGAGTTTTACACATCAGTACTTTGCCTGCTCATATGTTACCTCCAATTCTAGAATAATACTTGTCACAGAATATCATGTCATATCATATCATATATCATAAAGCTTTGTATAATCCTACAGAAGAAGTCTATAAAATTTAGATCAGTAGTGTAGTATTTGTTAGATAATCTCCCAAGGACATGGTAAAAAAATTAAAATCACTGTTTCTGGAACACAATATGCTTATATGACTCCATTTCTCTAACAAAATAAATGAGTCAGCCCAACTTTATGAAGAGGCTCATTTAGCTTACAGTTTTGGAGATTGAAGGTCCAAAGACTTTTATGTCTTGACAAAGAATCTCCTTGCCTGACTCAGCTTATGGTGGATAGCAATGATGAGAGCATATGTGTGAAAAAGAGATCACCTCTCATGCAGGTCAGCGAATGACCAGGCTTCCATTGTTCATTACAAAAGCATGGCCACAATTAGCCTGATTATATTCTGCTGTATTCTACTAAAATGTCTTATAACATCTCTATACCATCAAACTGACCAAGTTTCTAACGCATGAAGTGATGTAAAACATCGAGAGACATCTATATCCTAGCCATGCTCTTATTCAAGAGCCTCAAATTATTTGATGATTTCCTAGGGTAGTGATATTGATGGTCTAAGGCTGTTTCCTTGTATCAGGACAATATCTATTTAAATACATGAGTGAGAGCCTGGAACGTGCCTCAGAGAAAAAAGAGATTCACATGGAAGCATGAGAACCACAGTTAATACCTCCAGGACCAACATAAAAACCAGACAGGCATGGCAGTACCCTGTAACCAGATCCCTGAAGAAAGCTACACTGGTGAGAACCAGTAAGCTCTATGGTCAGCCACAGACTCTGCCTCAAAAAACATAAGTGGAGAATAATTAAGGAGGATTATCCGTGTCAACTTGTATTCCCACAAGCACACACACATATGAGCATACACACTCACACATATTTATAGGCCACTTCCTTGTGAACATACATGTTTTCTCTCTGTCTCTCTCTCTCACACACACTAACAAAAATGTGGTGATTTCTAGGATAAGTTTGCTTTCTGAAAGATGGAAGAAACAAGTCAGAATCACCAACTAAGGAAAAAAATGGAGGCACAATGAAATAGAAAACCTCTCAAACATTGAGTCATTAATTAAATTGCTCACTACTAAAACATGCACTCCTTCTCTAAGTAGAAAAAATGGCAACAAAAAATTCAGTTTCCATTGTGTGGATTTTTTAAAAAAAATCTCTTCCTGTAGAGCCCATGAAGTATTAAATTTTAATGCCACAGCAGTATCCTAATTTCTAAAAATGACTTCCAGAAACAGATTAAGGGCCCTGCAGGTGGGAAGCATATTGTGGGTTCCCTGGGAATACACTGTGAGAACAAAATGGTGGACAAATGCATCTAGCCAATTGGAAGCATTCTCTTCCACATTTCTTAGCATCCGTCTATGGAAGAAATGTAATTTAAATTTTTCAAAACTAATTTCATTTTAATTTTTAATTATCTGGTGTCTATCAAATCTCACAGTTAATTAACTTTTCATACTGGTCTACATCTCTTAATTATAAGCTGTCACTCTGCAGTAAAATTTAGCAGACTAATCTAAAAATGTTAAGGCCAAGTTCTATGACATATTTAATAGATTTTATAAGGTAAAAAGCCTTATTATATCCATTTGATATTAAATAATAAGATTAAAAATTGGTATTTCAGAAATTCTAAAATAAATTTTTATACTCATCCCAACATATACATATACCTGAGAATGTTACTGGTTATGAATAGGAAATTACTATTATAGTTATTTAAATTTGAAGTTCTTTGAAGAGATGATTCACTCTTTGTTAGCTTTTGATTTCTCCCACAATAACCATCTAAATGTTTTTCATGACTATTTAACAACTAAGAATATTATTGGAGTAAGCAACTACTTTCTGATTGGATATAAAGCTTATTCTACAAGATTGAACTCACTGCTCTATGGCTAACTGCTACAAACATTGATATGCTAAATGGACATAGTAACAACATGCCCCCTAAATTCTTATATTTTATGGGGAGGACTATGCAATAGATTGGTTTCAAACCAATTCTATGATTGTGTGTGTATACATTGAACAAAACATTTAAAAATAATGGTTTCTTCTGGCAATTTCTACAGTTTCAAATGTAAATCTCAGGATTCTTGCGTGAGTACGAAAGATCAAACAAACAAAACTAATAATTTAAACAAAGGATGGAGTCTTTCCTTATGTATTAACGGTTGAACATGTGATATATGTAGGATTCTACAAATATTTAATCAAGCTTAAATGGTTAAATACAGCCAAATTAAGTAGTTCATGTACCGCGAGATCTCCCAACATTTTTCCAGAAATTTCTATGATAAATGAAGGTAGTATTGACTAGCTATATAGCAGAAAGGACCTTGGTTGCTCCATACTTTATTTTTTTCTTTTTTTATCATTTTTTATTTTAATTTTAAATAGCTTGTCTTACATGTCAATCCCAGTTCCCTCTCCCTCCCCTCCTCCCGCACTCCCCTTCCCCCCCCTCCCTCCCACCCTATTGCCAAATCCTTCCACATAGGGGATATCTAGAGTCTATCATTTTACTCTTGGTAGGGTCAAGGCACTCCCCTAAGAGTCCAGGCTGAGAGAGCATCTCTCTTTGTGCTATAGGCGCATGAAGACAGTTTGTATACCAGGGATAGACACTGATCCACGGCTCAGGGCCCCATAGGTTGCCCAGGCCTTCTCACTGACACTCACATTTGGGGGGGTCCAGATCAGTCCCATGCTGGCCTCCCCACTGTCGGTCTGGGGTCCAAGAGCTCTCCCCTGTTCAGATCAGCTGTCTCTGCTGGTTTTGCCAGCCCATTCTTTGCCAATTTGCTCATCACTCCTCTCTCTCTGTCACTGGGTTCCTTGGGTTCAGTTCAGTGATTAGTTGTGTGTTTGCCTCTGCTTCCATCAGTCACAGGATGAAGGCTCCCAGGTGGTTATAGACATCAAGTTCATTATCAGGAATGGGCATTCGAGGTGGTCCCTCCACTATTGCTTAGCTTGCCAATTGATGTTATACCTTTAGATTACTAGAGGTCACTCTGGTGCCTGATCTGTCTTCGATCCTATGATTCCCTCTTCCCCCTATTCTACCCCCACCCCCTCAACTTCCTGTTCCCCCATGACCAACTCCCTTCCTCTTTACCCCCTCTATTCTTCCCAGGTCCCACTCCCCCCCACCCCTCGCCGTGTTCCCCATCCATTCAGAGGATCTTGTCTCCATCCTTTTCTCTTGGGTACTATGCATATATGCATATCTTTTAGGTTCTTTCCTGTTTCCCAGACTCTCTATCTGCGGAAGTGCAGACTGGCACTATCCTGATCCATATATAAAATCCATATATGAGTGAGTACATACCATGTTTGTCTTTTTGCGACTGGGTTACCTCACTCAGGATGGTTTCTTCCAGTGCTATCCATTTCCCTGAGAATTTCAAGATTCCATTGTTTTTTTCTGCTGGGTAATACTCCATTGTGTAAATGTACCACATTTTCTCTATCCACTCTTCAGTTGAGGGGCATCTAGGTTGCTTCCAGGTTCTGGCTATTACAAATAATGCTGCTATGAACATAGTGGAGCAGATGCCCTTGTTGTATGAACCTGCCTCATTTGGATAAATGCCTAAGAGTGGAATTGCTGGGTCTAGTGGTAGATTAATTCCCATTTTCCTGAGGAATCTCCATACTGATTTCCAAAGAGGCTGTATGAGTCGGCATTCCCACCAGCAGTGGAGGAGTGTTTCTCTCTCTCCACATCCTCTCCAGCATAAATTGTCTTCGTTGTTTTTGATTCTAGCTATTCTGGCTATTCTGGCAGGAGTAAGATGGTATCTCAGAGTTGTTTTGATTTGCATTTCCCTGATGGCTAAGGATGTTGGGCACTTTCTTAAGTGTCTCTTGGCCATTTTAGCCTCCTCTACTGAGAATTCTCTATTTAGCTCTGTACCCCACCTTTCAAGTGGATCCTTTGGTGTTTTGGAGACTTGTTTCTTGAGTTCTTTGTAAATTTTGGAGATTAGCCCTCTGTCAGATGTAGGGTTAGTGAATATCTTTTCCCATTCTGTGGCCTGCCTTTTTGTCTTTTTGACTGTGTCCTTTGCCTTACAGAAGCTTTTTAGTTTCAGAAGGTCCCATTTGTTAATTGTTGATCTCAGTGCCTGTGCCACTGGTGTTATGTTTAGGAAGTGGCCTCCTGTACCAACTCGTTGAAGAGTATCTCCCACTTTCTCTTCTAAAAGTTTCAGTGTGACTGGATGTATGTTGAGATCTTTGATCCATTTGGACTTAAGTTTTGTACAAGGCGATAAACATGGATCTATCTGCAGTCTTCTGCATACCAGTACCCAGTTATGCCAGCACCATTTGTTGAAGATGCTTTCTTTTTTCCACTGTACAGTTTTAGCTTCTTTGTCAAAAATCAGGTGTTCATAGGTGTGTGGGTTAAAATTAGGGCTTTCGATCCGGTTCCATTGGTCTACCTGCCTATTTTTGTGCCAATACCAAGCTGTTTTCAGGACTATAGCTCTATAATAGAGCTTGAAGTCAGGTATGGTGATGCCTCCTGAAGTTCCTTTATTGTATAGGGATGTTTTGCCTATCCTGGGCCTTTTGTTTTTCCATATAAAGTTGATTAATGTTCTTTCCAGGTCCTTGAAGAATTGTGATGGAATTTTGATAGGGATTGCATTGAATCTATAGACTGCTTTTGGCAAGATTGCCATTTTTATTATGTTGTTCCTACCAATCCAAGAGCATGGGAGATCTTTCCATTTTCTGGTATCTTCTTTGATTTCTTTCTTCAAAGACACAAAGTTCTTGATATACAGGTCTTTCACTTCCTTGGTTAACATTATCCCCAGATATTTGATGCTGTTTTTGGCTATTGTAAAAGGTGATGTTTCTCTGATTTCCTTCTCAGTCACTTCATCATCTGTATATAATAGGGCCCCTGATTTTTTTGAGTTTACCTTGTATCCTGCCACATTGCTGAAGGTGTTTATCAGCTCTAGGAGTAACCTTGCGGAGTTTTTTTGGGTCACTTATGTAAACTATCATATCATCTGCAAATAGTGAAAGTTTGACTTCTTCTTTTCCTATTTGTATCCCCTTTATCTCCTTTTGTTGTCTTATTGCTGTAGCTAGAACTTCAAGTACAATATTGAAGAGATATTGAGAGAGTGGACAGCCTTGTCTTGTTCCTGATTTTAGAGGAATTGCTTTGAGTTTCTCTCCATTTAGTTTGATGTTAACTGTTGGTTTACTGTATATTGCTTTTATTATATTCAGGTACGTTCCTGTTATCCCTGATCTCTCTAGGACCTTTATCATGAAGGGGTGCTGGATTTTGTCAAAGGCTTTTTCAGCGTCTAGTGAGAAGATCATGTGGTTTTTCTTTCGCAATTTGTTAATATGGTGGATTACATTGATAGATTTTCTAATGTTGAACCATCCCTGCATTCCTGAAATGAAGCCTACTTGATCATGGTGGATGATTTTTCTGATGTGTTCTTGAATCCGGTTTGCGAGTATTTTATTGAGTATTTTTGCATCAATGTTCATGAGGGAAATTGGTCTATAGTTCTCTTTCTTAGTTGTGTCTTTGTGTGGCTTGGGTATCAAGGTAATTGTAGCCTCGTAGAAAGAGTTTGGCAGTGAGCCTCCTGCTTCTATAGTGTGGAATACTTTGACGAGTATTGGAATGAGCTCTTCTTTGAATTTCTGGTAGAATTCTGCACTGAAGCCATCTGGGTCTGGGCTTTTTTTGTTTGGGAGACTTTTGATGACTGCTTCTATTTCATTAGGGGTTATAGGTCTGTTTAGATTATTTATCTGTTCTTGATTTAGTTTTGGCAAGTGATATCTATCCAGGAAATTGTCCATTTCCTTTAAATTTTCAAATTTTGTGGAGTACAGATTTTCAAAGTATGCCTTGATGATTCTCTTGATTTCCTCAGAGTCCGTTGTTATGTCCCCTTTTTCATCCCTCATTTTGTTAATTAGCATGCTCTCTCTCTGTCTTTTGGTTAGTTTGGACAGAGGTTTGTCTATTTTGTTGATTTTCTCAAAGAACCAACTCTTTGTTTCATTGACTCTTCTCAGTGTTTTCCTGGTTTCTACTTGATTGATTTCAGCCCTCAATTTGATTATTTCCTGGAGTCTGCTCCTCCTGAGGGAGTTTGCTTCTTTTTGTTCTAGAACATTCAGCTGTGCTATTAATTCTCTAGTATGACTGTTCTCCAGTTTTTTCATGTGGGCACTTAGTGCTATAAACTTTCCTCTCAGCACTGCTTTCAAAGTGTCCCATAAGTTTGTGTATGTTGTGTCTTCATTCTCATTGAAATCGAGGAAGTCTTTAATTTCTTTTTTTATTTGTTCCTTTACCCAGGGATGGTGCAATTGTGCATTGTTCAATCTCCATGAATTTGTAGGGTTTCTGCGATTTGTGTTATTGTTGAATTCTAATGTTAATGCATGGTGGTCTGATAAGATGCAGGGGGTTATTCCAATTTTTTTGTATCTGTGGAGATTTGCTATGTTTCCTATTATGTGGTCAATTTTAGAGAAGGTTCCATGTGGTGCCGAGAAGAAGGTATATCCCTTTGTATTTGGGTGGAGTGTTCTATAGATGTCTGTTAAACCCAGTTGGGTCATAACTTCTATTAATTCTTTTGTTTCTTTGTTAAGTTTCTGTCTGCAGGTCCTGTCTAGAGGTGAGAGCGGAATGTTGAAGTCTCCTACTATTAGTGTGTGAGATTTTATGTGCATTTTGAGCTTTAGTAATGTTTCTTTCACCAATGTAGGTGCCTTTGTATTTGGGGCGTAAATGTTTAAAATCGAGACTTCGTCTTGATGTATTTTTCCTTTGATGAATATGAAGTGCCCTTCTTCATCTCTTTTGATTGATTTTAATTTGAAGTCTAATTTGTTAGATATTAGGATTGCTACGCCCGCTTGTTTCTTGGGGCCGTTTGATTGGAAGATCTTTTCCCAGCCCTTTATTCTGAGATAACGTCTGTCTTTGGTGTTAAGATGTGTTTCTTGTATACAGCAGAAGGAAGGGTTCTGTCTTCGTATCCATTCTGCTAGTCTGTGTCTTTTTATAGGCAAGTTGAGGCCGTTGACATTGAGGGATATTAATGACCATTGATTGGTGATCCTTGTTTGCGCTTGATTTATTGTTAGTGAAGTTATTTTGTGTAGTTTCTCCTCCCTTTTTCTTTTGGTGTTTTGTAAAGTATGATTATATATTGCCTGTGTCTTTGTGAATGTAGTTATCTTCCTTGGCTCTAGGTTTTCCTTCTAGCATTTTCTGTAGAGCTGGATTCATGGATACGTATTGTTTAAATCTGGCTTTGTCATGGAATATTTTGTTTTCTCCATCTATGGTAATTGAGAGCTTTGCTGGATATAGTAGTCTGGGCTGGCATCCTTGTTCCCTTAGCGTTTGTAGGACATCTGACCAGGATCTTCTGGCTTTCATCGTTTCCATTGAGAAATCAGGTGTAATTCGGATAGGTCTGCCTTTGTATGTTACTTGGCCATTTTCTTTAGCTGCTCTTAATATTTTCTCTTTACTCTGTAGGTTTGATGTTTTGATTATTATATGGCGAGGTGACTTTTTCTGGTCAAGCCTATTTGGTGTTCTGTAAGATTCTTGTACTTTCATAGGCATATCTTTCTTTAGGTTAGGGAAGTTTTCTTCTATGATTTTGTTGAATATGTTTTCTGTACCTTTAAGTTGAAGTTCTTCACCTTCTTCTATACCTATTATTCTCAGGTTTGGCTTCTTCACTGTGTCCCATATTTCCTGGATATTTTGTGTTAAGGATTTGTTGGTTTTGAGATTTTCTTTGGTTGACGACTCTATATCCTCTAATGAGTCTTCAACACCTGAGATTCTCTCTTCTATCTCTTGTATTCTATTGGTGATACTTGCATCTGTAGTTCCAGACCGTTTACCGAGGTTTTCTATTTCCAGCATCCCTTCATTCTGTGTTTTCTTTATCGTTTCTATTTCAGCTTTCAATCCTTCAACTGTTTGAGCTGTTTCCTTAATTTTCTTGGTTGTTTTTTCTTGGTGCTCTTTAGATTCTTTGAGAGATTTGTTTATTTCTTGAATTTTTCCCCCATTTCATGGATTTTTTTGTTTGTTTTTTCTTCTATTTCTTTAAGGGATTTCCTCGTTTCTTCTTTGAGGGTCTCCATCATCTTCATGAAATAATTTTTAAGGTCTGTCTCCTCGTCTTCATCTATGTAGTGCTTTTCGGGTCTTGCTGGTGTTGGATCCCTGGATTCTGGTGGGGTCATGTTGGTGTTTCTATTGCTGAGTGATCTCTTATTCTGTCTTCTTCCCATCTCTTCTTCCAGTGGGTGCTGGTGGGGTCTTTCCGTCTCCACTGGTCTCCTTCCTTACTGCAGCTGAAGCTGGGGATGCTGAAGCTGGACTCGCTGGGGTTGGGGTCTTGGAGGGGCTGATCTCTTTCCTGTGTGGACGGCTCTTCTGGAAGCCAGGAGCAGCCCCGAAGATGGAGGGGGATGGGTGATGGGCGGGCGGTCCCCGCTGGAGACCCAATCTCACCTGAAGCTGGGCTCCCTGGGGTTGGGGTCTTGGAGGGGCTGATTTCTTTCCTCCATACTTTATTTTGATATAAAAACTCTCTGGGAAATCAGTGCCTAGATGTAGAGCTCAACCCCTACTGGTTGTGTTTCCTTTTCTTTTTAAATTAATTTTTATTTAAATTAAAACAAACTTATTTTACATACCTATCCCCATTTCTTCTTCCTCCCATCCTCCCACTCGCCCCACCATCTCCCTATCCCAACCCCCATCCACTCCTCAGAGAGGGTGAGGCTGCCCATGGGGGATCATCAAAGTCTGTCACATTATTTGGGACAGGACCAAGGCCCTCTCCTCTGTATCTAAGCTGAGAGTGTATCCCTTCATAGGGAATGGACTCCAAAAAGCCTATTCATGCACTAGGGATAAATATTGATTCAGCTGCTAGCAGTCCCATAGACAGTCCAAGACCCTGCATAAGACCAAACTAGGCCCTCTGAACATGGATGTCAGTTGAGGTTGGTTGTATTGTCATAGCTTATAAAAAGAAAGATTTTTAGAACTAAAATAGACATGCAAGACTATCTGGACTATCAAAAAATCCATCAAATGCAGGCCAAAAATGCCTCAGCTATCATTTTATCTGATTGGTTATCATTAAATTTACTCTACTTGATTTTGAATTAATCCAAAATTACAAATCAATTTTGAGTTTAAATGTAATTCTATTAACTTTTATTTCTATATATGATATAAATTTACTGAGTTTTACAGGCCTACCAGAATAATAGTAATAACTAAAACTACTTTATAAATAGAATTTTTTGAGATCTCCAAGTATACATTAATATAAAACAATCAAATAATACTGAAAATTAATCATGGATATAATTTAAAATGCTCTTTCATTTATATTTTTTGTTATTTAAAATTTATTATTAAAATGTTGAAGATTTAAAAAAATCACAAAGAAAAGTTATCTAGATTCAAAAGCTACTGAACACAATGACCTTCTTATATTACCAAATGGGCATTTTAAACAGAAACTGTGGAGCTGTACGCTGAGTTTCAAATTTTCACAATTGAAAATACTTTTATTCACTCATCCACCATCAAAAATGAGAACTCTGGGACAAATATGTCCTTCACACCTTCATAATGTGTTCACTGCCTATGTTTAGTCCTTCTTCCTCCAATATTTACCCTTGTGTGTTCTCTTTACTATGTTATTCTGTACCCACATGCATTTGCACACACACACACACACACACAGCTCAGCAGTAAAGCGTGCTTCTTGCTCCTCTAGAAGTCCTGACTTCAGCCCCCAGCTCCCAGGTTAGACAGTATGTAATGACCTGTATCCACAGCTCCAGGGTGTCTGACATCAGAATCTGAAGTCCACATTCACTAGCACATATGTGCACATACACCCGTACATAAATGCACAATAAATCAACCCTGTGTGTGTGTGTGTGTGTGTGTGTGTGTGTGTGTGTGTGTGGTTAGATTTCTGCATATGGGGAAAGGCATATGTTAAGCACGTGGGTTTATCGTGGGTTTATTTTTTTGAGATTGTGTTATCTCACTTAATGCTATTTATCCTAAGTCCATAAATTTTCCTGATTGCATGTTTCTTTAATGCTGAATAGTATTCACATATATATATGTACATATATATATGTATATATATATATGTATACACACAGATAGATAGAAAATAGATATAGAAGAAAGATAGTGATATCTATCTATATCTATATCTATATATATAGAGAGGCAGGCTTCGACCACAGCTGATACCATGTTAAAGGCACCATCCTGACCTTTAAACCTACTATGTTGGTCCAAACACCTGCCAAAATGGGAACAAAGACTTCCCGGGAAAGACTCCAGGAGAGCATCCAAGTCACAAGTCCCTAAAGGCATTAACCTTGCCTTTGGCTTCTGTACTTCCACTTCTTGCTAACTGAAGTGTGCCAACCAGGATACAGTTTTCATGCAAAAGAGACAAGGAGCTGGAAAACATGGTGCTGCACGATTTGTAGAAGCTCCCACGTGGCTCCCAGCAGGCACTAATGACTTTCTTTTTCGCTCTAAGCATGTCAGTGTGGTGGTCTCTGTTGGGCTTATCTTACAAATATTACCTTGCACACACACACACTCTTACACATTTATTTATATATGCACCAAATTTTTATTATATTAATCTGCTGACAGACAGCTAGATTTAATCCAATTCTTTTTGGAACAGTGAATAAATTGCAAGGGCTCAAAGCATTGATAAATTCCTTGACTGATGATTTGATGATTTGAATTATATTAGTGATGATTTGAATTACATTAGTGCTCAGTTGTCAATATTTGTTACTTCTTAATAATAATTATTATAACTTCAGTGTTACCGTTTGACTTGAAGCTGCTTGTATCTTTCACTGGCAATGGTCATTACTAATACAAATGCATTTCTCCCCACCAAATAAGTAAATCTCTGTAACCATACAATTCCAAACTTCAGATACTTATTTTTTATATATTGGTCAAAAAGGATCTTTTTATAATGTCTTGTTATATCTTACTAGTTTTATGCTAAGGCCTTATAAACCACCAAATAAGTAAATCTCTGTAACCATACAATTCCAAACTTCAGATACTTATTTTTTATATATTGGTCAAAAAGGATCTTATTATAATGTCTTGTTATATCTTACTAGTTTTATGCTAAGGCCTTATATAATTTAATAATTGCAATTTATTATTAAAACAAAAACTGTGGTTCCCTTAAACTTGAATCTTACATTACTGCATCAAAATAAAAGTTAGGTACAAAACATGATTTTTAAAAACCATATAAAATTTGCTTTAGTAATGTATTAAATACATTTCTACACCTCAGAAACATTTTGCTTGTGAACTATTACTTGGCACTTTAAAACAATAATTTGGTTTATTTCCTCTTCAATATTAAGGCAGAATTATTAACAGGTTTATGACAACTTTTCTTCAGCATAGACAGCTATAATTAAAACAGGAAGATGCGTGAAAACTGATGGTAGCTGACATAACGATTTAGGAAGATCCTCTACTAGTTAATATTCACAAACATCATGGAGAAAGGATCGACAGGTAAATAGAAAAATCACAGTGTGCACATCCTCCCAGTAAAAAGTTATGTATAACTTAAGAGGAAAAGAAATCTTTACTTCTTTGCTTTGTTTTGAAGACAGAATCTAGCTGTGCAGCCCTGGCTGTCCTGGAACATCTTATGTAGAACAGGGTGACTGAACTCACAGAGAACTACCTGCCTCTGACTTGAGGCTATGGGATTAAAAGTGTGCACCAAGACTAACAATCTTCTCTCATGTCCCCACTGTTTTGTTTTCTAGTTCTAAAACAGTTTGATTTCAGCTTCAAATCTGAACACTAGGCTTAAAGTATCCCTCCAGTACATACAGACAGTGACACAATGAAACCGAAAAGGAAATGAGTTACTACATAGCCAACATCACCCGTAAAACCCAAATCCATACTTTAATGAAGTCATAAAATACCACACTTTTCCATTTTGATTCTTAATGTGGCTTTAGGCATTTATAACTACAATAAAGGCATAAAATCAGCTCTTAAATATAGCCAACGACAAAGCAATAAAATTAAAGTGCCATATATTAATCTAGAGGAATAATTTTCTCGTTTCTCTTTCTCCTTCAATGAGCAAAGAAAACAGAAATAATGGATGTAACTAATTCCAGCACAAGGATCATCAGGCCCCTTTCAGTACACCACATGCCTAATATGCTCTGAATATGCTATGTTAATAACATTTTCCTAAAACACTCATTTCATGAGCACAGGAGACGTATGGTAATACACCCATAAAAAGGTTAAACTAATACAGTGGCCTTCTGAGGAGACAAGGAGTATGGGCACTTAGAAATGTGTCACAGGCCAGGCGGTGGTGGCACAGGCATTTAATCCCAGCACTGGAGAGGTAGAGGCAGGCAGATCTCTGTGAGTTCGAGGCCGGGCTGGACCGACAGCTTCCAAAACAATATAGAGAAACCCTGTCTCATAAAACCAAAAAAAAAAAAAAAAAGAAAGAAAGAAAGAAAGAAAGAAGTATGTTACAGTCACAATTCCAATAGTAAGCATATTAGAATGTTGAGTAAACAGAGAGGGAGGACTGATGACCAAAGGGATTAAGACTGGGCTGGTTTAACCCCCAGAAACAGCTGACCTAACAAAGGTTAACTCTGGGAATCCAGCATGGGACTGATCAAGACCCCCTGAATGTGGGTGTCAGTGAGGAGGCCTAGGTAATCTATTGAGCCTTGGGCAGAAGATGTGTATACCCATCCCGAGTATACACATGGACTTTGGACTCCCATCCAACAATGTGAGGTGCACTCTCACCCTGAACTCTTGGGGAAGGGTCTAGGCCCTGCCTTATATGAAATGACAGACTATGGACACCCCCACGGAGGGCCTCACCCTCCCTGGGGAAATGAGGGGATAATGGGGGGGATTGGGGGGAGGGCACGGGAGGAGGGGAGGGAAAGGGAGAGGGACCTGGAACTGACTTGTGAAGCAACCTTGTTTCTTATCTAAATTTAAACTGAAAAATAAATTAAAAAAACAAACAAAAAGAATGTTGAGTAAATAATATTTTCATTTCACTTTTCCCATCAGTGAACTGAGAACAGAAATATGATGTCATCTAACCTCACAATATGTACCATAACTGAAAGAGAAAGGCCCAATATTTAAAGGCTAAAGCTCTAAGCAAATAGAAATATATTTCCTGGAAGCCTTATCATCTGGATATGAACAGCAAATTCAAATAAAATGAGAAATGACTGCTAAGAAACACCCTACATCCCAGAAGTACATTTTTATGGATTTTTAACAATACCACCCAGGTAACTGACTTACGTGTGCTTGATTTGATCTTATTCTAAACCCTATAGCCCACATCTAGAAAGAGGACTTTGAGAGTATTTAACAAGCTTACAGTGTCTCAAAAGCAAACACCTGCAAAATTTGCTTCACTCACTTTCCAAATATTTCTATTCCATACCTCACTGTAACCACTAGGTTTCAGATGGCTGTTTTTTCACAGCTCCTACAGCTAGTGTTGAGTTCCATGATCCTGGTTATTTATGTATTTATTTATTGTGTGTGTGTGTGTGTGTGTGTGTGTGTGTGTGTGTGAGAGAGAGAGAGAGAGAGAGAGAGAGAGAGAGAGAGAGAGAGAGAGAGAGAGAGAATATGTCTACCATATCAACGCTATGGCATTCCTAAAGTGGACATAACATCTTATCTTTGTTCTCTGTTAAAAGTTCTAATAGTTCCTTAGTATGCTGATAATAGACTCTGTGTGTGTATGTGCGTGTGCGTATGTGCATGTGTGCGTGTGTGTGTGTGTGTGTATGTGTGTGTGTTGTTCTGGCACCTGCATATGTCTTCATTCTTCTACCCACTAGGTAATACCCAAACTCTATGCTCAAGCAAAATGGTAGAGGATTAATGAAGACTGCTGACTTTTTCACCTCCGTGCCTTGGCTTTTGTGCCTTCTGCCTGGGACTTTCCCTCCAACCTTCAGTAGCCTTTAGTTTTTGTTTGTCTAAAAGAATCAGTTAAGGTATTACTTTCTCTGAAACCCTCCTAGGTGATTAGATTCCAAGAACCATGCTTCCTGTGTGCTCTTGGGCATAGTATGTGTACTTTATTGTTGCATTTACTGTGCTATTATTTATTGTGTATCTGTGTCTTCACACGTAATGATTTATTCAGCTTAGTATTTCTGGTCCTGAAAATTTGGAGTATTTCCTGATTAGACATTTAGACATTGTTGTAAACATTATTTATTCTGATGTGTCTTACAAAAGAACTATTAAGGGTGACACCATCTTAATATGATCCAAGTAACTCAGGAAGTAACAAGAATTTACTTCTGCACTATTAAATTTATGTTCTGAGTTCTACCACATGACAAATGTCTTGTGTTCGCCTAGTTTATATAAGTTTTGCAGAACAAAATCATTCCTATTTTTCTGCCAAGGTACAGTTCAATAATGCATTTCTTTGTTCGTAGTTTCATTGCTACCATGAGCTACTGCTAGACCAAGAAACTCAGATTGTTATAAACTGAATTTTTTAACAGTATCTTTTGAGAAAAAATAACATATGTTTCCTTATTTATTATTTTCTTGAAAATTTGATTGTATTCCACAACTCAAATACTGAGTATATACTAGTAAAACAAATCAGGGCAAACTCTAAGTTTAAAACTTTATAGTCTCTTAAGGGCAAAGAAAAAGGCAAGAATTGCTGAGATGACTAAGAAAAAATGAATTGCCACTGAGCCTGAAGAGCTGAGACTGCTGCCTAGAGCACACAGGGGCAGGAGAACTGACTCTGCGAGTGAGTTAGGGGCTCTCACCCTTGCCTCAGTGCACACACACACACACACACACACACACACACACACTTACACGTGCACACACATACTCATACACCCACACAAGCATACAGACACACACTCATACACACATACACACACACTCATACAGACACATACACACATGCATACACACACAAACATACACACACTTATGCACATACACACACTCTCATACACACATACATATATACACACACATACGTACACACACATACATACACATGTACACATACTCATAAACACATACACATTCACATACACACATATACACACTCATACACACATACATACACACACACTTATATACATGTATACTCACACACATACATACATATACATGCATACACACATACAAATGTACACACATCCATGTATACACTCTTACACACACACTAATATACACACCCAGACACACACTAATGTGATAAGAATTATTTAAATTTTATTCAGAGAAAACAAATAACCAAAATAGGCAGTTTCAAATAGATGGTGTTCTAGGGACTAGCAGGTTTAGGTGGGTGATCCAGTGCAGAAGAGAGACACTCATCTGCAGTGGGAAGATTCTAGAAAGAACAAACAGCTGAGGAAATGTCACAAGAAAGGAGACTGAAGGGAAGGCAGCACAGCATGGTAGGAGAACCGGCCAGAGGAAAGAGTGGGAAATTAGAGTGTGCCACTGACATCAATTCACGCTGGCTTTGCCTTTGGATACCAGTTTAGACACTGAAAACTTCCAGAATGAAGCCTGATTTTTGTTCTTAAAGAATTCATTTAGGAAAATTGATTTTAGTGGGATGAAGACTGGGAGCTAATAGTCATGGTCCAGCTAGGATATACCAGATGTCTGGAATTGGAGAATAGTGGTGAATTGAGAGGTAGAATTGGGAAGGTTTTGTTCAAGGATTGCATGTGAGGAGAAGGGGAGTAAGATTATCCAAAGAACAGCCTCACATTATTTAGTTTGCATTATCACCACAGTGGAAAAAGGTAAAAAGGGGCAAATCATGACACAAACATTCAGAGTTTTACTTGTGACAAGGCTGGTTTGAATTTAGTGTCTAATTTCATAATATAATATAGAAGGATTTAATGTGTTTGCTGTTTCTGTATGTAGAGATACAGAAATTAATTTTAAGGAATTGGCTTGAGCAGTTTTGGGTGACTTCTGTATCCAAAATCTGAGGGGGAAGATCAGTGTCTAGTAGACAAGGAAAAGAGTCTGAGTTTGAATCCAACATTGGCCACTGCCTAAATTCCTGCTTACTCTAGGGATGTCCTGTTAAGAATTCAACTGGTGGTGGGTGAAGTCCTTCTGTGTATATGTTGATGAATAAAACACAGTAAGCCAATAGGAAAGCAAGATATGTGGGAGGAGGATTCTGGGAAATGTAGTCAAGAATAGTGAGTCTCCATGTGGTCCTGGGAGGAAAGGGCACAAGTCTGGTGTCCTCCATAAGGGACATAATTACTAATATGGGTTAGTAATTATGGGGTAATAATTAATTCAGAGCTAGCCATTAAGAAACCACAGCAAACGACCAATTAATGTAGCGTCCCGCATGTTCATTTGAGACTGATGCAGCTCTGGGACCAGGCTGGCAGGGAGAATGCTCGTTATATATGGTACCCAACATGGGACACGGATTTTTACTTAGAACTTGACAAAAGCTTTTTTTAAAGTTTTAAAAACAACAAAAAGTGACAAACATAACTTCTTGGAAATAGCATTTTCTCAGTTGGACTCTGTATTGCTAGACACAAACAAAAAAATTACATGGCCAGTACTAACAAAAAAACTTCAGGCTGGACATATGAGGGAGGGCCTAGGCCCTGCCCTGGATGAAATGACAGACTCTGGAGATCCTCCATGGTGGGCCTCACCTTCCCTGAGGATCAGAGAGAAGATTGGGTGGGGGGGCTGGTAGGCTGGTCGAGGAGCGGGAAGAGAGTGAGAGGGAGCTGGGATTAACACGTGAAGCAAGCTTGTTTCTCACTTAAATAAAATTTATATAAAAAAACCTTACACCTGCCATGTTAAAAAGCCAGTGGCTAAAACAGTAGCCACTTCAATTTTAACAATGTGGCTTAATAGATAAAAGACATGTGGCCAAAAAACCGAAAGATTTACAGTAAAGTCAGATTCAGATGAATAAAACCTCTAAAAAGTTTACAGTGACTTTAAAAATATAAGTAGGTTTGGGAGAGAATAGCAAAAGAAAAAAGAAACAGAGTAGCTGGGCAGTGGTGTCATACTCCTTACTTCCAGCACTCCAGAGTCAGAGGCAGGCAGATTTCCACAGAGAAACCCTGTCTCAGAGAAAAATAAATAATTAAATGTAAAGAAAAATTAGAGTAATAAAAAAGCCACTTAAAAAAAAAGGTACAAAGAGAGTCTGGATACTGTATGCCATTGTGTTGTCTTTAAATTGTTTGACTGCTAAGAAAATAACAACTACTAAAAGAAATGCTACTAAATTAATTCAACTTACATATTTTAAAAATGCTTTGACATCTAAATTTAAATATAAAGACAGGTTACTTGGGAAAAGTGTTTCTGCTATAGATTCCTTCCATACTAGTGTGGTTTGACAAAACAAGACCCCCTGAAGCAGTGTCCCAGACAGTCTGGCATCCGAAACAGCTGGGAAGATACAGACTACAAAACAAGGACCTGGCCAGTTTTCTGTGTTTTGTAATGATCCCCCTGGTATGGACAATGCCCCCAACCAACAAAAATCAGTTCCCAAATATTGTTTATAAAATTTTGTTGACATTAAATGGTGATGGTTATAAATAGTTAATGATCACAACCAATTTCTTTTTAAAGGTAAAAGGGAAATTATGGTATAAAAATGAATACTTTGTATTGGTATAAATTTTCATTTATTGATACAAATTTAAGATCAATTTTGTGATATATGTATATATATTTCTCCTCTTGCTTAGATATTGTGTTTATGCAGCTCTTTTAAAATGTAATGCACAATTAAGTACAAATTATAGATAGTTACCTATAATAGTCAAGACTTATAGCTAGGTTAGTTAGGTTTTCTAGATATACAGAGATATATTTGAGATAAATAGTCTTCAAACCTTTCAAAGACCTTCAAAAATGACATTTTAAATAATTTAGGGTTTTTCTTGAAAATGAAAACCGTCTGCTCCTGGCAATACCAATTATGTCTAGGAGGAAGATTGACATCGAAGAAAGTCGTTATGGAGTTTGCTTTCAATATGGCAAGATTAATCATTTGGGCAAGAACAGCTCTTGCCTTTACTTTTTGATAGACAGGACCCACAGGAAAGTGACTGCTAAACTTGATGGGACAGTCCTAAAGGATTCCTGTTTCATGGAAGAGTATGGCAGACATTCTGTAGGACATAGAAAAATGACTGACAAACTGCCAATGCAGTTGGACAGTTTAAAATTCCTGCTTTGCTGAGAAGTCTGCCAGACACACTGTGGTCTATGGGCTAAAGATGGATGCCCCAATGTTAAAGAGGAACCTTGGGTGACTGTCCAGGTAGCAAGATGTCTCTGTCAATTCTAGTGTTTAGATATTATCCTTCTGTGGTCTTTGATGGAGTTAAAGACAGATAGTTATAGTTTTCCTTAATTATGATAAAAGATAAGCTGTATATAAGACTTTAGACTCACAAAGGTGATGCTCCCGCTGAGCACCCTGTATCTGAGGGTGTCGGGATTGATGACACAGAGACCAGTAGGTGGCGTAAGAAAACTTTATGCCTGCCCCAAGAAGGTTCAAGAAGACTTCCCAAGAAAAACTTCCTTCAAGAAAAGCTTCCTTGCCCCCTTTTCCCTTCCCCCCTGGCTGGTTATATGTCCCTGACACCAGAGTCATCAGCAGGGGTGGGGGGGGCAGGAAGAGGTGGCTAGCCATTGGAAAGATCAAAATCAGGGTGTGTCAGTGAGCAAGCCCTTATTGGGAACTTATTACTCTGGTAAAAATTTCTTAGGACACTGGGTTGTTTTCAGTAAACATGTTTTCAGTAAGCATTGTCTTACAGCTGCCTGCCCCCAGGCTGATAGGGAAGTGGGCCTCTGGCCAAGGTGTTTTGTTCCCACACAAAGGTAGGATAGATGATATTTTCTTTAAATTTTGCTAAATGTTAATGGACTAAATATTGTATTTATAGTTCTTGCTTAATAACTGCCTTGTTATATATATATATATATATATATATATATTATGTTGAGGAGATGATGGAGGAAGTCCTTCTGTGTACAAGTTGATGAATAAAACACTTTGGGCCAATAGGAAAACAAGATAGGTGGGACTAGGAGAGGAGGATTCTGGGAAATGTAGTCAGGAGTAGGGAGTCACCAAGTGATCCCAGGAGGAAAGGGCTCAAGTCTGGCATCCTCAGAAAGATAAGTCCTTATAAATATATTTATTAGTAATTATGGGTTAATAATTAAGCCACAGCTAGCCATTAAGAAACCATAAGAAATGGCCAACTATATTAATTATAATTAATATAGTGTCCTGCATGTTCATTTGGGACTGATGTGGCTCAGGGACCAGGGTGGCATGGAGAATACACATTACAAACTGGCATACTCAAAGTTCAATATCAATATTAGTTGTACAAAAAAATCATCATAGAAATATCTGCAAAAATATTGGTCAAATCTCTAAGTACTGGGACTCAACCAGATGGACATACAAAGTTAAATCTCATCAGAGATTTTTTGAAACAGGATGAGATTTATTTTGTTTTCAATTTGGACTTTATGATCCAATAAAAATTTGTAGATTTATTTATTTCAATTATAAGGAGTTAATATGTATGTGTATTGTTATAATTTTAAAGTTACTATTTCTTTATAATGTTTTAATCATAATTCTACCACCATATGTTCTTGCTATTATAATTATTTTGATGTGGTGTCTTTTTTTTCTCCAATACATATAAAGAACATATTTTTCTTTTTGGATTTTCAAGACAGAGTTTCTCTATGTAACAGCTCTGACTCTCCTGGAACTTGCTTTCTAGACTGGGCTGGGCTCAAATTCATAGAGGTCTACCTGCCTCTACTTCCTGGCTAAGAACAGATTTTTATTCTCTCTTTCTATAGGCATGGTTGGTGGGTACTAAATGAAATAAGACTATGGTATGAAGTTGTCATTATAGCATAAAATTATAAGATATAATGTCATTTCCATAGCAAAACATGATGAGTCTTGATAACTCACTATCTTAAGAGTGTCTATAACTATTATTCAAGAAATCAATATGGAGCGGTTGTCAGATCAAGAAAACTTTCCCACTCACAGAAATGACATATTACAGAAAACGAATGGAAATGGAATTCATTGTCTTAAGCTAAATAAGCCAGACTCAAGAAGGCAAACACCGTATGTTTGATATGAAAGGAAAACCTTAGATTTTAACCTATGTGTTTATATATGCATGTGTGCATGTGTACAGACATGGGAATCATGAAACTAGAAAATAGGTAGAAAAGACATTTATGAGGAAAGTGAGCAGAAAGAGAGGATAATGGGATACATTAGACACAAAGCCAGAAAGGCAACATTGCAGGAGGGCAGCCATAAGAAGAGGAGCAAGGGAGATATCATTAGGAACAAAATACAAACATGCCATGGCAAAACTCATTATTTTGCTATTTTGTTTACTAATGTTTAAAGCTACTAAAATATTTTTCAAAAAATTATTGGTATTCAGCGTTGACATAGTATACATTAGAGAACCATTAAATGGACTGAGCAGGTTGTAGGTATACATTTATGGAGATGATAGATAGATAGATAGATAGATAGATAGATAGATAGATAGATAGATGTAGATGACAGATAGATGATAGATGTTAGATAGATTAGATAGATGGTAGAGATAGATGACAGAGAAATAGACAATATATAGGTGATAGATGACAAATAGATACTTAAATATAATATTATTAAACACCATTTTATTTAATCTTCCCTATACTAAAAGAAGTTAGGTTCCTTAATTGATTGGAGACATCTGGATACTAAAATGCAGAAAATCCCATGCTGCAAATGAGACATTAATTTTTTATTACTCCTGATTAAGCTTACAAGTCCCAAAGAAAATCACCTTCTGATGAAGCTAGGTGAAGCTGGGGTGTCACTGCAGAGACAATGTTCCACAAAATGCCCTGAATCATCTTTTGATGCCTCCAACATTACCTCTGACTCACAGCCTCAACCATTAACAGTTTTCTGACACCTGCTTTAGCCCACATTTTTGAGATTCCAAGGTTTCTGAACCACACAAGTGTCTTGTATATTTTATCATGCACCAGGTTTTCTGACTCAGAATGGCTAGGTGTAACTGGGTCATTGCTTAGGACCAGTGAATATCACCTCAAATGTCCATTTTCACTGCAAAGTTTACTCTGTATTCATAGTGAAATGCCCAAGACAAACAACACAGTTCACAGCACTTTCCCTTTGCCTGTCTTGAAGAACAAATGGAGATGTCATGGTTATTAAGAACGAGTCCCCCGGTTTGAAAATGACAGAGAAGCACTGCTCCTCCTCTGTTCTTTATAAAATTAAAACATAATTGCATTACTCCCCCTTCTCCTTCCTTCCTCTATCCCTTCATGTATCCTTCCCAACTCCACCGCCTCTCAGAATCTTCATCTCCCTCTCTTATTGTTAATTGCTATTGTTGCATATATACATTCTCTCTGCAGTGACACTCACAGCCTCGCCCAGCTCCATGAGAAGATAATTTCCTCTAGGACTTGTAAACTTAAACAGGAGCATTAAAATTTTAATCTCACATTTGCAGCATGGGATCTCCACTGCCATTTTACTATCCATATCTCTCTATACAATTAAGGAACCTAATTGTGTTTAGTGTAAGGAAGGTTAAATAAAATAGTATTCAATTATTTTAAACTAAAATAATCCAAATAACATGACTGTTTTCTTTGATTGTATGTTAACTTTCATTTAGTGCTTTAGTGTATTATGTCTTTTAATTTCAGACTTAAGGCTTGTTTTCATTTGCATTTATCTTTGCCTCTGTGAGTATAGGATCTCTCTCTCTCTCTCTCTGTGTGTGTGTGTGTGTGTGTGTGTGTGTGTGTGTGTGTGTGTGTGTATTGTGGAGTCAGAAGAGGATGTTGTATCTTCTAGAATTAGAGTGGTCAGTGACTGGAAGCTTCCATGTGGCTGCTAAGAACTGAACTATGGCCCTCTGTAAGAACAATAGGAATTTAATTGCTTAATCATCTCTAGCTCCCAATGATTAAGAAATGTTACATTGTTGTTTTAATCTTGTAAGCTATTCTTAATCTTGTAAAAAACTGGTATGTAAGAATTAATTTTTTGCTATTCATTTAAGAAACAAATAACAAATTGTAAATGCTTGCTCCATTTTAGTACATAACACTGATAATAATCTCTTTAGTATTTCCCAAGCAGAACAAGTAACTTTAGTTTCTTACATTATGACATGGAGAATTCAAATACTTTAATAACATGGTCACTTTTCACTTGAAAATGAAAACAATATTAGTATACAGTTTGTTGCCAAGTATCACATGGTAGAACCTGGGCTTGATTCCTGCTATTTCCTCTGGGAAAGTCTCTAGTCTACATTGCTCTGTGAGGAAATGAATGGACATGGAAAAGGTTTCATACCTGTCATTTACTGATTATGCAATTAAACAAAGATGTTACTTGTCAAAAAGCCATATAGTTGTAGTCTCATACTCAGGAGGCAGACAAAGGAGGATCAAGGGCACCTGAGACCATTTCTTTAAAAAATCTCATGTGTGTTATTCCTAGATTTTATATAGGTCCATAAACTCATGTGTGTGTGTGTGTGTGTGTGTGTGTAAATGTTATGTGTGAATGTTTGTGTGTGTATGAAAGGAAAGTAGAAGTAGAACTGTCTAGGGGGACACAGAGGAGACAGGAGGTAGGAAGGAGTGAGGAAAAGAAGAGTGGGGAAAATTTGAGGAGGAATATATTCATATATATATCTACATATATATGTATGTATGTACACACAATATATATGTATATATATATATTTGAAATCTTGTAACAAACAAAAAAGATAAAAGAAAAGGACAATTTCTTATTTTCCTTGAAGTATTTCGCAGGATTTAAAAACATTTCCTTGAACTCATTGCTTCTGTTGGCCAAAGTTGAGACCAGATGACACTAAAAGATTTTTTCTTTGCTCCATGCAGGGTCTTCTATAGCTATGTGCCTAAGTCTGGCCTTGAATTTCTGATTCTCTTTCATTTTCTTCCATTCAGATCAGTTCTTTGTTACCTTGACATAGTCAGGAGTTATCTGAGAAGAGGACCTTCAATTATGAAATGAGTCATCAGGATTGTCTGTGAAAATGTCTGTAGGGCATGTTTTTGATTAATGATTGATATGGAAGGACCTGTTGTGGGAAGTCTCAACCCTGAGCATGGAGTCCATAGCAAGGTGAGCCAGCTATGGAGAGAAAGCCAATAAACAGTACTCCTTCATGATCTCTGCTTCAGTTAATACTTTCAGGTTCCTGTCTTGAGCTCCCATCCTGTAGGATGAACTATGACTTGGATGTGTAAGCCAAATAAACCGTCTCTTTCTTTCCTTTCTTCTTTCTTTCTTTCTTTCTTTCTTTCTTTCTTTCTTTCTTTCTTAAGTTTTCATAGGTCAGAATGTTTTCTCGAAATAATAGAAACAACACTAGGGCATTTCAAGAGGACTGGAATTACAAATGTTCTGCTTAGCCTGTTCATGGTTCTAAAAGGAAAAACCTCTTGAATACCCCGACTTGAACAGTTTGCAATGTACACTTGTGTCAAGCCATTCCATGCACTGCATATTTTCATGTGTTAATTTAAAGCATTTAAAATTTTTGTGTCAAGTTAAATGATATTTTTCTAATTGTTCTTGAAAAATCTCTTGACTGAGAGTACTATAAGATGCCTCTATAATCATAAAGTAATAGTAAAGACAAAATGTACGGTATCCAAAAAATAGTAAACAGCCATTCAAATTACAAATATGATAAAAAATATCCTGAACTATTCAGCAAACTTCACTGACATCAAGAAGAGCACTTCAAAAACAAATTCTGCCAATAATGGGAATTTATAATAGACACACCTTTAATAATATAAAATTTAGAATGAAGACATAAACTATCTATTATCTATTGCCTTCTCTTTATTTAGATTTCTTCTTCTGAGGCCTAAAAGCAGCAAGATACCCTTACAATCACTTACATTTTGTGAGAAATAAAAATTAAATCTATTTTTTCACAACATACAAACCAAAGCTGTATTCCACTTGCTCTTTCTTTCTACTGAATGACCAGAATTGTTTCAAACAGTAAATGCACTAAAACCAAAGTTGAAATAATTTAATTTCTAAATATTTTAAATACAAGGCTTTGTGATACAAGATACCAAACTAAGAGTTAAAGGCGAGAGGACAAAGCTCTCCTTTCTGTTGACTCAGTGGAACACAGCCTGTACAATCATACTGTCCTTGACTTGGGAACTCATCTTTTTAAAACTACTGAGGAGAGGAAGGAGTGATAACATGAACAAGGAAGGGGTCAAGATCATTTTGGTGATACCCACAGAAATGAGTCACTTGAGCTAGTGGTATCTAACTGACTCTGAGTGACAGCCAGGGAACCTACATAGAAGCAAATTAGGCTCTCTGAATGTGGGTGACAGTATTGTGGCTTGGGCAGTCTGTGGGGTCACTGGCAGTGGGACCAGGATTTATCCCTAGTGCTTGAACTGGCTTTTTGGAGCCCATTCTCTTTGGAGAGATACCTTTCTCAGCCTAGATATGGGTGAGGAGCAGTTCTTGGTCATGCCTTAAAGTGATATGCCAGGCTTTGTTGACTCCCTATGGGAAACCTTACCATCTCTGAGGAGTGAATAACCTGTGGGGTCAAGGGGAGGTGTAGAGAGCAGGAGGAGGGTTGGGAGTAGGAACTGGGATTAGTATGTAAAACGAGAAAAGATTGTTTTAAAAGAAAAAAGTTATAAAAGAAAAAATACTTATTACTAACAATTAGGCTAAAATGATTAAGTATCTGTAGAATCTTCATTATTTAGTTGACACAATTAAATATAAATTATAATTACTTCAACCTGAGTGCAAATAAACAGCAATGTAAAAAGGACGCTATAAATCACCATACAAACTAAATTAATTTGACAAGGGGATGTGACCCCTAGTAGGTTGCCCTGTTCCCAGCAGATCTTACCATTGGGCATACTGGCAGCATTAACTGGACTCAGTGGGCTAAAAAGTAAAGAGTATATGAAATTTGGAGGAATAATGGAAAAGAACACTGAGAAATTTCTAAAAATGGAGAAAGTGGTGGATTTGATAAAAAAATATGTTGTGTTATTTGTGTGGAATTCACAAACAATTAAATATGTTTCAAATTAATTAGAATTATTAGAATCAAAAACAATTTTAATAACTTGCTAAAATTTAGTTTGAATTGGATTAAATTGGACAACAACAATAGTTACCATACTGAGATTTTACTGCCCACAAGTCATTTTGTCACATATGTTGTATAAACACATTTGACAATAGAAAATTCTTATCCTGCGACCTTTTGGGAGGTGGAAGTGGAAAGGAAGAAGAAAGCTAGAATCTGCTTTTAAAAAAATAAAGAGTGGTAATATCTGGCCAAACAGCTCATTGTAAGTCTGTATTGTACAGTACATGCCTTTATATCTGTGTAATATGATTATAGCAGTAATAACATTGCTAATCTGGAAACATCTGGTCAATACATTTTATATGCTCATTTATTTGTTACTTTGACATGTATCTTCCTCTATTACAAGCACTGAGAAGATGGGAATAAATCAGGCAATGTTAAGCAAACCATATGAAAGTAAATTAGCAAATATAAATTGTGGAAGCACCAATGAAGTGGCAATAACACATAGGAAAAGACAGAAATTTGCCATTGGGGTGGAAGCAGATTATGGATAACAGGGCATTTTAAGCAGAAAGTTAAAAATAACAGTTCCCTGGTGCAGAGTTCACAGCAGAGCCTTCTGAACATGGAGAAATTTTGTTGGTGAAGCTCTACCGTCAGAGAGCACTATGCCAGTAAAAGATATCATCAGTGTGGTAGAAAATAATAAAGAAAACCTGAGATGACAATGAACAGGCTAGCAACAGCTGGAGTTTGTTGAGCTTTGCTAAGACTGTAGACCTTAAGTGGAGGGGCAAAATGATCATGGTCTCATGGAGGAAATGACAGACTTTAATTACATCTATACAAAGTCTTCTCTTCCATTCACCAGATATAGATTCCACCCTCCATTCCTGACCCTTACTAAAACTGGGAAACATGACCTACATTCCAGGATCAACCTTAAGAACCTAGAAGAGCAGGACCTCCTGGAATGGGAACTGCAGCAAGCTCAACTCGCCCCGGAGGGCTGAGCATCCAGCAGCCTACTGAGAGAGCATGCCTACTCCTGCCCCCACCCAGGGCAGAAGGCAGAGTGCAGAGGGCAGAGGGCAGAGCTCCCACCCACCAGGAGGCAGTGCCTCAGACCCATCTGCACCCATAGTGAGATCTGTCAGTGAATTGGACCTGCTTGCACCCACCAGAAGAGAACCTTGGACCCATACTCACCAGGAAAGGAAGAGATCCAACCTCTACCCACTGAAAGAAGGGATGGAAAGATGACAACACAAGAACAAATTCAATGACATAAAAATCAATATGATGCCACCAGAGTCTAGGAACTCTACACCAGCAAGATGTGAACATCACAACACAGATGAAACAGAAGAGAATGACCTTAAAAACAACCTCATGAAGATGATAGAGACCGTAAAAGAAGAAATGAGAAAATATTTTAAAGAAATGGAAAAGACAAACAAAAAATTGCAACAGACAATTCAAACAGTGCAAAGTTTGAAACTGAAATAAAGACAATAAAAAAACACAGTCTGAAGGAATGCTGGAATTAGAAAAGGTGAGTAAATAATCTGGAACTACAGATGCAAGCATAAACAACAGAATACAGAAGTTAGAAGAGAGAATCTCAGGTGTTGAAGATTCACTAGGAGAAATAGATTCCTTAACCAAAGAAAATCTTAAGTACAACAAATCCCTAACACAAAATATCCAGGAAATATGAGACACAGTGAAAATGCCAAATCTAAGAATAATAGTTATAAAATAAGGTGAAGAAACCCAACTCAAATATGTTGAAAACATATGCAATAAAATCATTGAAGAAAACTTTCCCAACCTAAACAAAGACATGCCAATGAAAGTACAAGAAGCCTACAGAACACCAAATAGAGTGGACTACAAAAGGAAGCCCTTGCCACATGATAATAAAAACCCCAAACATATAGAATAAGGAAAGAATATTAAGAGCAGCAAAGGAAAAATGTCAAGTATCATACAAAGGCAAACCTATTAGAATTACACCTGAATTTTCCTTGGAAACTCTGAAAGCCAGAACATCCTGGATAGATTTTTCCACCAACACTAAGAGACCATAGATGCCAGCCCAGACTACTATACCCAGCAAAGCTTTCAATCACTATAGATGGAAAAAAACGAGATTTTCCACGACAAAACCAGATTTAAACACTACATATCCACAAATCCAGCCCTACAGAAAGTACTGGAAAGAAATCTTCAATTTAAGGAAGGTAACTATGCTCACAAAAACATAGACAATAGATAATACAACTTTACCAAAAGACAAAACAAATAGTGAGTTAAATCCACAAACAATAACACCAACAACAAGCCAAAAACAAACAAGAATTAACACTCAAGGATCCTTAATCTCCCTCAATATTAATTGTCTTAATTTGCCTATAAAAAGACACAGGTTAACAGAATGGACACTAAGATAGAATCCATCTTTCTGCTTCCTATAAGAAACACACCTTAACTGCAAAAACAGACAGAGTAAAGGGTTAGGATAAGATTTTCCTATCAAATGGATCCAAGAATCAAGCTGGTATAGCTTGTTTGTAACAGGAAAAAATCCATCAGGATGAAGTTTTAATTCTAAACAATTATACTCCAAATACAAGGGCACCCACATTTGTAAAAGAAACAGTACTAAATTTCAAATCAAACATAAGACATCACACAGTTATGGTGGGAGACTTCAAAACCCCACTCTCATCACAAGACAGGACCACCAGACAGAAACTTAACAAAGAAACAAAGGAAATAGCAGAAGTTATGACCCAATTGAGTTTAACAGATATCTATAAAACATTCCACCAAACACAAAAGAATATACCTTCTTCTCAGTGCCACATGGGACCTTCTCTAAAATCAACCACATATTCGGCAACATAGCAAACCTCAACAGGTACAAAAAAATTGGAATAACCCGCTGTATCTTATCGGATCACTATGCTTTAAAGTTAGAATTCAACGACAACACAAATTGCAGAAACCCTACAAACTCACAGAAATTGAACAATGTGCAACTGCGCCATTCCTGAGTCAAGGAAGAATTAAAGAAAGAAATTAAGGACTTCTTAAAATTCAATGAAAATGAAGATACAACATAACCAAATATATGGAACACTTTGGATGCAGTAATATGAGGAAAGTTCATAGCAATCAGTGCACATATGAAGAAACTGGAGAATAGTCAAACTAGAGAACTAACAGCCCAACTGAAAGCTCTAGAACAAAAAGAAGCAAATTCACCCAGGAAATAATCAGATTGAGGGCTGAAATCAATAAAGTCCAAACTAAGAAAACAATGAAAAGAATCAATGTAACAAAGAATTGGTTCCTCAAGAAAATCAACAAGATGGACAAACTTCTATCCAAAAATAACTAAAAGGCAGAGAGAGAACATGCAAATTAACAAAATCAAGAATGAAAAGAGGGACATAACAATGGACACTGAGGTAATCCAGAGAATCTTCAGGTCATACTTTGAATACCTGTACTCCACAAAATTTGAAAATTTAAAGGAAATGGAAAAATTTTTGGATAGATATCACTTACCAAAATTAAAACAAGAACAGATAAGGAATCTAAATAGACCTTTAACCCCTAATGAAATAGAAGCAGTCATCAAAAGTTCCCAGTCAGAAAAAGCCCAGGCCCAGATGGCTTCAGGGCAGAATTCTATGAGAAATTTAAAGAAGAGCTAATTTCAATATTCCTCAAATTGTTCCATACAATAGAAGCAGGAGGTTCACTGCCAAACAATTTTTACGTGGCTACCATTACTGTGATACCCAAGTCACACAAAAGTACAACTGAGAAAGAGAACTACAGACCAATCTTCCTCATGAACACTGATGCAAAATTACTCAACAATATGTTAGCAAATCGAATCCAAGAACACATCAGAAAAATCATCCACCATGATCAAGTAGGCTTCATCGCAGGGATGTAGTGATGGTTCAACATATGAAAATCTATCAATGTAATTTACAATATAAACTGCAAAAAAACCCCACATGATCATCTCATTTGATGGGGAAAAAGCCTTTGACAAAATCCAACACCACTTCATGGTAAAGGTCCTGGAGAGATCAGGGATAACAGGAACATAATAATAAAAACAATACAGTAAACCAACAGCTAACATCAAATTAACTGGAGAGAAACACAATTCCTCTAAAATCAGGAACAATAGTGGAGATGCTACCTTAAATGTCCTTCCCTAATAACATGATTTATGACTTCTTTGTATGCCATCCTAGAGACTTCATCCAGTGAATGAAGGAAGCAGAGGCAGAAACCCACAGCTATAGAGATTATGCAATGGCCAAACCATCACAAAAATAAGAAACCTGTAATCACATCCATGCCCTTAATTCATCCAAATACATAAATATAGTATTACTAGTTACTTTTCTCCTTTCCTTGTATCACTGCCTTTTCCTCTAAAAACAATGGTCTTCAATGAACACATATGTGTATAATTAAAATATTTTACTGACTGAAAAAGTATCTCTTAATTACTGAATGACCCCTGGAAGCATAATTCAATCTCATGGAATTGTGAATAGCTTAGAATTAACAGTAAAGAGAAGCCAAATCAAAAAGACAAAAAAATTTATTAAAAACCATAGTGGAAAATGATAGTCATTAGGTTTCATTGTATCTGAAAGAGGAAATTTGGAAAACACAATTTGCTAGAAAAGTTGCAGAGAATTAAATGTTTCTTATTTTTTTCTTGAGAGTTATTTGTCTTGAATAATGCAAAAGAATCTGTTGTCTTGTTTCACCATGTAAAGAAAAGTCACTCCCACACCACACTGGTTACCATCTGGGCAGTGATTAGAAAGAGGAAATAGCATAAGCTGAGTGATTGATGAGAAAACCGTGCCTTTTGCCTACATGTGAGAGAGGTTGTACCATTTTCCAGCACCTGTGAAGAGGGTGATGCAATGACAAAGCTGTAGAACATTTTAGAGCTCATCACTTACTACTAATGAGATTGCATCAACACTGCTTGATGTTCCATGAATAATAAAGATAAAAACAAACAAAACACACTTAATGATTTTTAAAGAATTGGAAATAAAATAAAGTAATTCTAAACATTCCTAAGGTAAAATAGAACGTTAAAAAAAGAAAAAACTCAAAATTTTCAAATACCATGTTTAATAAATGATAGGGTTTTTCCCTATAAATGTTGTTGTAACAGAGATACATTTGCGGGAATGCACTTTGATTGATCCTTTGTCATACACACAAAAGTATTTCTCAGGTGATCGTAGACTTAAATGGAAGGGCTAAAGTTATGTGGCTCTTAGAGAAAATGAACAGAATGCCCTTGCATTCAACCCTTCTCATACTCAAACATGGAATTGAGTCTTGTTTTTAAGAAAACTATCCAGTCCTGGGAAGTATGGCTCCTTCCTAAATTCATATAAGCACCATGAGATCTATGTCTGTGTTGATGGAGAATGGATGTGCTGCACGGACCAAAGATGGTGGTTGTAGTTACTATAAACCAGAAGATTCCAGAAGCTGTAACTATGGCAGAAGTTCGACACAAGCAAAAGAAAGGACTATGGACAATAAAGTGGGCACCTCCATGTAATAAAACCCAGAGTAGGTTGAAGAGTGGTGCTCGGATATTGGATAAGAAAGCACAGAGCCTCAGCAGAACTACAGGACTATGGAACCATGGCCAACTGATAGCATCCATGACAGTGGGTCAGCCCTTTCCTGGTCTATCATCTCAAAAGCCTGAAACTTGTACCAAATAAATTTTCTAAGCCCTCTCCTTTATGTCTATTGGTTTTCTACTAGTGGGAAGTTTGACAAAAGAAGTAGAAGGAAGAGGAAGAGAAGGGCCTTCTCTCTCACTGCTTGTAGGGCATTTCTATCAGCAAGATTGTCAACTATGTATGTTGCCTGTGTCTTCAATTGCCTTTGCCATTTCTATAGAGCAGGATGGGATAAGGGCAGCACCGAGCCAAAAGGATAGCAGAGAACTCTTCTTCATCTTTTATTACATTACCCTTTCTGTTTTATTTCCCTGGGATTAAAAGCTTCCAGGGATTTTAGAGACAGCTCTGTGGTTAAGAGCATTTGGTGCTCTTCCAGGAGACTTAAGCTTAGTTCCCAAAATCCATTCAGGCATCTTCCAAGTTCTTGATCCTCCAGATCCAGGGGATACAACTCCTTCTTCTGGTCTCCTTGGGTACCCCCACACATGTGGCATATATACATATAGGACATACACGTACACAAATAAAAATAGATTCTAACACTTAATTTAAAAAAGATTTTCCAACAGTCTTTACTATCAACTTGCTTCTCTCTTCAGTCTGCCTAAAACTTTTCAAAGACATGTTCTTGTATTGGTTTGACATATTTTAGGCTGATTGTGGTCTTTCTGGATGGATAGTGATTGATACGAGAAATGTCTTGTTCAAAAAAAGTTTACTCCAGACAGTAAGGGCAAAAAATGATATGAGTATCTGTGTTAAAGTAACACCATCAATACAACAGAGACTGAGCTTGGCAATCTCCGTGACACAGATTGATCCTTTACATGCCTTTGTTGCTCTCTAACTGGGGTGACACAAGAGACTTCAGTTGCAGATGGAGTCATTGTCAATGACCCTCACTCTTAAGCTTTATCATATAAAAACATGCTAATGAAGAGGCAATAGAAGGCAACATGGAGAAAGAAGATGACTAAAGTATGTTGAATATATGTATGAAATGCCAGGATGAAACATTATTTCTTTCAGCTAGCATATGTTATAAAATATAAATCTAATCATAACAGGTAAAAATGGAGAAAAATACAATTTCTGTGAGTTGTTATTCGCATACAAGGCCCATACCATCAGTGAAGACACTGAGGACTTGATTTTGTTTGTGGTCATTGGCATAGTAACTATCTCCAAGGAGACGGCAAATGTAAACCACCATCCGCTGTCTCTGAAAAAAGAAGTATCTCAGCGAGATCATGGGCATTTGCTCTCAGAAAACCATTTCCCGTGACCCTTAACCACTTCTTTTCACACCACCTTCTCTGCAATAATGCTTCCAGTAGTAATGCGCACAGCTAATTCATTTGTCTTTAAAAATCCATCTTTTACAGGGACTGTCAGTTAGACAAAGGATGAAAAACACACACGCGATTACAGCTCTTTATCCTAAATGTCTCGGAAAACACCACTGTTAAACATCCCTTTGAATCTGAAAGTCTCATTAGTTCTCATTAAACTTCCTGATCTAAGGTGAAAGTGTTTGCAATTCTAATAAGGAACAAGGAGGGGGAGAAAGGAAGCTTTACAAGGACTGGCAGCAGATTGAAAAATTAATTATGTGAACATTGAATTACTTGGAACTCAATTGCTAAGAAAGGAATGATCAAGCTCAGTTAATTTTTCTATTAATAAAGCAGTCATTTCTTGGATTAGATTAATTATGATCAAGAAAAATATTTAAATTTTCACTACCCTGAGCTTAAGGCAGAGATTATCTTCTATTGTGACAGGTTTGGAAAAAAAAAGGTTTCTCTGTGGCCTGTGGGTATCTTATTTGTGGAGCAGTGAGAAATACATTCCTGTCAGCTCTAGGAGTCATTGTTGCTGTACAGGAAATCCCAAATGTCTAAAAAGTTTAGTATTTGTGCCTTTCCTGTAATCTACAAATGTCAATGTCTGTTATGGCCCAAAAATATGTTAGCTTTAAACACATGTGATTGTAAATTACATGTAAGTAGTTCATAGAAGTCTTCTAGGATATACTTTTTTTTTTTTTTTGGTTTTACACGTGGGAACATCAGACCTTGAGCAGAGACCCACTTCCCCTTCTGCCTGGGAGTAGGCAGCTGTAAGACAATGTTTACTAAAAACATGTTTACTAAAAACAATACAATACCCGAGGGCAATAAGTTCCTGGAAAAGGCCTGCCCACAGAAACCGCCCTGACCTTGACCTTGTCCAAAGACTAACCACCTCTTCTGACACGCCCAGATCAGTTTTTGGTGTCAGAGAGAACCAGCCAGAGTAGAGGAGAGAGCAGAAGCTTCTCTGGAGGGAGCCTTTCTTAGGAAGTTTTCTTGAACCTTTTTGGGGCCTGCTTAAAGTTTTCTTTACATTGTTGAACGAGTCTCTGTGTTGTCAATCCCCGACACCCTCCGCACGTTCTCGGACACAGGCCGAGAAGCAGACGCGACAATTGGAGGTCCTACCGAGATCGTGAAAGCCAGGTATGTGGACGGGGTTGTCCCTTTTGCCAGCCAGGGACAGATGGAGGAAAATAGGAAAAGAAACGATGGGAAATAGTCCCTGGAAGTTTAAATTACAGTATCACGTAAAAAAGTTACTTGAAGAACAGGGAACTACAACCATGGAAGGCCTTCTAAAATGGATTGAACGAGCGAGTCCATGGTTCATTATTGGGGGAGGCTTAAGTGTCCCAGATTGGGAGGATGTTCGCCATGATTTTCAGAGAGCCGGGTGTTGGTGGCACACGCCTTTAATCCCAACACTCCGGAGGCAGAGGTAGGTAGGATGGAGGCCATCCTGGTCTATAGAGCCAGTTCCAGGACAGCCTCCAAAAGGATAGAGAGAAACCCACTCAAAAAAAAAAAAAAGGGTAAAATAAGAAAAAAAAATCTCCAGTCTTTCTCCTGATCCACTGAGGTCAGGAAAGTAAAGGGAAACTGAGAGATCTAAAAGGCTGGCCAGTAAGGCTATGCGGATGTGTTAAAAAGGGGTACCAAGCTAGGGGTACCGGATTAAATCTCCAGGCCTTCGCCTGACAAAGGTCAGGAAAGTAAGGGGACCCTGAGAGATCGCCCTCAGTTGGAGGGTGGATTGGATTAAATCTCCAGTAAGAAAGAAAAATTGAGAGGTTGCCCTCAGTTGGAGGGTGGATCACATTAAATCTCAAGGCCTTCGCCTGACAAAGGTCAGGAAAGTAAGGGAACCCTGAGAGATCGCCCTCAGTTGAAGAGGGGAACCCAAGAGATTGCCAGCAGCATACGCCTTTAATCCCAACACGCCCTTATGAGGGAACATCCTGGCTTGAAAGTTGGATTGAAAATAGGTGAATAGCCGGGCATTGGCGGCACACGCCTTTAATCCCAGTACTCCGGAGACACAAGCAGGCAGATCTCTTGAGTTCAAGGCCAGCCTGGTCTACAAAGCAAGTTCCAGGACAGCCTCCAAATAGTACAGAGAAACCCTGTCTCAGAAAAAAAAAATTGGTAACAAGCTGGGCAGTGGTGGCACACGCCTTTAATGCCAGCACTTGGGAGGCAGAGGCAGGCGGATCTCTGTGAGTTCGAGGCCAGGCTGGACTGACAGCCTCAAACAATACAGAGAAACCCTGACTCAAAAAAATTGGTAACAGTAAAGAGGTATTGGTATTAAGTAAAGAAAAAGAAAAAGACGAAGGTATATGGAATGAAAAATTTTGTTTACATTTAAGTTCTATTTTGTGAGTCATCTCTAAAAACTTTTGGCCAAAAGCTTGGCCTCTCCACCTTGCATCTACAGTTACAAGGAGTAGGTACGGCTGTACCCCATGACCTTAGCTCAAATGGAGGAATGATGAAGAACATACAGGACTTTTTAACCCTTTTAGTTCAAGGATTGGCTGGAGTTGTTCTTTTACATAGATTTCAATTAAGGAAGCTTCATTGCAACAGACTAATCATGACCTAGGGAAAAAGGATGACTGAAAGATGCATGTATGTTCTGAATGTATGGTGTGGCCACACGGGTATATATGAAATGTGATTGTGAATGCATGAGTATGAACTGCTTATATGATTAAAAGGATACTTAAATCCCTTCAAAAATAGCTAAGAAGCTACCTAGATTGCTTTAAATATAGCCAAAAGGAACATCCAGCCATTCTGTTAATGTTTTAACAAAAATTTAAGATGCAAATGAGGCCTTGTCAGCTAGTGAGAGCTCTACAGGTTAGATTGGGAAAGACTGCTCGCAGACTTCAAATAATTTTAAAAAGTTATTTGGACACAGTATAGTTTACAATCTTTGAGTGATTTTCAGAAGTTTTTGGGAAATATTTAATGGATATGTCCTTTTTAATGGGCATCTACAAATAATCTAAGTAGTAATCCCAATTTACCTAGATAGTCAACCAAGGAGGGTAGACAAATCCTTCTACTGTTATGGTCCAGCTTCAACAGTTCAAAAAAATTTTTTTAGAAAATAAAAAGGGGGAATAATGTCCCCAGTCCCCATATGACTCATCAAATAATACACTCCTCATTTAAACATTTTATAATGTGAATGCCAGTGAGCTTCAGACAGATTCTGGCATGATGGAACTTGAGCAACCATTGCTCAGGTCAAATGGAGACATCCATGCACTAGACAGTGGAGAAGACCCTAATTTGGGGTCGAGGGCATGTTTGTGTTTTCTTGCAGGAAAAGAATAAAGCTTCGGCAACTGTCAGACCATTTAGTGAGATGCATGGAGCAGAGAAAAACTGGACCTGAGACCATGGGAGCCTACCTAAGCCAGTTTGAGTGAGATCTCCTAAATCAGTGTTCCTGACCCTTGCTGTCATCGAATCTAGAGCCCAAGAAAGAAAGAAAACAGTCGGTTCGAGATTTCCAGTTTCTCAACAGACCTGCTGCATCAACCTTCCGGACCCATGAGTTTTCATCGTGAAGCCAATAGAGAAAAAAGGACCCTTTTAAAACATTTGGACATTGGCATGGACTGTGATGAGGGGCAAAAGCCTCTTTTCAGTAATTGAACAGGACATGGTCACTTGAAATATCAGACTTGGTGGTTCCTGTTTCTGGAATCATGCCTAGGCCAGTGTATTTTTCTGGAGAAATGCAACTTGTCCTAATGCGACAAAAAGGAGACTTTGACTCAAGTCGCATAATCAGCTGACGTTAAATCAACAAACTGCGTCACCAAAGGAATAAATTGGCGCTCTGTGGATAGTGCAACAAGCCTATTGTTCATATTCTTCATAATGCTACATGTGTAACATCAATGATTGTACCTAATGTATCTGTGCAAGTGCACTTTCTAAATGCTTTCCTGAGCAGATCTTGGAACAATTGTAAACTTTATCAAATTGTAAATGTAAATCACATGCGGGTTACCCTTGTAACAGAATGTAAATCACGTGTGGGCTACCCTTTTAACAGACGAAGGCTGGTAGAATGTTATGGCCCAGATCTGGTGATGGGTACGGTGATGGAGAGGCGCTATGTCAATGGGGGTCCTGGAAATGGTGGCAGTGGCGGTAGGCATTCTGGCTTTATGCTGAGCTCAAACATGCCTTGTTCCAGAGGCAAGAGATTCGTAACCAAGTATTGCTTAGCTTAGCCCATGGCAATCCCGATAGCCATGAAGGTTGGTTACAGATGATTTAAAGTTGGGGCGCTCTGTTGACGGACAACCTGTGGGGAAGACCCCTCCCGCCTAAGACAGGGGTTCAAGGTCCCCCAAGGATGGGAAAGGGAGGGTGACCCTACTTGACCTAAGCCAGGAGTGCCTCATTTTAAAATAAAAAGGGGTGAATTGTGGGAACATCAGACCTTGAGCAGAGACCCACTTCCCCTTCTGCCTGGGAGTAGGCAGCTGTAAGACAATGTTTACTAAAAACATGTTTACTAAAAACAATACAATGCCCGGGGGCAATAAGTTCCTGGAAAAGGCCTGCCCACAGAAACCGCCCTGACCTTGACCTTGTCCAAAGACTAACCGACTCTTCTGACACGCCCAGATCAGTTTTTGGTGTCAGAGAGAACCAGCCAGGGTAGAGGAGAGAGCAGAAGCTTCTCTGGAGGGAGCCTTTCTTAGGAAGTTTTCTTGAACCTTTTTGGGGCCTGCTTAAAGTTTTCTTTACATTGTTGAACGAGTCTCTGTGTTGTCAATCCCTGACACCTTCCGCACGTTCTCGGACACAGGCCGCGCAGCAGACGCGACATTTACGAGCCAGAGTTTCTCTGTATTGTTTTGGAGGCTGTCGGTCCAGCCCGGCCTTGAACTCTCAGGGATCAGCCTGCCTCTGCCTCCCAAGTGCTAGGATTAAAGGCGTGCACCACCACCACCCGGCTCTAGGATATACTTTTAAACGTAATTAGTAGTATGGAAACAAGTATAGCAGGGAACACTACATGCCTAGGAAGATTAGTGATCAACAGAACGCTTCCTTTCCCATCAGTAACTACAACCAAAGGTTCCAACTGCCCTGTTTACAAATTATTCTATTATACTGAGTGAAACTCAGCTTGGACAAAACAATACTATTTCTACTGTATATGGTAGATACATATACAGCATGTTACATATAATTTATATATTATACTATATGCAGTATGATACTGCTATAATAGAATTATAACTCATATTTTATAGTTCCTTTCTTCTTGATATTCTCAATCAACCACATTGGATGAGGACTTGGGACAGTTATCATTATCATGTAACTAGTTAACTGAGATTTTTATATGAACTTTAATTAGTTTAGCCGGAATTAAAGTAAGCCTTCATATAAAAGCAAAAACTATAAGAGATTTGTAAAGATAACAATCAAGACATGTTCTACACATACATTCTTTCTCACATCCATCAAAAACTAAAAATTGAAAGCCTCATATAAGTTATCTGTACAAGTCATGATATTCTTATTAGTGTCTAAGGAATAATGTGGTTGTTATAAAAACACAAAGGTACATTAACAAATAGTCCCTTCAGTCACTGGTTACCTCATATCTCATTTTCCAAATTAATTCTGACTCAAGCAAGTGGGAGTTCACTGCATGAAACCAAACTGGGTGACAATTGGGGCACTTGGGCAGTTTAATGGTCCATTGGCAGTGGAACCAGTATTCATCCCTAGTACATGATCTGACTTTCTGAAGCTCATTTCCCGTGGAGGGATGCCTTGCTCAGCCTAAATACAGCAGGGAGGGACTCGGTCCTACTTTAATGTGACATAACAGACTTTGATGATCCTCCAAAGGAGGACTCACCCTCCCTGAGGAGTGGATGTGAAGTGAGGGGTGGGGGGAGATGATAGGGGGAGTGGTAAGACAGGAGTGAGAGGTGACTAGGATTGGTATGTAAAATAAGATTGTTTTCAAAATAATTCTCAAAATTGAAAGCATATTCTATCTTTAGCTTAAACCCAAGGACCTTTACATTGAATTTTTCTTCAAGCCAATGCGGCAATATGTCATACAAAATATATCTCTTATTGGAATCAAAACCATAAAGACTCAATTATAATATGAAACTTGAGAACCCAGTGTACTTTACACTGGTGTTAAGTCTTTCATTTTTATGAGTTTCAGAGGTACTGATTACCTAGTACGCTGACCTGGTACCATTGTTCTACTATTAGCACATCTGGTAATGCCTTCACAACACAAGGATAGGAAGTAAGAGCCATCAGTCGTTGAAGGATGCTATTTTAAAATTCAGTACCTCTATTCTTGTAAATGTTAGCCACTGTATCCTCAATAAACTTAGCTAAAACCCAGAAAAAGTTGTGGACAATATATCTCTGTGTGTGTATGTATATGTGTATGTATACATGCCTGTATGTGTGCATACATGTATGAGTGTGTGGTTATGCATGCACAAGTATGTGTGTATATGAGGGCTAGATCTCAGCTCCAGGCATTCTCCTCAATCACCGTCTTGTTTTGTAAGGCAGCATCTCTTAGTGAACTTTGGCTCATTGTTTTCACCAGACTAGCTTGTCACTGATCTCCAGCTACGTGTCAGTTGTCATCTATCCAGGACCAGGATTCCAGGTCTCACCACCTCGCTCATTTATACATGGGTTCTGGACATATGAAGTCAGATCCTCACGTTTCATGGGAAGCATTTCATCCACTTACCCAGCTCTCCCCACCCAGTGTATCCTGGCAGTGGTATCCCAGATCAAGAACCACTTACATGCCTAAAAGAATGCCCTTGTGGTTGACTTCATAATCACATATTATCTAAAGTTCTAGACCCAGACACTGGGATTTAAATAACATACAGAATTCTGTTTAGAAGAGATGTTACCAAAAGTAATGATGTTATTGTCTCCCAAGGCAATCGCCAACTCATAGGTAGCTAACTCTGAAGTTGCATCCCAATATTTTGTTCATGCACAACTTTCCAAATGGATTTTTCCAATCCTCATTTCTCACATGTAATTCAAACCAGGTTTTGCACCTTATCTGTTCCTACTTTATTACTGATTTTAATAAATGATTAATAAAATAAATCCATAATAATTAATAAATTATTACTGCATAATTTCATTTTTGTGAAATTATATTGTTAACTTTCAAGAGCTTGGACTTTTCTTAAAGGTACTGAAATTTTTTATTATATTTTAACATGTACATATATTAAATAAATAAAAATAAAGTGCAAATTATTTAACAAAAATAAAATGTCAATAAATGTTCAATAGTGCATTGAAGGACATTTTAGACCTTTAAACCATATTTTTCTAGTGGGTTTCTGGGTACTGTGGGAGGCTGGAGGCCAGAGCACTGGCCCTGCCACTGCTGACATGGAGACTCTGTCCCTTTCTTATTGCTTGAATGCCCCAACCTGAAGCTAAAGAAGTCACCCTGGGTGAACTTGCCATCAGCTATGATGATGTATGCCCTGGTGGTAGTGTCTTACTTCATTACCAGAGGAATAATCTATTATGTTACTGTTAAACCTCGAAATATTGGCTCAGTGACTGGTGAACATGGGCATCAGAAACCAATAGCTTTCTTGGCTTGCAGAGTAAACAATGTGTTATGAAAGGATTTGGGTCTAGCTTCCTGTTTACACTGGGAGGCTGAGAGTTCATAATCCTGCACCAAATCAATGTGCCAAGTATTCCATGATATAGTAGGCTACTTCTGCTCTTCATGACTTTGTGCCTGCTGAGTTTCTTCATGGCTTCAGTTTTTACTGAGAATGAAATTGACTGGATACCTGATGAGCTAGTACCTCTTGAGAAGAAACCAGTGGATTTCTCCTGGATTTGCTCCTGTTAGTGAAGTTTTAAAGGCTGAGCCACTCTCTTGTGCAATGTGGAAAAGAATTAAGAACAAAGTAAAGGCAGCATTGACACCCTTGAAAGCAATGAAAGCAAGGACTGGAATTCATGGTATCAGAGACAAGTTCATTGCAGTATTTTTTTCTCATGACCTATTCTGATGTATCAACTGTGTTAAGTGTCATTTTATTCTTAGGTTTTTTATTTCTTAAAAATATACTCCATTTCTAAAACTTTAGTATTGAATGAAATGAATTGTTTTTTTAAATTTTTCTTTCTCATTAGAGTCAGGTAAAATAGACAAAACAATATTCTAGTTTGGTTTTATACTTTGTAATAAACACTCCAGGGCTGCAAAGATGGCTCAGAGGTTAAGAGATTGCACTGCTGGTTGAAAGGACCCAAGTTCAATGCTAAGCAACCGATTCAGTTGTCTCATAACCAATTTTCACTGCAGTTATAGGGAATCCAATGGCTGTAGCCTTCATGGGCATCCACATTTATTCGCACACACCACAACACACACACTTAAAAGTAAAATAAATCTTAGCAAAATAGAACATATGTTCCAAATTTAAGATATACCAGTGTATGTTACTAGATTTCTTTTTGCACTGGATGTTGAATGCTTGTAATCAAGAATCACAATATACTTGCTGAATACTTGTTGGCAGGAAGGGGCCCACATCCACTGCAAGAGCTCTTGGGAATGCATGAGAATAAGCTGGTTCTTTGCACTGTTATGTGGTCAAGACTAGATGGGTCAGTGGCTAGAGCAGGGGCTGGTCTTCCAGAGGACTCAGGTTAGATTGTCAATACCTACACGATGGGTCATGAGCATCTGTAACTTCAGTTTCAGGGAACCTGGCATCATTTTCTACCCTCTATGAGCACTGCACACAAGCAGACAATGAGCCTATACACAAAAGCTATTAAAAAATCAAAGATGTTTTTTAAAATGGTTTCTTTTCTCACAGGGAAATAAAAGGATAGTACCAGTGTGGTGATATAATAGAAAAAAAGAAAGGGTGAAGTCAACTAGATGATTCAGGCTCATTGTTTAGAACATAGGCACATGTTCACTTCTAGACAAATCACTAGCCCAGGAGAAGATGTTTACCATTCTGGTTTGACTCAGAGATACATTTTTTTTAAATTCAAGGGGTATCTGTCAGTGCCTACAGGAGTCTAGTTTAAGGAAAAATCATAAATGATGGGAAGATCATGGTGGATATCTTCCACAAAGTTTCACATAGCCCTGTTGGTTTAAAAAACTAGATGATCTGGAACATTGTTGGCGTGTTTTGAGTTAATGTAATACATGAGGCAAGTATGGTTTTCTAGTACATTCTCCCAGGAGGGTTAAATAAGAAGTGTTTGCTGTCATTTTATTTTAATGCATGCACATTTGAATATCATCTATCAACACCTTTACTTTCTTTTGAACAGCAGTTGGTATTTTTAGCACTTAGATTTTAAGTCAATATGTATATTTTTAGCCTCTTTTGCCTTCCTGCTTTATCTGTATGTGATTAATTTATGAAAAATAATTAAAAAGATATCACTAAGGAAACCAGAGACATGGTTCAGCAGTTAAGAGGACTTTGTGAGATGACCTGGGTTCAGTTTCAAGCACCCACATCAGGAAGTTCACAACCACTTGTATTTCAGAGGATCCAATTCCCCATTGGGTTACTGAATCACCTACACATACATGGTGTACATAAGTGAACATACATATGCATCACTAAACACAAAAAATTTAAGGTATCACTAATTAAGATGGCTTCATGCATTTGAAATGTTTCATGTATGCCAGGAAGGAAAGTATATTGGACTAAAGTGAAACTAACTCTATAAAGCAAAAAAGAGTCTCCCAGACATGAATCAGGGGAGTGCTAGCATACAATCCCATTGCCAGAGAGTCTGCGAAACAGAACCTTCATCCAGTGACTAATAAAATCAGAGGAATATACCCACAGACAAACACTGAACTGAACTCCTGGAATCCAGTGTCAGAAAGAGAGAACTGATGGGCAAAGGAGTTAAGACTGGGCTGATTTAACCCACAAAAACAGTAGACCTGAACAAGGGGGAGCTCTTGGACCCTAGATTAATAGCTGTGTGGAAACCATAGGACTGACCCAGACCCCCTGAATGTGGGTGTCAGTGAGGAGGCCTAGGTAATCTATGGGGCCTTGGGTAGTATTTATCCCTAGCATACAATAGATTTGAGTGCCCATCCCACAATGGGGCTCTTGAAGGAGGGCCTAGACCTACCCTGGATGAAATGACAGTTATTGGAGATCCACCATGGAGGGCTTCACCCTCCCTGGGGGTCGGGGTGGAGATTGTATGGGGGACTGGGGGGACTGGTGGGGAGGGCAGGAGAGAAGAGGAGGGAGAGGGAGCTGGGGTTGACATGTGAAACAAACTTGTTTCTAACTTAAATAAAAAAGGAAGAGACAAAAAAGAATAGTGTGGAAGGGAACCACTACCCCAGAAATAGAGGTACAAGTTAGATAATACAGTTTTTCTAAGATTAAGAAAAAAGAAATTATGATATCCTTGTCAGTAGATGAGTGTGCCATATATAACAGAGGATGGTATCAAAATGTGATTTTTAAGGCCGAAAGACAATAGTTTACTTTCCATACAGCAAAGACTATGTGTATGTAAGTTGCATACAGGCACTGTGCCCACAGAGACCTGAAGAGGGTGCTATAACCTCTGGAGATGGAATTACAAGAGGCTGTGAGCCACTAAATATTGGTGCTGAGAGGAAAATTTAAGTGTTCTAGAAGAGCGGAAAGCTGAGTCATCCCTCCAGCCCCACCATAATATATTCTCTTAACATATGTTAAACTTCCATCATAAGTCCAACCAATTTACCAACCCAGATATTAACAACTCAAGTAATGTAGATCTCACCCGATTACAGTGGAATTTGGAGGCCCAGGTCCTCCCATCCTTGATGTGCAGTTTACTTTGCTATTGCTATACTCTACTTATTTAGTTCTATTAACTTAAAAAGAATCTAAATCTATTAGAGGAAAGCTGTAGACAGAATGAAGTGCACTGGTTTCTCTAATTGGACTAAATGGAATGCTATAATAAATAGCTTCATTCTTGACTAATTATGGTTAACAGCTTTTGCTTTTCAAAGTTCATTTAGCAGTTAATGTGCTTATGGAATATTTTGGTATAGTACAGAGGTTACTAAAAAATCAGAGATTGAATTGCAGTCAAAGCTATTGAGTTTAGGACAAAGGAAATGTATACTTAATCATAAAAACCTGTTCAGAGTGAACTTAGGGTACATATCTCACTTTTTACATTTTTAAGCATTAAAATAAAAACAGTGGAAATAATTCATGGTACTTAACAATATTAAATTGCCCACATAACAATTTTATTTTCTAGTGCCTGTAGTGAGGATTTCTTGGAAAATTTTAGTGTGATCAAGGGAAAGCAATTGTTTCTGGGGGTAGTGGGCTACATGACAATTCTAACAATGAGAAGAGAGAGGAGAGAGTTAAAAATGGAAGAAAACAGCATCATGGCCCCATAACTAACCAGTTTATAAAGATCATGTGGTGCCTATGTCAGGAAAATAAGTGGAGCCAGGACAGAGAATACCTCAGGTTTGAAAGCATGTGAAGATATACTGGGAAAATACGAGGTTAAGAAAGATGAGGAAGCATTAGCTTTGAACTTAAGGAGAAGAGGTTCTACTATACCACTGAAAAGTAGCATCAGAATCAGTCCATTCTACTGCAACACAACTTCTCACATGAAAGATGGAGCATAAGGGATACAATCAACTGGAATCTTAAAAGTTTGTCCACACTAGCTAACTTTTCTCAGTCTCATTCACGAGAAAGGTCAGATGACCTTGCAAATGCAATCCCTCCCACCACTTTTTCATCAAGAACTTTCAACAGCAATTTTGGAGGGGAGCACCACCATTCAAACCATAGCTACAGCCCTTACTCACAGACAGTAGGGTTGATAATTCTCCCTTCAAGTTATAAGGCTGCTTACCTTTCCCTTGGATGGGACTATATGTAGAGTTTCATTTTATAAGGTGGAGGTAGGTGCTGGCTGCAGTTTCTCCAACTGGTTACAGACCTTACCTATGCAGCTTCCTTGTATGCTCTATCTCTAGATTCCCCATTATGGTGAAGGTAATGCCAAATCATGGGCAACACAGCAAGCTACAGCAGCCAGAGGCTGATAACCAGAGATAAAGTGATATTTCAGCACAGTGGAACCTAGCCTCAGTTTACCTCAAAAATATACCCCCATGCTGCAGGGCAATTACACTAAAAGTGCTTGGTCAGAACCACCACCTAAGGTAATCTGAGTTCTTTAAATTGCTAACTAGTTACAGGGCAGTAAATGGTATTTGTTGTTATTGCATATGGTGAAATATGTTTATCCACAATCTGTGTTTTGTGTCTAATGTAATGAATTGTGATAAAATAGTGAATTATTCATTAAAATACATTTAGTATTAAGATTTCATGGTTCCTAACAAGAAGTATCCCAGCCAAGGCTCCTAACAATAATAAAGAGGATACCTGAACTGGCCTGCCCCTGTAATCAGATTGATGAATACCCCATCTATCATCATCACAATGCCCTCATTCAGTAACTGATAGAACCACACACAGAGATTCACAACAAAGACCCAGTCTGAATTCCAGGAATCCAGTCAAAGAGAAAGAGGGAGAGTATATGAGCAAGAGAGGTAAGCATCATGATGGATAAATCCAAAGAGAGAGCTGAACCAAGCTTGTAGAAACTCATGAACTATAGACCTACAACTTCGGAGACCCCAGGGGACTGAACTATGTGGGAGACAGTTGTGAAGCTTGGACTATCAGAGAGATCCCTGGCAGTAGGACAACGATGCAAACCTTGTACATGAACTAGATGGTTGGAGCCCACTCCTTAGGGTGAGAAGTCATGCTCAGTGGCAGTAGGACCATGATACAATCCCAGTACATGAGATAGCTTGTTGGAGCCCACTCCCCATGGTGGGATACCATACTCAGTCTTGATGGATGGGAGTGGGGCATGGCCCTGTCCCAATCTATTGTACCAGACTATGTTGACTCCTCATGAGAGCTCCTACCCATGAGGAGGAGTGGACTGGGGATGGACTGAGGGGGAGAGAAGGGGGGGAGGCAATGGAATGGCAGGAGGAGTGGGCAGGAAAACATTGGTTGGAATGTAAAATGAAATCAAAAAATAGAAAACAAAAGATATCATGATTCCTAGAACATTAGAACAACTCTACATCTGAAAGCATTTCTTCTTAGAAATGTGGTTACACCACACACATAGATATAGATATGATGTTGACCTCTGCTCTCTACAAGCACTTCAAAGGTAAATGTGTGTGCATGTATGTGTATGCACATACTTAAACACACACAGCTCATCTTTTTACTTTGGCAGATAAATGGTGGGAGAAATGAGCACTCTAGAGAATTTGACACACATGTTCCTAACAGGGAGAACGTGACTAAATAGTAAACAGGTGTAGGCATTTTTGATATGAAATGGAACACGAAGATCTGAGAATCAAAGTTAATTTAGAGCAGGGTACAACTTCTCAGCCCAAATCATACATGAATAATCATCATTAGACTGTGTTTCTTCTATACAGTTTTCTCTGAAACTGTAATATTATAGGTCAGAGTCAATGACAAATGATAGTAATGTAAGAATAAGGTCTTAAATCTATTACCAACCCTGTTTTCAGGACCTTATGACTAATTATTGAAACTTACGTGCTTAACCCTTTTTCTATCATCAATAAATGCCATGAATCAATTATAATAAAGATATTATAAAATGCTTAGTGGCTTGACTGACCAGTAAGAAAATTTTAAAATAAACCATAATATTGTTGCATTTGCACAATATTTGGTCTTAAGCATAGAGAGTAATCACTCACATAGTGAGTCTGCTTAGCTCACAAAGAACAAAGTCAGCACTAATTTAAGGAAAACCTAATTTTAATCAAGCAACATCATTTTGATTCATCATCTTTTGGTCCCAATCACAGTCTTCACATGAATGCTGAACAAAAGTGATTTCTAATTTTGAAGGTTAATATAAAAATATATCATTCTACATTTATGCCCATTGCTATAAAAACACACTTTGTCAAAATGATTAACTATTGTTCTTAGTACTCCAGATGATATCTGTGATTATGAGGTCATTTAATACTGATAATGACAATAGAATCAATGAAGTCAAGGACTCACTATAAAATGACTATGAAATGACAAGTAACAGTATAAAACAGATGAGACACAGAAATATTATCATGAATGGTACCAATAATCAGCAATATAAATACCTGCCTCATACCCTGAAGGTTAGAAGTCCTATTTCTGATCCACAAATTCACCTTGGCCTATATATACACCCAGCAATTGATATGCAAAACCCAAAAGCAATGTGTTCTCCATGTGGTTATTCCACTTAGACATGAAAACTATACTTAAAATAATTAATTGAAATCCATAGATTGAATGATATGTTAGAACTACAATGTGTTACATCATATACTAAATTGAGAATATTTTATTCTTTGCATGAATGAAGAAAGACCATTAGCACAATCTTGTGTGCATGTAACTGTAACTGTGTGTTCAATTTTAGTAACAAATGCAACATCCCAGGTCACCTCATTTTAGCTCACCAACTTAGACTTTGATGCAGACATTATTTTGGTCTGCTGTGGGTTCACTGTCTGGGTGAATAGACTTGTGTATTCCATGTTTTCCCAGGAAGTTTTACAAAGCACAATTCCCTAATTAAATGTGTGCTGCTTATTTATTCAAAGTATTTAACTTATAAAAGCTTTATTATTGCAGAAGAAAAGACAGAACTGAGCAATTTAAAAGATTATCAACATTCTGTTTTAATAATCCATTTACATTTGGACTGTTCTTTAGCTTAATCAACTCTTGCTATCCATAGAAGTTCATTTTCTGCATAATCCCTGCAAACACTGAGTTATCAAATACTGAACTTCTGGTTAGGTTCCCAGAAGCATAGAGCCACAGCACTGCCATCAACAATCAATACATAACCTGACTTCTTTTGAATGTTTCCGTTGAAATAACCTAAATTATATCAGTATAGATTACTGATTCATCAACATTGACTTTAGAGTTAACAGCCCTATTAGAGAGAAAGTGTAGACCATAATTTTATTTAGGTCACACGGTTTAGTTAGGGTTTCTATTGCTATGCTAAAGTAAAAAACAGCTTGGGGAAGAAAGGGTTTATGTCAGCTTACAACTCTCAGGTCATACTCCATTGCAGACCAGAATCAGGGCGGGAACTCACACAGGGAAGAAACTTAGTGGCAGGATCCAATGCAGAAACCATGGAGACTTGCTATTTACAGACTGGTTTTTCATGGCTTTCTCAGCCTGCCACCTAAGAGCACCCAGGACCACAAGTCCAGCGAAAGCACTACCCATATCAAACATCAACAAAAAATGCACCTTATGCTTATACAAAGTGATTATACTTTGGGTCAACATACTACTAGACCGCATACACAACTTTCCTGTACTTAGAAATTTTAGATGGTAACTCAAAGCTATACTTCATTGTTTTACGTAGAGCAACCACTAACTCAAAGCACAAAAACGTGGCACTAAATGAGCCACAGAATATATCTCTATCACCAGATGCAAGTATGTTGGTTTGATATTAGCTATGAATGTGTGAATGAGCAACTCAACTACTTTGCCACTTCATGTACATCCACAATGAGCATTGAATAGCCAAGTATTGACTTTTGAGGTTATAAATACATTTCAGAAAGTACTTGAATTCATGAAGACAGGATCTAAGAATAATGAGGATTGATTAGAGGCAGTCCAGGAGATTGATACACCTTATTTAAAACAAATTTCAAACCATGGCTCTTGAATTTATATGCCATAAGTTTTCTATGACGTTCTAACAACTGGATATTCAATATATTCCTGACAATGCGACCTCAGTTGGATGCCTCCTATTTTGTTCAACGCTTTCTATCTCTGCACACCAATAAATTCTCCATACTTCTACCTCCTAGTCTCTCTAGTGGCTCTTCAAATTTCAAAATCCAAGTACATCCTTCCAGTAGAGTCAACTCCCAAATGTCCTGATCAGCATTTTCATTGATCTGTCATGCTCTACTCTTTATTTTCATTTTATTTTGTTCTCAAGTCTTTTAATAAACCATATGATCTGGTAGCCTGACTTCATTCTCCTATCAGTCTTAATGCTATTTCATCCAAAGTCCAGTTAAAACAGTATTCTTCACTGATAGCAGAAACCTCTTCTCTGAAGAAACTGATGGATTACTCGTAGATCATGAATTAGTTACAACTACTGTTTCTCTCCTTTGTTATTTTTCTGTTTGGTGTTGTGCTCATTTCTCTATTTCAATTCTTATTCAAAAATTTATTGAATTTTATGCTTACTTTACATGCATTTCCAAAGGAAGGATCAATTGACCAAACTCCACAGAAAGAAATATTTTTATATCATGATTTATCTATTATGATATACAAGTGTGTACATGCAGCAAACACACACACACACACATACACACGGGGGGAGGGAAGGAATTGAGAGAGAGAGAGAGGTAGAGAGAGAGAGAGAGCAAAAACAAAAGAATTTAAATAACTTTCCCTTCATTTACAAAAAATACCCCTAATATTAGTGCTCCTCAAAAAGTGTTTCTTGGAACTGAGGCTAACCCTCAATATTAGGGCATTTGCAAAACAAATCATGGACCCTAAGTTTAATCCCCAACACAAAACAGTGATTTTGGACTGGTAAGATGGCTCTGAGTGGCAAGCATTTGCTGTGCATGAGACCTAGAGCCTGAATCCCCATACCCACATAGAGTTAGACCAGTGGGCCATGTGAACCCTGATGCTCCCATTGCCATAGAAGCAGAGAGATGGGGGCAGAGACAGCTGATCTGAACAGGGGAGAGCTCTTGGACCCCAGACCGACAGCTGGGAGGCCAGCATGGGACCGATCCAGACCCCCTGAATGTGAGAGTCAATGTGGAGGCCTGGGCTACCTATGGGGTCCTGAGCAGTGGATCAGTGTTTATCCCTCGAATACTAACAGACATTGTGTGTCCATAACACAAAAAAGGATGCTCTCTCAGCCTGGACTCTTAGGGAAGTGCCTGGACCCTACCCTGAGTGAAATGATAGACTGTAGATATCCCCTATGCTGAAGGAATTGGCAATAGGGTGGGAGGATTGGGGAGATGGTGGGAGAGGTGCGGGAGGAGGGGAGGGAGAGGGAACTGGGATTGACATGTAAAACAAGCTATTTAAAATAAAATAAAAAAATTAAAAAAAAAGAAATCCAGTGACAGAGAGGGAGGACTGATGACCAAAGGGGTTAAGACTGGGCTGGTTTAACCCCCAGAAACAGCTGACCTGACAAGGGTTAGCTCTTGAATCCCAGACTGATGCCTGGGAATCCAACATGGGACTGATCAAGACCCCCTGAATGTGGGTGTCAGTGAGGAGGCCTAGGTAATCTATTGAGCCTTGGGCAGCAGATCAGTACCCATCCCGAGTATACACAGGGACTTTGGACTCCCATCCTACAATGTGAGGTGCACTCTCACCCTGAACTCTTGGGGAAGGGTCTAGGCCCTGCCCTGGATGAAATGACAGACAATGGACACCCCATGGAGGGCCTCACCCTCCCTGGGGAAATGAGGTGATATGGGGGGTTGGTGGGAAGGCACGGGAGAAGGGGAGGGAAACGGAGAGGGACCTGGAACTAACTTGTGAATCAACTTTGTTTCTAATTTAAATTTAAATTTAAAAATAAATAATGATTAAAAAAAAAGAGAGAATTCCAAGGTGCTTGCAAATCAGGTACCCTGGTCTACACAGCAGCGCCAAGACCCTGTCTCAAAGAAAGTGAAAGTCAAGGGTCATCAGCCCTCTAGCCACCAAACATGTGCCATGCATATGAACATTCACATATGTGTGCTTCTTTCTTTCCTTGAGCTGTCCTTAAGTGAAAAGTATCATTTTAGCTTAACCCAGAAAGAAGCCTAATGTGCTAAAAACACAACATGAAACAATTGTGGGTTTCAGTCAAGTCGTTACTTTCAAAGTATTGAAAGGAAGATGTGTGTGTGTATGTGTGTGTGTGTGTTGTGTGTGTGTGTGGGTTGTGTGTGTGTATGTGTGTGTGTTGTGTGTGTGTGTGTTTTCTGTGTGTGTGTGAGACAGGTAGGAAAATTTAAAACCATTGATTGTTTTTATTTTTTGAGACAGTTGAAACAGGATATCTCTGTGTAGCTCTGACTATCCAGACTCTCTCTGCTGACCATTCAATTGCCCACACATATAAAACAATAGTTCCTATATCAAAATTAAAAACAAATGAACAAAAGTAGCTTATTGACCCCAAATTACTATTGAGATGCATATTATAAAGTCAGATAGGAATTTTTACAGAAAAATTTAGCTGAAAGATGGCACAAACATTGGCAATTTAAAAGAATTTTCCAATTTTTTAAACATTTTTTAAATTTTAAATAGCTAGTTTTACATGTCAACCCCAGTTCCCTATCCCTCCCCCACCATCCCCCCCCCATCCTCCCACCCTATTGTCAATTCCTTCCGCATAGGGGATATCTAAAGTCTATCATTTCACTCAGGGTAGCGTCCAGGCACTTCCCTAAGAGTCCAAGTAGAGAGAGCAATCCTATTTGTGTTATGGACACACGATGTCTGTTAGTATTAGAGGGATAAACACTGATCCACTGCTCAGGACCCCATAGGTTGCCCAGGCCTGCTCACTGACTCTCACATTCAGGGGGGTCTGGATCAGTCCCATGCTGGCCTCCCAGCAGTCGGTCTGGGGTCCAAGAGCTCTCCCCTGTTCAGATCAGCTGTCTCTGCTGGTTTTGCCAGCCCATTCTTTGCCAATTTGCTCTTCGCTACTCTCTCTCTGTCGCTGGGTTCCTTGGGTTCAGTTCAGTGTTTAACTGTGGGTGTTTGCCTCTGCTTCCATCAGTCACTGGATGAAGGCTCCAGGATGGTTATAGACATGAAGTTCACTATCAGGAATAGGCATTCGAGGTGGTCTCTACACTAAGAGTTCTTAGCCTTTCTTCAAAGTGGCTGATTTTCCTCAAGTGATTTATGAATTTAACTGAAAGAATATTCAGAAAACCCTAAAATCATACAATCTATTTATCTCTATATACTTACCTATGTTTTACTGTGATAGTATGTATTTTGTGTGGGTATGTGCACGTGCGTGAAGGTGCCTATAAAGACAAGAAGAAGGTACCAGGTCACTTGGAGATGGAGTTAGAAGTGAAATACCTCAGGTAGAGTATAAGAGGAGTACAGCCTCTTAACTGAAGACTCTGAACTAAAAGCAGGGAAACTTGCATAGGACCAAACTAGGCCCTCTGAATGTGGGTGACAGTGCTGTGTCTTTGGCAGTATGTGGGGCCACTGACAGTGGTACCATGATTTTTCCTTAGGGCTTGAACTGGATTTTTGAGTCCATTATTTTTGAGGGATACCTTGCTCAGCCTAGATATAGGGAAGAGGACCTTGGTCCTGGTTCGAAGTAAGGTACCAGAGTTCCTTGACTCCCCATGGGAAACCTCGTTCACTCTGAGGAATTGATAGGTTGTTGAGTGGGGGGAAAGAGGAGGAGCCAGGAGGATGGTAGGGAATGGGAACTTGAATTTGTATGTAAAATGAGCAAAGATTGTTTTTAAAATAAAAAAAAAACTGATTTAAAGAAAGACCAGGCAAAGCAATAACAAAAATCTCAAAAAACAAAAAACAAACCATAACCCCCCCCAATTTTGTATTCATAAGGGTTCTATAAATAAAAAGAAATATATATATATACATAAACATATACACACATATATAAACATATATTTAAGCATATATATCTAACTTCAAGTACATCCTAGAGAGCCTGTTAACCATGTGGTTTCATATTGACATGACAGTAGTTATTTCTTGACATCTTTGATTTCCCTTCTTGTTTACAAAGTGTACAGGTTGTTTTGTCAGGAAGCACTATATTATGAGTGATTCAGTCTGCCTTGAACATGAGTAAATGTTTAGAAAAAATGTAAAAATGTCTTGTACTGAGAGATTTTGTTCATCCAGGTCTCCAGCATTTCCAGTGAAAAACTAAACAAAACAACAATAATAGCAAAAAAAAACATGACCTCTCAGGCAAGTGTTGAGGTTAATAGACCCTCTTGAGAATGTGACTCCTCATAGAATTTTTAAGTGTATATATATATATATGTGTTGTGTGTGTGTGTGTTCTTCTGCTTCAGCAATTTCACAGAATTGAATGCTGATTTCATCAAGGCACAACTTAGAAATGCAGATTTGTTCCAGATTATCACAATTACGTAAACAAAGTAATAAAGTGGGTCACATGAACTGCTTTTTCCTAGAACATAAAAATGTGTTTATGTGATACCATAGCCCATCTAATGTAGAATAGCATTATTTACACAATAGCAATGCATATATCTTAATTAGGAAATACTGCAGTCATTAAAAAGTGTATGTGACTATTTGAGCCTTCACGGAGTGGGGAGGGATCTCCTTGAGGATACCCCCTTTTGATGAGAGACTTGATTGCTGAAAGTTGAGTGGCTGTGATTATTTCTTAAAACACATCTGGAATAACATCTGTTGTATCATTTCACCCTTTCTTTTACATAACGTTTCTCTGCAGCATTCCCCAGTGTTGGACATTATTTTATAGCATCATTTAAAAATGAAGTCAGTCTTTGGTTTTTCCATACAAAGTTGATTATTGTTCTTTCAAGGTCTGTGAAGAATTGTGCTGGGATTTTAATGGGGATTGCGTTAAATCTGTATATTGCTTTCGCTAAGATGTCCATTTTTACTATGTTGATCCTACCTATCCAAGAGCATAGGAGATCTTTCCACCTTCTGGTGTCTTATTTGATTTCTTTCTTTGAAGACTCAAAATTCTTGCAATACAGGTCTTTCACTTATTCAACAAAGCAACATCTGAAGGCATCGCCATCCCTGACTTCAAGCTCTATTATAGAGCTATAGTCCTGAAAACAGCTTGGTATTGGCACAAAAATAGACAGGTAGACCAATGGAATCGAATTGAACACCCTGATATTAACACATACATGTATGAATATCTGATTTTTGACAAAGAAGCTAAAATTATATGCTGGCATATAGAAGAATGCAGATAGATCCATGTCTATCACCACGCACAAAACTTAAGTCCAAATGGATCAAAGACCTCAACATAACTCCAGTCACACTGAACCTGTTAGAAGACTAAGTGGGAGGCACCCTTGAATGAGTTGGTACAGGAGACTGCTTACTGAACATAAATCCAGTAGCACAGACACTAAGATCGACAATTAATAAATGGGACCTCCTGAAAACGAGAAGCTTCTGTGAGACAAAGGACACAGTCAGCAAAACAAAAAGGCAGCCCACAGATTGGGAAAAGATATTCACTAACCCCAAATCTGACAGAGAGCTGATCTCCAAAATTTACAAAGAACTCAAGAAGTAAGTCTCCAAAACACCAAAGGATCCAATCAAAAAATGGGGTATAGAACTAAATAGATAATTCTCAGTAGAGGAGACTAAAATGGCTAAGAGACACTTGAGAAAGTGCTCAACAACCCTAACCATCCGGGAAATGCAAATCAAAACAACACTGAGATGCCATCTCACTCCTGTCAGAATGGGTAAAATAAAAAACTCCAAGGACAGTTTATGCTAGAGAGGATGTGGAGAAAGGGGAACACTCCTTTACTGCTGGCAGGAATGCCGCCTTGTACAGTCACTTTGGAAATCAGTATGGAGACTCCTCAGGAAAATGGGAATCAGTCTACCACAAGACCCAGCAATTGCACTCTTAGACATATACCCAAAAGATGCACATTCATACAACAAGGAGGTCTGTTTAATTATGTTCATAGCAGCATTATTTGTAATAGCCAGAACCTGGAAGCAACCTAGATGCCCCTCAACTGAAGAGTGGATAGCGTAAATGTGGTGCATTTACACAATGGAGTACTATTCTGTGGGAAAAAACAATGGAATCTTGAAATTTGCCAGCAAATGGATGGCACTAGAAGAAACCATACTGAGTGAGGTAACCCAGTCACAAAAAGAGAAACATGGTGGTACTCACTCATTTATGGATTTTTGACATGAATTTGGCGAGTGCCAGCATACAAGACCACTGCCAGAGAGTCTAGGAAACAGAACCTTCATCCAGTGACTGATGAAAGCAGAGGCAGATACCCACAGACAAACACTGAACTGAACTCCTGGAATCCAGTGTCAGAAAGGGAGAACCGATGGGCAAAGGAGTTAAGACTGGGCTGGTTTAACCCACAGAAACAGCTGACCTGAACAAGGGGGAGCTCTTGGACTCCAGATTGATGGCTGTGTGGAAGCATGGGACTGATCCAGACCCCCTGAATGGGGTGTCAGTGAGGAGGCCTAGGTAATTTATGGAGCCTTGGATAGTATTTATCCCTGGTGTACAAATAGACTTTGAGTGCCCATGCCACAATATGGGAGGCTCTCTCAGCTGGGACTCTTGGGGGAGGGCTTAGGCCTTCCCTGGATGAAATGACAGTTATTGAAGATCCACCATGGAGGGCCTCACCCTCCTTGGGGATTGGACTGGAGATTGGGTGGTGGACTAGGGGCCTAGTGGGGAGGGAGAGGGAGCTGGGATTGACATGTGAAACACGATTGTTTCTAACCTACATAAATAAAAAAAATCCTAAAAAACAAAAATGTAGTCAGTCAGTTGTCTCAGACTCTACGATTACCTTATCAACTAAGTTCAGGCATTTTCTAAATTCTTTGTTGTCACATCAGGTATGCTCCCATCATTTTCATATGAGCCGGCTCCATCTCAGTAAACCTGTCTTTGCTCATTCTCTGGAGGCAGCACTTCATCCATTAAAGTTGTATTGTGAGGCTGTAACAATTCAGTTCAGTCTTCAGGCTCCTTTTCTCACTTTAGTTCTCCACTTCCATCTGCATGATTTCTTCCACCAACATTTTAAAGCCCTCAAGTCCCCGCTAATGGTTGTCATCAACGTTTTATGGTGGAATTTATTCTCTTATGATGCACATGCATTTTAGAAGTCTTCCATCCTTGTAGTCCTAGCACAATGGAAGGCTGGGGTAGGATTGGTGCCTGTAAGTTTCAGGCTATCATTTTGGTCATTGTGGAATAAACTTTTTTCATTATTTTTATTTAAATTGCTTGACATGACAATCCCAGCTCCCTCACACTCTCCTCACCCGCCCCCCACCAACCTACCCAACCCCTCACCCCATACCCTCTCCACCTCCAGGGAGGGTGAAGCCCTCCATGGGGAATTTTCAAAATCTGTCATATCATCCTTGGCAGGGCCTAGGCCCTCCCCCCTGTGTCCAGGCTGATAGAGCATTCCTCCATGTGAAATGGGCTCCCAAAGTCCATTTCCATGCCAGGGATAAATACTGATCTGCTATCCAAGGCCCCATAGATTGCCGAGGCCTCCTCACTGACACCCATGTTCAGGGGGTCTGGGTCAGACCTGTTCTGATGTCTTAATCACCATTCTGGGCTCTATGAGCTGCCCCTTGTTCAGGTCAGCTGCCTCTGTGGGTTTCACCAGCCAGGTCTTGACCCCTTTGCTCATCACTGCTCCCTCTCTGTCACTGGGCTCCAGGAATTCAGTTCAGTGTTTAGCTGTGGGTATCTGCCTCTGCTACCATCTGTCACTGGATGAAGGCTCTAGGATGGCATATAAGGTAGTCATCAATCTCAGGGGAAGGCACTTAAGGTAGCCTCTCCACTATCACTTAGATTTCAGTTGGTGTCATCCTTGTAGATATCTGAAAATGTCCCTAGTGCCAGATCTCTTCTCAAGCCTATAGTGGTTTCCCATTTATGTTGAGATTTTTTGACTCTTCCATAACCATAAATGTCCTTCAGGGTGCCTTAAAGTAGTGGATAACTTACATAAAAATTTTAATTTACTTTTTTGCATATCCATAAATGGAATTAGTATCTATATCAGCTGTAGCTCAAGACATGTATTTCTTAATGAGTAATACTTGAAAATATAATCGTTCCTGGTTGCATACTCTGCTATCAGGTATGAAAACACTATTTATATTTTGTTTAATACTCTTTAATAATCTGTCAGGCCTGCTGATTGAAGAAGTGCATTGTCTGGGAGTAGTAGTATTTTGAAAGGAGTCATTGTCTTCCTAAGTACTGGGTCTTAGAATTTGGCAACAACAATAAAAAAAGAAGCCATGAGCTTTAAAAAGTGTGGAGGAGTGTGTGGAATGTTTCAGAGAAGATAAAGAGAAGGGAGAAACAAAATTGTATTATAATCTCAAAAATAAATTTGGTTTAAAGTATTCAGCAAATCATACTGTAAGTGTCTATTCATCTATATTTGATAATTATTATAAAACACAAGTAGAACATATTCTGTATAAATTTTAAGGCTCTCATGATTTTGTGGATAGGAAATTAATGTTGGATTCAACCTCAAGTCACTAGTTGATGTGGCCCCCAACAAGGAGTCTCCTTCTCTTTAGAAATTATGAAACTAGTCACCAACTTCTATATGAGGTTCCTGGAATGCATCTTACAATATAAGAGCACTTCTCCAATTGGAAATTATTTTTTAGTGCAAGGATCTTCACCAATGAATTGAGTAGGCCCTTCTGGGTAACTTGAGGCAACTTCAACATCAGCACTTGCTGCTCTCACACTTTCACACACTTTCATGCTATATAGTATAGTCAGATGCTTGCCTTAAACCTCATAAACTTACATCTTCCAATGGCTCCAGACATTTCTCCTGTGGCATCATTGTCTGTCTCAGTTTTTGGATAATGGAAGAGAATTAAAGCCTTATTCTGCATCAGGGCAAAGTTTATGGGAATGTTGTGGCTGTTACAATAGTCTATCCAGATCAGCTATATAGCCTTCATGTTACCAAGAAAGTTGCCTTACTATCTTAACATTCGTAAGATCACTGGGAAAGCCGGGCGTTGGTGGCGCACGCCTTTAATCCCAGCACTCGGGAGGCAGAGGCAGGCGGATCTCTGAGTTCGAGGCCAGGCTGGACCGACAGCCTCCAAAACAATACAGAGAAACCCTGTCTCGAAAAACCAAAAAAAATCACTGGGAAAGCACCTTCAGTTCCTTCATGAATGTTTCCTTTGCATTCACAACCTGGATGGCTGATGACAGGATTTGCTTAAGGCCTGTCTTGGCTTTCAGTATGTTGTCCTCTCAAAGATTAATCACATTTATGTTTCCATGTTGAGTGAGAAATATCCTACACTTCCTTTCACTTGAGCACTTAGAGACAATTGTAGAGTTAATATCTTAATTTCAATGTTGTTGTATTGAATATAGCATTCAATAATGAAGTCAATCAGTAGGTGTTATCATAACTTTCACTAATTAATTTCATCAATCTATATGGACACAGTTTGCAGATTCCTTAAGTAACTTCAATAGTAATAAAGGATCATTCATTTCTCCCCATCAAAAGGCATCATGGAAAAGGCATGGAATGAATGTATGAATCAGAGGAAGGGAAGGAGTGCTATGAAAAGCTGTCCTCTGTGCATGACATGACCACTTCGCTCATGAATTCACTAAAGTTGTGGTTACCTACACAAGTTTAAAACACCAAGATCAGCCAATATCCCAGAAGGCATCACTCAGTGTTTTCAAAAACCCAGTGCTTTTAAAGATTAGGGTATATGAAGATGGGAAGAGTATATGATGTGACAGGTATCAGGGAAGGTTAGGAAGGGGAACCGAGGTGGATTTTATATATATATATATATAGTGAATATATATTAAATATGTAATATATATGTATGAAACTCTCAAAGAATATTGGAAAGATATTTTTGAAGAGGCAATCCTCAAAGATCATTCCAATAGTTATCATAATTAAAATGCTTGAAATAACATGACAATTATCAAAATATCATACAGACATGCAAAATTAGGACAAAATGAAAAACACCCTACAATAGACTTCCAGGTTTGTTGAATGGTAGACACGAGCCTTCAGTTTAAAACAAATTGTAGCTGTGAAGCTCAATACAGTGAACAACAATAAAACAAGGTATGCTTACACTGATGAGAATCTTTCTTTTAGAAACAAAAGCTCAGAGATCATTGCAGAAGAGGAGAAGAAAGACTTTAAAATCCAGTAATGGATAGATTCACAGAAACAGTGTCCTTTGAACAGAGTAGGACAGTTGTATATGACTACACATACAAGCAATGTGTACACTCAGAGCAGACCTAATCTCAGCATGGAGAGGAGTGGTAGACATGACATCCCACCAATAGCTGTGGAGTTGTTGGCAACTGATAGTTTGGGAGAGACAAGATCAGTTTTCTTTAAAAGTGTTTTCCCTGGTAACCATTCTGTAATGGGAGGCTTCACATTTGTGAACATATGGACAGCACAAATTAGACTTGGCATGTGAATTTAAAAAAATAAGAGTACACAAAGTTCATGGGGAATTTGGGTGAATCTGTGAGAAGTTGTGGGAGTCATGAATGTGGTCAAAACTCATTGCATAAAATTTTTAAATAGTAGCGCATGCCTTTAATTCCAGCACTCGGGAAGAAGAGGCAGGCAGATCTCTGTGAGTTCGAGGCCAGTCTGGTCTACAGTGAGAGTTCCAGGACAGCCTCCAAAAGCAATACTGAGAAACCCTGTCTCAAAAAACAAAAATAAAAATATCTTAAATAGCTAGTAGTTTAAATGGGGGTATTTTTTAAAGAAAATTACCTTACCAAATACATTTCCTCCCCCCTTTCTTACATGGATACACATATGTTTAGCTGTAGTAAGAGGGCCTCTTTCTTTTATTATTCACCACAAATTCCATAAATTTTCACTTAAAACTTTCTGGGTGTTATACATTGAGAAGGAAAACAGTACCACAGGACTTAGAATCAGAAAAGCTGAGGTCTTTCCCCAGCCAGCTGTGAGATAGCATGTTGTTTTGTCTATCTCTTCAAAATAATTCTCATGTCATAAATTCTAGAATGCTGTCATCATCATATATCAACAATAAACAATTCTCAGGGGAATGACCACCAGTTGTCAGTAATGTAGGTGTAGATTCTGCATTATTTGACTTTTGTTTGGAAGAATTTCTAATGTTTCTAAGAGACTACTTCTCATGAAAGATGTTAGCATCTAAGAATGTTTTCAGGACCAGTTACAATGGGAAGCTGTGCATCTCCATTATTTTTCTCCATGCCGATGTTGCATGCTTCCAGAATGTCACCCCTAGGTATCTACCACACAATGTCTCATTTTCAGTAAGTTATCTTATTTTGCTCCTACTGCCCCAGAGTACCATAGGATATCTGTGGTCTTTGCTATAGGGTGAGAATGGCTCAAATAGTCTCATATATTTGAATGCTTAGAACAGGGAGAGAAACTGTTTTTGAAGGATTAAGAGGTGTGGCCTTGTTAGAGTAGGCGAGTCTTAGTTTCTTTCTCTCCTTTCTCTTCTTCCTCCTCCTGCCTCTCTGCCTGCTTCCTCTGGATCAGGATGTAAAGTTCTCAGATACTGTTCCAGTGACATGCCTGCCTGCCTCCTACCATGATGATCACGAACTAACCTTCTGAAACTATGAACAACCTCCAATTAAATGCTTTATTGTATGAATTGCCTTGGTCATGCTGTTTCTTCACAGCAATAGAGACCAGTAACTAAGACAATCATTTTTAGACAAATCACTTTGCCAAGAAATTGAAGTGATATAATAGAAGTCTTCTGTTTTCTTTTTGTGTTAATGTATTTGCAAAAAGTTTTCAGTTTCTATTTTGCCTCAGTGATCACTCATGCCTTTGCCTTATTATATTAGACCTAATTCATTTTTTCTTCCCAATAGTTTCACTCATTTTTCTAGTGTAGTTGATACGTGTTTGAGATTTTGTCTAAAGACATAAAATTGAGAATTTATCTTGTCGATTCATCTTACACTAGGTTTACCAGAAAGCAGAGCCTACGGCACAGATTCATATGCTGCTTTATGAAGAAATGTAATTCTAGGCAACAAAAATGAATGTTGAGGGAAATGGCATAGGCCCAGGAAGAGATGCTGTGTGGATGCTTTATCCAACTGCCCATGGCTAAATGTGACATTGATCTCATCAGGCTCTCTTCTGAGTATCCACAAAACATCATATTATGACTTTCTTTCTAGAGGGGGAAAAATGAAATATTTTATTGGCCATTTCTGTGCTCAGATTTCAGGTAAATAGAATCGGACTCTCGATTTCTTTTGGAGAAGAGAAAAGTCACAGTTCCTCAGATTATATCACCTTCAAAGTATTACTGCAACCATACTGAAAAATATAAACTACCACATCATCTTATAATACTCCACCATTACTCAATACAGAAGGTCGTCAATAAACACCATCACATTCTTAATGATCTGGAAATTGAAGTGACTTGCTTGGAGATATGCAAAGGTCAGAATCTAGAGGTGATTGACACTTGACCTAAATTAATTGAACAATTTCCCAATGAGTCAAGATACTACAGAACATTTTAATAAATATTGATGGAAGAGAAAGGTTACCTATGTGGTGACCAAAATACCTGACCCAGTAATATAGTCTTATAAGGTCTTTGTTCAACTGTTATTAATTTATGAATCTGAGCAAGTCTCTAATCAGCTAGGTCTGATAAAAGTTTAAATGAAATGCACAAAACTGTAGTATGCTATAACATAAGGTCCCATTGCTAACCTTGTTTTTCCTTTGTTTGTTTGTTGCCTTAAATAGACTCTAGTGCTTAAATGATAATGGTGGCAGTGATTTTTGTATAAAAAGAACTCTGCTTATGTCAGAAATAGATTTGTATAACTAATAATTCCCTTCTCCATATTAAAAAGGTGACAAATTCACAAGTAACTTCTCAAAATTTGCCTGAATTCCTATATTGTAAACTATTCACCAAAATGTCTGTAATACATTCTATTTTCTGGGATGAAGAAACTCATAGAAGCAGTTGGACAAAATGGGAATCACTAGAAGCATCCCATTGTTAAACAGTGACCATTTTTCATTATTTTGCCTCCTTTATTCCTTCCAATGATCAGAAAGGTTTAAAACAGTAAAGATGAACAGACTGTTTATTAAGGGAAAACTAGGACATTTTAAAATCCATAATCATTTCACTGGGTTAATCATTCACTAGCATGAAGGTGACAAATATGATTTTCAAAGGAGGATGTTCCACATGTTTCAGAGGCAACGTTGTCAGTATTTGCTCTGAAAAACCTTGTGAGGCTAGTGAAAGAAACTTAGTTCTTAGTAATAAGACAACATATAACCTTTCATATGAGGATAGACAAATTCTATGCCCTCATTTTGCTAAGTTTGTTATGTGTATCTGAGGAAGAAATAATAGAAAGAATGTTCCTAAAACTTATATGAAGGCTAAGGATATAACTTACTGGTAGAGAATTGGTGGAGTATGTATAATGCCCTAGGTTCCATTCTAGTAGCACTATTTGTAGTAGCCAGAACCTTGAAGCAACCTAGATGCCCCTCAACTGAAGAGTGGATTGAGAAAATGTGGTACATTTACACAATGGCGTACTATTAGCCAAAAAAAAACAATGGAATCTTGACATTTGCAGGCAAATGGATGGCATTAAAAGAAACTATACTGAGTGAGGTAACCCAGTCACAAAAGAGAAACATGGCATGTACTCACTCATTTATGGATTTTTGACATGAATTTGGCGAGTGCCAGCATACAAGACCACTGCCAGAGAGTCTAGGAAACAGAACCTTCATCCAGTGACTGATGAAAGCAGAGGCAGATACCCACAGACAAACACTGAACTGAACTCCTGGAATCCAGTGTCAGAAAGGGAGAACCGATGGGCAAAGGAGTTAAGACTGGGCTGGTTTAACCCACAGAAACAGCTGACCTGAACAAGGGGGAGCTCTTGGACTCCAGATTGATGGCTGTGTGGAAGCATGGGACTGACCCAGACCCCCTGAATGGGGTGTCAGTGAGGAGGCCTAGGTAATTTATGGAGCCTTGGGTAGTATTTATCCCTGGCATACAAATAGACTTTGAGTGCCCATGCCACAATATGGGAGGCTCTCTCAGCTGGGACTCTTAGGGGAGGGCTTAGGACCTGCCCTGGATGTAAGGACAGTTATTGGAGATCCACCATGGAGTGCCTCACCCTCCTTGGGGATCGGACTGGATATTGGATGGGGGACTTGGTGACCTGGTGGGGAGGGCAGGGGAGGAGATGGGGAGGGAGAGGGAGCTGGGATTGACATGTGAAACAAGCTTTTTTCTAACTTAAATAAAAAAAAATTAAGAAAATTAAAAAAAAGAATCTGAGAAGCAAATATAATGCAAGAAGCAAAGTTAGAAACCAACCGAAAATGATTTGGTGAATAGATATGTCTTCTAGTGATGAGAGGATTTGAAGATAAGTGTTTGGGAGGGAAAAGTTAACTACATACAGATCTTATGATATTGCATCATTTTGCCTCATGGTATATAGTAAGGTTATAGCAACTGAAGGAATATATTCAACATCACTCCTTCAGTGGCAAATTCAGGAGTCAATTCATGTCATCCTAAGCTAGAAGAAAAGTAGCAAAATTTAAATCATAGTCCTAAGTTTTAAAACTGTAGCTCGAGAGGGGAAAATTATATATTTGAAGTCAATATATCTATAGGTGAGATCATTAATTTTAAAATATCAGAGGAGAAAACAAAGTGTTATAACCAAAGAGGGGAGTTATTTTCAAAGAAATGCAGCAGCATCTGTGTGTGTGTGTGTGTGTGTGTGTGTGTGTGTGTTCCAGCGTGTTCAGAAGTATGAATGCTTGTTCCTGCATGCGTTATTTATCTGCAGGATGACATAAGTTTCAGTCTTTGCCTTCCACCTTGTTTTCTTATTATAGGCTTTTGCTGTTGCTGGCCTACAAGTTTCCAAGCATTCTCCTGCCTCCAACTCCCATTTGCCATGGAAACGAGATTTCAGGTTCTCACAATTTGAAGCTGGCCTTTACATGACTTCTGGCACTGAAACTCAAATCCTAAGATTTGAGGCTAACTGCTTTGCCCCTAATGAGCCATCACTATAGCCCAAAGTGGACATCAAAAAGGGACATTTGAAAGAACTTTGCAATCTTATTTTTCATTCATCACTTGCTATTATTTATTATGAGATTTTAGAAGTTTTACTTTACAAATAAATCCAAAGAAGATGTCCTAAATGTACAAATTATAAAGAGATAAACACTAAGTTGCATGATGTAAGTCTAATGTCCTCGATGTTGTACTAATTTCACTGGATAAACTAAGAAATCTAGAGGAAAAATTACAGCTCCTTTAATTTCCCACTTCACATACTCTTAATTAGTAAGGCAAACATCACATACATTATACTAACAAACGATGTGGCACTTTTAATTATAGTTTGAGAACTAATTTCTCACCCCAGGGTCATCTGAGGTTAATTTAAAAAAATAATTGCATAATTGATCATAAATGCCATGAAACTAATAAATTGCTAATGTTTTATTACTTAGTAAAAGTTTCAATACCATATTAAACAATGCAATCAAAATTTTCATAAAATTATCAGACTCCAGGAAACAAAAAATGGATTATAATCATGATGTTGAATACAGTAAAAAAAGAGAAAAACACATCAAAGAGAAGTGAAAAGGAAGATTCAAGCCATGACCATCAACTAGGAATATATGAATGTATGCTTCCTTTCTTCACTTAGACGTGAGCAAGCTTTTTCTCTTTATTTTCTTTTGATGAATATTTAAAGACTTGAATAATACCCTGAGTCATTGACATTAACAGAGCCACAACAGTGACTGAAAGACATCTTGTCAAGAATAATTTCACTGCCCGACTGCTGTAACGTACACATTGATCAATATGCTAGTCACTTCATAAACTTAAGTACATTATAAGCCTCACATTCTTTTCTCTGTGTTAGTTCTCAATATGTTTTTGTAACAGAATTTATTTGAACTTGCTTATTTCTATTTGCATAGTGTTATCCTTTCTATACTTTGAAGGCGTAAGACCAGTGAGACAGAACACAATCTTTTTTTTCAGTAATTAGTTTTCAATAATTTATTTTTTACATTCCAATCCCAGTTGCTCCTCCCTCCTATTCTCCCAATCCCTCCACTCCCCACTACTTCCCATCTACTCCTCAGAGAGGCTAATGCCTCCCTTAGGAAGTCTACTAAGTCTGACCCACCATTTCTTTGAGGTAGGACTAAGGTACCTCTCAACTCCCATACCCCTGTGTCTAGGCTGGGCAAGGTATTTCTCCATATAGAATGGGCTCCACTAAGACAGTTTGTACATTAATGTTCGATCTTGGACCCGCTGCCAGTGGCCTCACATATTTTCCCGGTCACCTATATTAAATTCAGTCTTATGCAGGTTGCTCATTGTCAGACCTGAGTCAGTGATCTCTCTCACTAGCTCAGGTCAGATGTTTTTGTGGGTTTCCCCATCACGGTCTTGACTCCTTTGTTCATATTATTGCTCCTCCCTCACTTCTCACTTCTATTGTACTCCAGGAGCTAGACCATCAGTTAGTTGTGAGAACTCTTAATCTTATTTACCAAATTCAAACAATATTTTACTTCCATTTTATGAGGAGATGAAAAGAAGAAAAATGTGCAGAGTAAGCCATGAGGATGAGAGCATTCAAGGACTTATCTTGAATAAAATCAACTGTCTGTGCTAGCAGCTTTGTCTCTTTGCATCCTTCCTACTTCAAACTCACACATCCCCACGGATATCAACCTAAGGCCCAAGGAAATTCACATGGAAACAATGGACAACTCTACTACTTTGAATTGTTGTTTTAAGGAAGTGTAAATGATTGTGGCTTTATGGTCTGGAGACTAGAATGAAGATGAAGACAGATTGCTTTTTCATATAGAGATATTCATTTTCATAATTCACACTGAATTTGAGAATTTCAAATTCTAGCTTAAATGGAACCTGTGTATTGCATTAATAACTCCTCCAGTGCAATTATCCATGATAATAAGATTTCAGTGGATTAGTGGTTAACCTAGAAACAAAAAGGATGTATTTCAAGATTCACAAATTAATAAGTAGAAAACTCATTTCTAAAGTCAACCAAGGCAAATAATGTAAAAAAATAATTACACAAGCTTATGCAAAAAACATTCAAATTTTAAAATTTGTTTTATTTAAGAAAGGAGTCATTTCAATTGTAAGTAAACCATCAGAAAATAAGATTCTAGAGGAGAAAAATTATTAAAATTATTTGGAGAAATAACATGATTACTAAACCTAAAATGAATTAGAACTTTTAAAATCTGCCTATGTATGATTAAAAATAAACTAAATGTTTAACATCTAAAACAATACAAGAGTTTGTATATGACTAGGAGGTAAACTTCTGTTTTTTTAACAATCTCTACACATTTGGCTGCTTGAAAAGAAAGAACAGTGATGAATTCTTGTCCTTTTGCACCAAATATACTGGGGGAAAACAGAACAGATATAACTATATAATATTTGAGTATTATATACATGTACATATTCTCAAAAAAGGAAAGAAAATCATGAGATGTCACCAAGGGAAGGAGGGAAGCATAGGGACCCAGCAGTAAGCTTCAGACCTATGCAGCCTTGGAAACTGCTTCCCAATGCAGCTTCATCCTTAGCCCCTGCTCCCCACAGCTGTGCCTCAGGCTCTGCACTCTCTCCAGTACAGAGACATTTACAGTTCGAATTTTGCCTACTAACCACAGACACTGGGAAGATCCGATATCTGAGAAAAAGGAGCATCAAAGGGAATGAATAAATTTTATATATTATGAAACTTAGAGTTTTGATTGTGGTGGGATAAACCTGTTGTCTCAAGGTGTAGGAGGTGGGGGGGAGAAAAATTAAGAATCCAATGTCATACACATTCATTGATGTGCATATATGTATATATGTGTGCCTTCCATTGTGATATTGCGAGCCCAGATCATTCACCTCTCTCTTTATATCCTGGCCATGGTTGAATGAGCTACTCTGACCCACCGTTTGCCTCATGCTATGGCCTACTTCATCATTAGGCCAAGCAATGGGACTAACCATCTGAATCAAACCCCTGAAATCTTCAGCCAAAATAAATTTCCCTACTTTTGAAGTTTTTTCCTTGGGTTCTTTCATCACAGTGGTAGAAACTACTAACGCCTTTTCCTGAGTTTGGTAGTTTATCCTACTCATCTTGGAGGGTACTTTTTTCTCTTAAAGTGATGGTGAAAATGAGTACCCTCTGTTTGTTAACAAATTAAAATATCAAAGATACAGACTTCAGGGCTTATTTTCATCATTTTATGCAGTCTATATTTCATTTTGAGTATCAAAAATAAAGTAGACTCCTTTGATAATAAATATAAAGTATACTTCAACTTATTGTCACCATTTCTATGACTTCCACTTTAACAACTCTAGTTTGATAATTTTGGGAAGTATCTTCTGGGTCTAAGAATTTTATTAATGAAGACAATCCTTAATTATGAAGGCAAATATTTTTAGGACTCAGAGTTCAACATTTAGCAGCCAACATAAATTAGAAAGTAAAAGTAAGTATGTAATTAGTGAGTGTCTATACATTATTAATGCCAATTAGCTAATTCGATTTTTTAAGAAAGCAGAAAAGTACCATTAAGCCTCCTCTATAAAATGTCAACCATAGTGAAACAGCTAACCAAAATGGTGTTTTCAAAAAGATTTAGCAATAAGCAGTAAATCTGAATTAAGTTCATTATAAAATGCCTAAGATGTTCAACTCTGGAGATAGGCTACAATCTGCAGGGGCTGTTAATGCAGCTCCTGTGCCCTGTTCATGTCCCTGACTCAACTAATGGTCACAAAGAGCTCTGGTTCTCAAATTTGGCTTCTGGAAGGCTACCCGTTGTGAACACTTACCTTGGACTAAGTGTGTAGGGTTGAACATTGAACATCTTTAGATATCTACTGTGTATGTGTGTGTGTGTGTGTGTGTGTGTGTACACATGCGCGCATATGTGAATTTTCTTTTTATAGTACTTTGACAATTTCACACGTGCATAAAGAGTCTTAGTCATCCTCCTTGGTCTCATCTCCTTCTATTTTATCACCCTCATCTCAATGAAACTCTTCTTCCTAACTAGTCATCCCCATGTTTCCAGGTCATTTGTGGGTGAGATCACTGACCTAGAGTTGATGGCACAAGGACAGATGGGAGGTTATTTACTGCAGTGCTTACATCACTAAAGTAAATGATACTCCTCTTCCCAGCCACCATTAAACTGCCATCCCCATTCTATAATGAAATTTCTTTCTATATGTTGCATTTAAATAATATTTTTCATTTGTTTTTACATACCAACCAGTTTCTCTTGTGCTCCTCTCCTCTCTCCTTCCCTTTTCCACCTATGCCTCCCATCCACCTCCCCTCCATCTCCACTCAGAAGGAGATAGGCTTCCATGGGCACAGGCCTCCCATGGGCTTTGAGATGAAATATTGATAGCCTAGTCTTGTGCTGGATTTGTGTAAGTAGCCACAGTACCTGAAGTTCATTTTAATAAGTATGGACTTATTAGAAACATGGCATGACTTTACTTATTCTTGATATTAAAAAATTTACAATGTGAAATTCTGTCTTCTAAGGCATTGTTATCAGCCCTTAAGATACAAAAAAGAACACATCACTATTAATTCAACACCACTCTTCAGGGACATCACTGCTCATAAAACTTCATGTATTTTTAACCTTATCTGCCTCCAGAATAATGAGACTACTGGGCTCAATAAATTGTTTTGTTTTGAAGCTGTGCTAAAGAAAACAGGAGACTACAAGATAAATCTGTCAATGACTGTTCCTTTAAGACCACTTAAATCCTGTGGAATTTGTGGATTTTTCTCTGCTTTGAACAAATCGGTAAGTTAACTCACTAATCCCTTTCTCTTTCAGAAGTTGGCACGTTTGTCTAGGAAAGGTTCTACTTTGTGCATTTAGTTGCCATCAGTGCTCCAGAGAGTCACATTAAATGTTTCCCATGACCAGCTGAACACAATATGCAGCTGAAGTCAGCAAAAGCACATTGCTAATTTGACTCAGTTTTCCCTCAGTTGAGTAATCTACTAGTTGTGTCTTTTTAGCCATGGAGACACCAGCTTTATTAGGCCTACAGAATCCAAGTAGGTAATGTCCTTTATAGGACTAAATAACATGTATCATACATGTTGGGGCTTTTAAATACCCATGACTATTATTAGCCCTAAAGTAGTAGAGGACAGAAAGATGAGGAACTATGCCCATGAGGAGACTATAGACTCACTAATGATACAAAACCATGATTAAACACAATGGCATAGAATACATGTTTCTTTTATAATTAGGAGCTTATTTTGTTGAACTCATTACATGGATAATTTGGTACAACATTCAGATTAAGAGTTCATTTTTCTGCCCCTAGAATTTTGTATGTTGAAGTCTTTAAGACAATCTATCTGAATTGCAGATTAACTTGGAAATTGCAGCCATATATACTGGTAATCCCTATGACTGTGTTCTTGTGGAGGTTACATTAAATGGGACACAGAAACAAACACACAGATTTTGCTTCCACAAGCCAAGTTTAATGCATGACTGTGAGCATATGAAGTAGAAAAATATGCCCAAATCCATTCAAGTTAGATCCTTAATAAGCAAAGATCTTGCTGTATAATTTTTCTTCCAACATAAAACTGGACTATTGAAGTTAGACATATATGGTAGTTAATATACTATAGCTGTAAATTTACACTATAAGATAGATGAAAATTATCATTTATTTCATACAATGTAATCCAGACAAATTCATTTCAAGGAACTTATAAAATACATAATCACATCATTCATGAACAGTTTTTAGATTATTTGTTGGGCTAGACTTGATATTTACTGAAAATGAATGATTCTACAGTAAATGTCTCATTTATATTGAAAAAACTGTCTAGAATTATACATTGGATATTCACATGCTTTTGCTTGGTGCATATAACTTTTCCAGTTTTTATTCTTACACCAATTTTTCAAATCTTTAGTTTGAACTCAGAATCCTGGGTGAATGTGGACACTCTGCCTCATTTGTTCTTGTCTTCATTCTGACCCAGACACCTTGACAAGGGTTTTGTTACTAGTTTGCCTTGTGTAGTGTGCATGTGTGTGTGTGTGTGTGTGTGTGTGTGTGTGTGTGTGTGGTATGAGTATATGAGGACCCCAAGGTGGTGGCATTTTAGGCAAATATAGTATCAACATCTGTATCCTCAGCCACAGGTGTTGTGACATGATTAGTTCCCAGACTAAGATGCTACCTTCCCCCAAAAATCACGTTTATACTATTCGTCTTTATGCCTGGGCTATTTTTATCTTGAAATACTGCTAGTCATTTACTATGATTCATTTTAAATGAAGTGTATTCAGGGAAGCATTTCATAACTGCCTCTCCCATCTAACTAAATTAGAAGGAATTGTACAGTCACATGGTATCAAAACATTTTCATAATTAGAAAATAATTGGAAAATTTCTTTGTTAAGCTTCTTTTGCCAACATGAAGCAATGATTTCATATAGTTATGGGTTTTTCTGGCTCTCTTGACTCCTTCTCAAGGAGTCAGAGAAGAACTTCACCTCTATAATATCTACTATTATGAGCTGCATGAATGAACCAGTGAATGAGCAATTGAATGAGTCAATGAACTAGCCAGTGAATGAAAGGATGCTGTCATGCTAGAACACAGCATTAAATGGACCATGACAGTGACACGGTTCATCAGGCATGTCATCTGTTTAGCTTTTCCTCAATATATGACCTTGAAATATGCCTTAACCTCATTTGACATCATACTACTTATTAGAAAACTCAGAAAATACAAGTGGCTAGTTTGTCCAACTCAAAATGTAAGGATCAAAAGACATCATGTGAAGTAGCAATGGCTAACATAAAATATTGTAAAGATAATTAAAGAAGATGTGGTTTTACCATTATTAGATATGAAATATATTCTCAACTTAAATGGGATAATATCTATTATTGCTTTAAATGTGTCCTATATTGATAAATACCATAAAATACATAAATGTTTACATATGGCTGATCAGATTCTAGTCCACAAAATTCTTTGCATCTACATTTACTGTTGACATGTTTGGTTATAAAATTAATCATCTGAAAATTCATATAACACATATAACGCTGCAAGATTTCAGATCCATCTCTCTAAACTTGTAAGTGAAATGTTTACTTTCATAGCTCAGAATGGAACAGGATTGATGGAAACCTTCAGATTAACTCCTTTCAAAAAGAACACCATCACATATGTAAACAGACAAGGTGTTTAAACAAAATATTGTGCATGTTTGCACCTAGAACATTCACATTTGAGTCTAACAGAATAACAGGGGCAGAAGCAACCTTTACTAAAGTGAGTTGCTAAGATAAAGAAATGGCAGATTTTTCTGCCTGATAGCTGAGCAATAGTGGGGTAAGGCATTAACTCACTCACTACAAACCAAGTATCTGCTTATCCCCGAAAAAGTTTTAAAGCTTGGTAGTTGTTGAGAGAGGGATGAGGTGATGCATGTTCCAGTTCCATATTCCTGGAGTTTCAAAGCTGTGTCACTTCTAATGTATAATGATGCAATCCTGTGTTGGCATTTTCTCTCCCTCTCTTTCTGCCTTTCCTCTGTTCACTTGAAATCAACTACACATCACAAGAGCCTCATGAGAAGACTGGAAAATAAGGATTATCTCAAACCAGCATCACAGCAGGCATTGAGAGCATTAACTCAACAATGTGGGAAGAAGATAGAAACAGATAAAGTCAGGTACCTTGGAAGAAGATCCACTCTCAATCAAATTTAAGATAGTTTCAGCCTTAGCTAGCAACTGAGTCTTAGTAAAAGAAAAGGGAATGAAGACAGAGATAGGCACTCATTTAAAAAAACAGTTTTGCAAATATTGACTAAGTGCCATAAGCTCACCAGAAGATATGAATTTTAAATATAAATAAATAAATCTGATTGCCAAGAAAACTAGTCAATTATTCCAAGGTCTCAACTCTGACAGAGAAAGAGACAGACAGAGAGAGAGAGAGAGAGTGCTCCAAAAGGAGTTTGTAACTGAATATAGCACCCCAACAAGTTTCAACTTGATCTCACACTATGCTCATGGCTTCCAAATATTCAAGCTGACGATTTAATTTAAAGTAATCTTGTCTTGTCATAGTCAAAAGTGCTGGGTAGAAATAAAAAAATATACTTTCTCTATAAGCAAAAATACCCCATCAATTGAACCCTATGATCTTCAGGCCTATTTCTCTAAATTTTCAAATTAAATTTCATTTCCATAACTTAAAATTAGAAACAGGATTGAGGAATATCTTTAAATTAGGCACTTATGAGAAGAACAATGGGTCTGAAAACCGGCAGTAGTTTTGCAAATCAGGAGCTGAACTTTAAGCAAAGCAATGAGCATTTATTTTAGCTTGATCACTTATAGTAAAGTCTAACAAAGTAGCATGACCAAAACCAACTCTTAATGTAGTCATTACTGTGAAGAAATGATGAATTGTTCTGTTTCCTAGCAGAGCAACAGTGGGGTTAAGATGCGAACTCAGTCTACTAAGACCCAAATACATGCTTACCACTGCATGAACTATTAGGTTTTTGCAGTTACATAATAGGATGACATAATGTGTGAGCTCTATTACCATTGTCCCTGGGGTCAAGAAATCCCTTGAGCCTGTAAGTAAAAAAAATCACAAAATAAATCAGAAGAAATTCAGGAAGAAATAGTAGGAAGATGATCGGGAAATCCAGACTTGCAAATTAGTATTATTAGACACTGACTATAAAATCCACACTCTGTTAAAGTAAAACAAGGAACCAAAGCATGGGGAAGAAATAAGAGCATCATGCTAGGTAGTCAAGTAGACAATCAATATATTAGGGTACTATCACTTGTAGCCATCTTCCATGTACACTGTGCTACATTTTATTGCTAACAAAAGGAATTTAGGTGGGAGTTGGAAGGGTAAAGTGAAGAAGGGTCTTTATATGTAGTGTGTTCAGGAACTATACCCAGGAGGTTGGATCAGTATGATGGCTTGCAGACTGCTTCATACACTCTTACTGTTGGATGGATGGGATGCAGACTGCCACATCCTTGTAAATTCTGTATTTGTGACTATACTCTGATTGGCTCTCTTTTTCTTAAAGCCCTCTGACCTCTCCTTGCTTTCCTGATGTCATTTCTCCTACTGATACCAAGAATTCAACAAGCCCTTCCTTGCTTGTGAACCTGAATTCGTGGAATATGAGATCATATTCTCTTTTTCTGATCACAGACAGACTGACATGAAAAGGAACCACATGTGGATCTTTGTAGAGTGAGGATATAAAAAATGTTAGTACCATGTGTTCATAGCTGTCCAGTTTTGTATATAACCTGAAGATACAGGTGAGACTCTTGAGAATTTAATGCACTGTCACCTACAGCAAAAGAACACTGGAGTTGACAGTGAAATTCAGAACTTTTGTTAGGTTCAGATGTCTGTTGTATTTAATGTATCATTTTTCACTCAGGGCCATTTTTTCTAATGATTTGGGGATTAATTCTCTTAAAAGATTTTCTTGAACTATTCTTATATAACTTTGATGTAAATTCATAGTACCATTCTAAAGTTAGTTGTTCAGTCTACCAATAGTTTTCCTTTTGTGTCTGTGTGTGTGTTAATTACTTTTCTACTGCTGTAACAAAGAATATGACCAAAGCATTTAATTTAGGATTTCAAGTTTCAGAGGGTTATTAGAATCAATCAGCTTCATATTGGACAGCAGGACAGAAGGTAGGAAGTCTTGTCACTAGAGCAGTAGTTACACCAACCATCAGACATTGTGTGCTAGCGTGCAAGCGCACGCATACACACACACAAACACACACACACACACAGGATGAGAGGTGGGAGGGATGGAGGGAGGGAGGGAGATGGAGACGGAGAAGGAGAGAGCAGGGTCTGGTGGGGAACAGCATAGGCTTTTGAAACCTCAAGGCTCACCCACAGTGACGCATCTCTTCCACATCTCCTAATCCTTCTCATGCAGTTTCACCAAATGAGAACCAAATATTCAAACATCTCAGCCTATGCAGGTTGTGCCATTCTCACTCAAACTTCCACAGTATGTCTTTGTGAAAGTATCTGCAGAGGCCAGGAGAATGCATGACATGCCCTGAAAACAGTTACAGAAGTTTGTCAGCTGATAGGTGGGTACTAGAAATCGAACTATAGTACTCTGTAAGAGTAGCAAGCATTCTTAACTATTGAGCCATCTCCACAGGGCCCTATTTTTTAAAAATGATACTGTAAAATTATGTGAACTGCATGGGCTTGCTTTTGGTTTTCTCATTTCTTCTTTAATTGGGAAAAGGGAGGTAAGCAAACAAGGAAAAGGAGTTTGGGCTGTTCTGTCTATACGTGTAGCTTTTTGACGTCACATTTTAAAATTTATCTGTCCGTTTTATAAAACTCCTTTCTGAGGGGCCCCTGCAGTAAGACCATGATACTAACCTGGTACATGAGCTAGCTTTCTGAAGCACATTCCTTAGGGTGGGATGCCTTGCTCAGTGACAGTAGGACCATGGTATAATCCAAGTACATGAGCTAGATTATTGGAGCCCACTCCCCAAGGTGGGATGCCATGCTCAGCCTTGAAGCATGGGGAAGGGACCTGGCCCTGCCCCAACGTATTGTGCCAGACTATGTTGATTCCTCATGGGAGCCTTCTCCCTGAGGAGGAATGGATTGGGGGGTAGTATAGGAGGAAGTGAGGAGGCAGTAAGAGGTGAGGTGGCGAGGAGGAGAGGGGAGGATGGAGAACTGTGGTTGGAATGTAAAAAGAAATAAAAAAATTAAAAAATAGAAAAAATCCTTTCTAACATTTTCCCATATAGTTCTGATTTGGACTATGGAACACTCTATCCACTTCCCAGACCATTACAAAGATTTTTCTTTTGCAATAAATGCTTTAAGATGCTCCGAGAGACTTTGCAATGTGTATGTGTGCACTGTCTAATCATCTAGACTTCCCAATGTGTATGTATGCACTGTCTAATCATCTAATCTCCCTGTTGGATGTTCCTACTGTAGTTATGCTTGGTGTCTTACTGCTCTATTAAAACTATAGAATAACCCGATTTTTAGATGTTTACTCTTCATATTGTCTTTGCCTTTCAGATAAATGCAAATAATTTGAGTGACATTTGACTGGTCATATAGTCAAGCAAAGCAAATATTAAAGAGGAAAAATATATGTGCTACTGGGTTATAAGCTATATGTTCTGAAGATCTTGCTAAGTAATAATACAAATCAAAAAATAAACTTGCAGTATACATAATAAATGAATGATTATGCATTCAATATATATATAACCAAAACACAAAATAAATGCTGTAATAAATTTGCCTAAAGACAAAATAAAGTATGAGATGAACAGATGGGCAAAGACCACAAACAAATGAGGAAGAGATGAAGCTAAACAAAAACATGAGATTTCAAACTATCTTGAGTTACTTTCTTGCATCTTCCAGTATGCTAAAAAATAGACCAAAGTTCTTGCCAAGAATTTGAAGTATCAGAACATTATCCATGGATGTGGCAGTGCAAATTTATATAATCACTAAACAAAATATTATGTGATAAAATAAACTTGTATCTCTAGATGTGTGATAAAGTCAGCCATTTCATAGTCAATATTTACCCAAGAGAAACTTACACATGTGTGCTGGGCAACAAATATAAAATTCTGACAGCATTGTTTATAGTAATATAAAAATAAGGCTATGTAATTCTTCAATAAATAAGTACTTGTACATATAAGTTGTGCTTACTCTAACGGTGAAATAAAACATAACAATTAAAGTAGATCAACTATAACTACACAAGTAACTCCTTAAAATATGTTGCAATATATAATCTGCAGACAAAAATACACACGATATCATTATATTAATATAAAAATACCAAAATGCATACAAAACAAAGCCATATGTTACTTAGGAAAATATTTGTATACAACAAAAGTATAAGATAATCAATGAGAGAACTAAAAACAAGATCAATGATACTAAGTGGTTCAATCATAAAACAATGGGCATTGCTTTGGTTTAAGTCACATTGTAGTTTTACTAGCATTTGTTCTAGTACTTTGTTGTAGACACACCTAAGCAATATACTTTGTATGTATTAAAGATAGTATTAAAATGAGAGAATAAAAACAAATTCTTAAATAGCATATAGAAAAGAAATGAAGAAATCTTATAATCCCTGAAGTGATGATATATTAAGCAGCCATTTTATTCAGTAAGATGTGTGACACAAAGTATAATTATACTCTCAATTATGTGTGTGTATAAAAATATGTTAAGACAAAATACTAAACAAAATGCAGCAAAGTATTAAGTACCTCCTAGTGGGAGGATATGAGTAGTTAATGTCTTGGGTTTTATGTAGAAGACATGTGTTGGATTATACACTCAGAGAAAAATACAGATTAGTGTGCTTATAGGATTCTTACCATAGAACCATCAGATACTGTACACTAATCTGTGTTAAGGAAAAACATTATTTGTTCCATCACAAGTTAAAGTTCCCTTCTTATGTTTTGTTTTGACAGAGAAGCACTGTCTAGAGCTCGTTATGTAGACGAGGCTGGCCTCAAACTCACAGTGATCTACCTGCCTCTACCTCCTGAGTGCTGGGATTAATAGATCTGTGCCACAATACCCAGTCAAAATGTGACGTTTTAAAATAGCAAATTATTTTCCACCATATATTACATCTTAGAAAATGTTCAAGCTGCTAATCCTAAACAGGATCATTATTATAACTTTTAACCATAGGAAAATATCCACAATAGGGTAGATGCATGTTTCACTAGTCACAGCAATTTTTTAGTGAAATTGGTGGTTGTGTTTTTCATCCCATAACTTCTCAAGGTGTGCAAGTTTACTTGGAAAACCAGATGGCACATGAATGGCACTGTGATAAGAACCAACCACACCAGCAAAGGAGAGTGAGTTCAGATCATTTTAATATGAATTAATTTTTTAAATGTTATTAAAAGAAATAGTGAAGCTGGTATTCCACTCCCACTATTAGAACAGTATCATTCCATAAAAACTCTCTGACCTTCCAGAATCTCTCTTAAAAAACACAATACCAAAGAAAATATCTTACACTATAAATCCCAGTATCACATTTACCAGTTCTACAATTAACTAGAAAGCCTCATCATTTACCAAAATCAGTGAGAATTGTGCTTACTAATATTCTACTGTGAAAAAAAAACTCAGAGCATGTGCCCATGCGTGAAGATTGACAAGCTCTCCAGTTCACAGAGCAAACCTGTAGGGCCTGATTTGTAGTTTTACATTTTCTTTTATAAAGTTGTATGTGCTATGCCTAGAAACTGAATTATTTAAACCTTCTGTATTTCCCAATAACAAACAAGAAGATATGTCTTCAGTTAATGTAGACCAGTAATCCTCAACCTTCAACCTACTGTGACAGTTTAATACAATTCTTCTTTTTGTGGTGATATCCAACCGTAAAATTATCTTCACTTCTACTTCATAACTGTAATTTTACAAATATCTGTGTTTTCCAATGGTCTTAGGTGACCTCTGTGAAGGGTTGTGTGATCTGAGGGGTCATGAGCCACAAATTGAGACCCCACTGATCTAGGTGGTTTGGTTTTAATAAGGTAATATGAAACAGTCAGAAATAAGTATTATAAGAAGCAAATCATCCAAGAAATTGATGAGATGTGAAAAGATCATTCCTGAGTCTTCTGGTGTTCACATATATTTAGCTAAACAAAGAATCTTACAGTTGATTGGGTTTGAAATATTATTCTTTGATCAAAATCTGTTAACTTACTGTATTGCACCCAAATCAGAATAGTATCAATGCCAAAAGTAGACCCTAAACCAACTGAAGTCTGTTTAAAGTGTAGGTATTATTCTGAAAGTTGTAAAAATATGACAGGTTGTAAAAATATATGTTAACCCAAATAAATATAGTGAGTAAACACTAACAAAAAATTCTAAGATGATAGATCTGATAGATTGAGAAGAACATGTGGTTAATTATTCAAAAAGTTGAAAAAGATAACAAAGGGATTGGAAACAATTTTCTTCGAGCATTTGCTTGCTAGATTGTGAGTCTTGGTTAGCCTGAATCAGACTAACTACATGTTTTCTAAAACTTTTCTCTAACTTAAAATAATCTTTGAGGAAGTAATTTCAAAAACCATCTGGGCACATGTTAATAATTGTTTTACATACTGTTAGAATAATTTTCCCTGTTTCTCGATATAAACTTGATAAATAACTGTGAAGGGAGAAAGAGATGAATGACCGATTACATTCTACACAGATACTTAGAGTTAGCTTTAAGTTATTTTTAAATCATTATGTCTAGTAAAAACGTGTTATATATAGATTTCATTTATCTTGGGAAAGCATGATTGGAATAGTGAGTCACAAAACTCAAACACTGACATGAGAATAAAGAAAAGGCACTGCCAGTTTCCTTAGCAAGCAGCATTCTTAGTTAAAAGGAATAATTGGTCCTGGAGAGACACATTTAAAGTGGTGTCTAAACACATAGATGGCTCTGGTGATTGTTGAAGAGACATGACCTTCATAGTTGGCAACATCTTCAGAAAAAGTCACAAAGTTTGCCAACATTAAATTACCCATGAAACTACTACTAATTTTTCCTCTTGCATACGTGTGTGGGTGTGTGCACATGCATGCCCCATCTCCAATTCAGTTGGAAGTATTGAATCCATTTCTAAGCATGCCATAGAAGTCTGCAGACATGTCTTAGTGGGTAAGAGAATTTGATCAGATGAGGATCTGAGTTTGAATTCCCAGGCCCCCCATTGATAGGTGTTATCCTTGGACAATAGAGGACAATAGAGGCAGTGAGATAGGTGAGACTAGGAGAGGAGGAGAATTCCGGGAAATGCAGGCAGACAGGAGTCACTATGTATGCTGCCAAAAGAGTAACAGGTCCGACCCTTCTCCAGTAAGATAAGACCAAGTGGAAATACTTAGACTAATAGAAATGGGTTAATAATTAAGACAGATGTAGCTGATAAGAAGCCCTAGACACTGGCCAACAATTTTATAATTAATATAGCATCTGTGTGCTTATTTAGGGTTGAGAAGGCTACAGGGCCAGGCCAGCACTGAGAACTTCTCTTTATACCCCACAAAAAGTCAAACATGACCATTGTGCCTATAAACTCAGTATTTCAGTGGAGGGGGGAGATGGGTTCCCAGTACTAACCGACAGTAAGCCTGCTCAGCCAGAACAGTGATCTTCTGGTACAGTGAGACCACGCCCCCACCCATCCACACAAATACAACAAACAGAAATAATTAATCAAAATATACACGGCAGTATCTCTCCTACTGAAACATTATGTCTGTGCACACACATGTGCATGCCCACTCCTCATTTCTAGTTTACTACACTCTAATGGACTTAGATTCTATCACTCCTTCAAAAACAATTTAATTACTCTCAAGTGACAAAACTTAAAATAAAGTGCTCTGAAGTTCCTATCTTAGCCATTCAATATACATGCAAGTAACACACAGGTTGAACAAGATGTATATAGGAACACACAAATACATTGTAACAATGAAAAAAGAGGACACTAATTTGGAAAGAGAACATGGAGGCATAGATTAGAGCATTTGAAGGGAGGAAAGGGAAGGAGGAAATCAAGTAATTACATAGTAACCTCAAACAATAATTAAATGAGCGAAGACAAGCCTTTCTCATCAGCCATGCCTGTGGATCCCCTGTAATCCAAGCCCTCAGGAGCTTGATGCAAAAGGATCAAGGGTCCAAGGGTGATCCAAGCTGCATGGTGATTCTAAGGCAAGTCTGAAGTGTGTGTGTCTGAAGTAAGTGTGTCTCAAGGCATGTCTAGATAACTCACAGAAAAACAAAAATACAACTGTCTTCTCTTGAGTGCTTTTTGCATTGAGTTTCATCAAGTAGGCAAACAGGATGCACACATGTGCATATATCGTATGTTGCCTTCTCCTTTCTTCAGGTTCACTTCACTATTCCCCATTCAACACAGTGCTTGCCTTTTTTCAAAGCTCAAACGCTTCTCTTTTCTGAGCATAGAAATCACTGCATATTACATGCAGACACATACACATACAGGTGGGAGAAAGAACCCCCTAGAGGTATAGTGTGTGTAACAGGACATGCACATTTTCTGTTTCTTTTGTTTGTATTCATGAGCCTACTAAATCCTCCATGCCTTATCTCAGTCTTCACATGGTCTTAACGTCCTTAATTTAAATTTTTGATATTTTCACATATAGCTATACTGTATTTTCATATTTTACCCCTCCCTTTTCTTCAATCAACTCCTCATTCCTTATGAGTCCCCTTCCCTAGTCTAAGACACACACACACACACACACACACACACACACACACACACAGAAAGAGAGAGAGAGAGAGAGAGAGAGAGGAGAGAGAGAGAGAAAGTGAGTGAGTGAGATAGACCCTCTGAGTCCATTTCCTGTATGTATTTGTATTTAGGCTAATCAACTGGGATTGAATTACCTATCAGGGGGCTTACCCCTGGATTAGATTGATTATCCATTTCTCAGTAGTCCTTATCTAAAATTTTCCAACTAGGATAGTGCCTTGTGAGATTTTCCATCCCTTTTTTGAATATCAAGACACATATATTATTGAGATTCACGGATTCATATTTACTGTCACATACAGAAGATACCACCCTGCAGCAGATACTCTGCTCTTCTAGCTCCTACAATATTTCTGACTAATTTCTCAATATTTTCCCTGGAACCTTGGGTCTGTGAGTTGAACTGTAGATTATCAGTGTGGTTTGGGTGTTCCCTGTTCACAATTTACCATATTTTGACCAGGTTCTTCGCATGATGACTTCTTATGTTCCTTGTTTATGTAGTTGTTGTGGGTTAGATGCTCCCACTTACAGATTTGGAGCTAGCATCCACAAATGATTGAAGACAAGCATTTGTCTTTTCTGGGTTACCACACTCGGTACATTGTATCCATTTACTTGCAAATTCATGACTTCGTTTTTTTCTTTCATCAAAATAGGATTTTTTTGTATATGCACTGCATTTCCAGACCCATTGCAATCCCTAAACCTTAAGCAATTTTAGTTCTTTCTTAGAAATCACTTCTGTGAAACCTTCCCTGACCTATTAAAACTCACTGCCCATTGTTAAGTAGTATGAGGATAGAAATATTAATCTACTGACGTCTGTGTTGTCTTTCTGGAAGACAGAAAATCCCCAGTAGATAGCTGTCACGTCACAGTTGCTTGCTGAGTAAGACAGCCCACCATCCATTAAAAGGACTTTATTAGCTGCACATTGCATTTGGCACAGAGAACAACTCTTGTCTTACTGGCCCTGTTGAAGGTAGATGCGTTTCCTGCCTGTTTTCAGGCCCTATCCCACTGGCTTGTATATCAGAACCACACTTAACCTTTTCTGGATTCTTTATTTTTGTCATTTTTTATTTTAATTTTAAATAGCTTGCTTTACATGTCAATCCCAGTTCCCTCTCCCTCCCCTCCTCCCGCACTCCCCTTCTCCCCACCCTCCCACCCTATTGCCAAATCCTTCCACATAGGGGATATCTAGAGTCTGGGTAGGGTCTGGATTCTTTATACACATGCATTTCAGGGTATCATAGGGTCTCTGTATGTCCTTCAGTAACCCACACTACACAGGAAGGGGTCTTCCACTTTTCTCAGTTAAGTCTTACTCTACTCTCAAGTCATGCTTAAGATCTTTTCTTCTTAGGAAATTCCCCCTGGCCTCTTTTCCATTAATTTTATACTCATTGTCCACACGTACTTCACACAGTTCGGGGCATTGTTCTGCTTTTACATTTTAACATTCATGGTTGCCACACTAACTGTAAATCTCCTGACTGTGCAAATTCTTCTCTTTTTCAACATTGTTGTTGCTGTGTTTAGTGGACTATCTATCACTGAGCTATGGGCAGCAAAACTCTGTTTATAAATAAAAAGAATTGAAGTGTCTCACATTCTAGATGGCATGGATTAGATGATGTGGATGTCCTGTGTATATGTCAATAAATTTGTTTATTTCTTTTTACAATCCAATAAAGCACTGTTGGCCAATAGGGAAGCAAGATAGGTGGGAGTAGGAGTCCAGGAGGACTCTGGGTAGGAGAAACACAGGAAGTCACCATGTAGCGACCATGGCGGTAAGAAGTCCAGAGAAATACTTAGAATAACAATTATGGGGTAAATACTTAAGTCAGAGATAGCCAGTAAGAAACAAGCAAATGGCCAACAGTTTCATAATTAATACAGGGTCTTGTGTGTTATTTGGGGACTACAACGTGGCAGAGCCCAGGTGATTGATGAGGAAAAACCAAAGCGGCAGACAAGAAAAAGGCTTCTCTCTACAATTAGATACAGAAAACTGGTCAGTTTATTGTTACCAATTCACACTTATTCCCAATTAAGACGAACAGAAAAGAAATTCTTCAAGTTAATAAGAAAATTATTTTAAAAAGAAGTAATACTAAGAAAATAACAAATGTGGGAAGAGTGTGTGTGTCAAAGGTTGGAAAAATGATATTGAAAGCCTCCAGCTTGAGAGCTGATAAATCAACTTGACTAATGAAATTAAAATTTAATTTAGCATCGACAGAAGCAAATTCATATCAAACATATCTATTAATCAACCACTAAAATTTTCTTCAGTTAAGTAGTATAATGTTAGCCAACACTAGACTTGATCTCAACAAAAAATTGTAAAGTAGGTCAGTGTGATTTGAAGCTATATTTGATTATATTTTCTAGTAATACAATGACAGAGACATGTGTATACTTAATAAAATTAATGTTAATAGTAGCAGAAGAGACTTTTGAAAATCTCTTTTTATGAAAGAATTTTAAAATTCTAACACATGGTAAAAATTCAACATTAGCTAGTTCTTTTCGGGAGTTAATCTTACATAAAGAAAACATGTGTACAGTTAAAACAGAATGATTGCTTGGAATAAAAAATTTGAGTATATTTCATATGATTATGATTTCTTTGCTTTCTCCCCATGATTCAATGAATCAGTAGGAAAGGAGGAAAAAATTAAGCCGACTACTGTATGAAATATTTATTTACCAAAATTTGTGTGTATATGTCTACGCACACCAGTAAGCATATCAAGAAAAATATTAGTTATTTAGTTTAGTTAAACTTTATATATTACCAAATGAATCATAAAAATGATTTGTGCTAATAACAGTATACCTGGAAATCTAATCAATTCAACTGAAAATTTATTTAAATTCAAATATACCAATAACTAGCACATTACTAAATTCATATTCAAAAAGTAATAATTAAGAGCAACATTTTAAAAATCATTTCATTTTGGGAATCAAGCGGGTGGATGGAGTGAGTGTAGGGAGAGATGACTAGAAGTGGGGGCCATTGGGAGGCAGTGTGGAAACATAGTGCATTGGAACCTCCTGGAAACTATGAGTGTGACCCTAGTGAGTACTCATAGTAATCGAGGATATAGAGTCTAAACTGGTCATCTTCTGTAGCTAGGCAAGGCTTCCAGTGATTGGCCATGATCGCATTCCATTGAGTTGTTGGCCAAGTGGTCTTGTGGAGATCCCCCAAAAACCCAGGGTGATGCTAGGACAGTGGGTTGCCCTCCAGAAACTGACAATTGGGCTGCATAGCTGAGGATAATATCCACCCAGCTCATTGAACATAAAGATTTGCTGATGCCCGCATGGAGCCTTTGCCCCTATATTCTAGTCTATTTGATGTAGGAACTCTGCAGGCAAATGAAACAAACCCATCCACAAAACCCTCGACCTACAGTTTGTTCTACCTGAAAAATGTGTAAAGTAGAATAAACCTTATTCTATACCTAAAGATTAATGGATTTATAAATATAAAAGTGCCTCTATTTGTTGATAAAAGTACATAAAATCAAGAAATTCATCACGTTTAGAAGTAAAATGTTTTTACAAGATTTGTCTACAATTTGAACTGATCCAAGTCTTACAAAGTTTCCTTTGAAAATCTTATGAAATCATTCTTAGATGTCAGTGCAGCAGTGAACCCATAGAATACACTAAATTTTAAATCAAATTAATTGAAGGATCATTTCTCCCTCCCATATTAAAATAAATCATGAAATTTATATATTAGATATTTGCTGCATCCCATGGATGATATATTTTACAGAAATGATTTAATTTATTACTCAATCCTGTGAAAAAGGAGTTATTGCTTTTCTAATTTTATTACTATTCTATTTGTTAATGAGTAAATTGAGGTACTGAGATATGTTCCTGAAAGTCACCACTAGAGCGTGAACTAGACCTGAAATGTAACACTGAGATCATCTATTTACAGACAGGGAATACAACCAAAAGAGAGTGAGAGATTATGTATATGATATATAATATACATATATATATGTGTGTGTGTGTATGTGAGAGAGAGAGAGAAACCCTAAAATAGAAATATTGATGACAATACATAGAAATATTAGCTCTTAATTTTAATTGTGGAAATAAATTATTCAAGAAAAGGTGTTGATACAACTCAACTGGCTAACCATTTTGGAAAAGAATAGCATTGATTTCTACCTTCTGACACAAACCAAAATAAAGTCCAGATGGACTATACATTTATTTTCAAATATTTAATTCAAATTTGCGTATGTCAACAAAGCCCAGGAAATAAAAATAATAAACACTTCTTACATTTGAGAAACATTTCAGGAAGAGATATAACACACTTTAAGATATAGACTCAGATTTCTGCTTTTCTACTTCAGATTTATTATTTGTTTAATATCAGTGGATTTGCTATACCATGGCTACACAGTGGCAAGATCGGTTGGTAAAACCAGAGCATATATATTGCTTTTCTTACATCTGAGCTTACTCTACCCACGTAAGTGGGAATTGAGTAAAATTTTGTAGGTATGGAATTCTGTCTGGTTCTATTGGAATAGCTGTGATAAATTAAAATCACTGTACAGATTTTGAATATCTGGGACAATGCAGACCTGAAATTTTTAATCAACTAAATACATTTTAAATATCTTCATTCTAACATTACTTGATATTTCAGTCATATTCTTATAAATCTACTTGATATATAGGCACCCTTTATTGTGTAGCAAAATACCAGTGACAGATTAATGAAAATACCTGAGGGACTCAAGAAGAACCTGGTCAGGTCATGACTGACTTTAATTTGTGCATTTTGTTCTTATCAGAAACAATAACAAATAATATCTCTGTCTTCTATTAGAGGCCCTACATTAAAGTCAAGGATGTTGTTCCATATTAAGTATAGTAAGGACATGAGTAGAATAGTCTTCCTTGAGGAAGTACTGCCAAAGTTAAATCACAACAAAGATTGTGAGCATCAGCTGAAAACAGAGGCCATTGGAGTAAGACCATGGGTTGTTTTATGGAAATAAGAAAAGCAAGAATGTGTGTGGATAAGGAGTACTTAGGGGAACTAAGAGCATCATGGGGCCTAGAAAATAATAAACAGTGCTAAAAGATAGCAATATGTGAGGCTAAAAATCCATGAAACACACAAATTTCATAACTGGGAAGGTACACGATGGAGATTGGGACAGCACTTCATTCTATCTCCTATCAGAAACCACCAGTATCTCCTATCTATACCTCGGGAGGCAGCAGAGTGGAGGTGGGAAGCTTGTCTTATAATAGATTATTTGAAATAATGATGAAATACCTCACATATACGAAGACCAAATGTCTAGGAGTCGCTAGTTTTCAATTACTATTAAGGTCACCATCACAATAAGATCTTCTGGCCCAGTGTCTAACTTCTCCTTCCTTGCATTCTCATTCCACCCTGTGGACATCTGCTTATTTGCTTTCCTGTTGCCGTGATAAAAGCAACCTATGGTAGAATGTGTTTACTTTCACTTAAAGTTCCAGGAGATACCAGCCATCATGGAGAAGAAGTGCGGGGAGCAGGCAGAAAAGGCAAGAACAGGAATCTGGTCACATTGTGCCCACGAACACAAACATGCTCAACTTATTGTCTCCATTTTATGTATTCCAGGGTCCCCTTCCCAAAGGATGTTCCTGCCCATAATTAACAGGGATCCTCCCACCTGAATTACTGTATAATTCCTCACAGACTGCACGGAGACCCATCTCAAGTGTTTCTAGATCCTCTCAAACTAACAGTTTTAGTTGTTTGCAGTTCTAAAGACGGTTGGACCTGGGAGAGTAGAACCTAAAAATAGGCTAGTTCTATTTAAAGGGTCACACAATATATACTCTGAAGGTTAGGAATAATCACATGAAGGTGTTTAAGGACAAGCTGCACAGGCAAGAACATGTTTATCTCTAGAGGCAAAATAAAATAAGTAAAAGAGGCAAATGTAATGGATAATCTGAAGCAGACTCACAGAAGCACAATCCAGAAGAATTCTGTGTGTTTGAAGAAACTGAGATCACAAGACTCTTGCCTTGCGTTGTTTGGGGGATTTTGTTTGTTTGTCGTAGTGTGTGTGTGTGTGTGTGTGTGTGTGTGTGTGTGTATACTTTCTCACAAGCACTCAGAATTCTCCTCCATTGCTGCTCCATTCTTGGACCACATTCTAACAATTAACCATCACAACCCTCCACTGTATGACTTATAAACCCCTCCTTTAATCTGCCCACCTCTGACATTACCTTCACTTTCTTACATGAGCTCAATTATCTGCTACTTGCATCTTTTTCCTCGTTTCACATGCATTAAGGACAGATTTTCCTTGCTCTGAAATGCTGCTTCCAAATTATTTTGACTCCTTTCTCCTACTAAGCTAGCAACATCAAACCATCTGCTCTGACTGCTCTCTTCCATCAAACCCTCTTCTCCCTAATTCACCCAGCACTGGGGTTATACCCTACATCCGATGCAACATTATTGCCCTGGAATGGATGTCCCAGTGCCGCGAGCACCACATCTTTATCTGTGCAGTCATGTAGTGGCAGATCACTGTCTCCACTAACTGGACTTCAACAAGAGTTCTCTCAAACTATTAGTTTATCTGGAAGCAATGTTGACACGTTATCAACCTTGATGATACATTGACTCCCAGAAATCTCTCACCATCCATCACTGCTCTCTGGCTTCACTTCCGACAGCTAGATCTTTGTCACAGACAACACCACACGACAGATCCTCAACTCCCTTGCCCCTTTTCCCTCAGAATCACTTTACTGCCCTTTATCAACATGTATTGGCTGCAAGTGACTAAAATACAACCACACATTTAAACATAAAGATATTTTGTTCCTTCTAACTTGGAAGTCTGAGTTTCTAAAACAGCTAGAAACGGAGGTTTGAGAATAATAAATATCTGTGTTTATATCATTGCTTTGTTTTCCTATTTGATCATTATTCACATTCACAATGACAATGACTTCTTAGATCACAAAACATCTTCAAATTGAATAAGCTGAAAAGAAAGCAGCCAGTGTCTTTGATAAACACTTTGACTCTACTTGAGATGTACACCCATCTCTGTAGACAGGAAAATGGGGCAATATTATTGGGTTTTATAAATGTTAGATTTGCCCCTTTTGGCAGGAATGGGGAAATAGTATTGACAACTCCATCAGTCACATGATGCAGTACTGTTCCAAAAAGCGTAAAGTTAATCTTGAATGGATATACTTTATTTGTTTATGTCCTTCAAATGTTAAATAAGTAACTGGTTGTAATTTAAATTCAGGGACACAATTCTCAAATGGACATTCAATCAAACTTCATTGCCCATAATTCCAGCTACCTGTTTTGCTTTTTTCTCCTTCCTACTCATTATTGAATACACCTTCCTTCCTTCCTATACAACATATATAGGTGACTTTATAGGAAATACACCCCTCACTTTAAAGCCAGTTTTCAACATGTCAGCCAAAAAGATTGCTGCAAAACAGAAATGATGATGTTATTGCCTGAGAGATAGAGCATAGGTAAGGAAGAAAGGAAAGGGTGGGAAGCAAGATCTTTTTTGGGACATTGTGAGCATACAAGTGACTGTTTTCAGTAGTGTTGAAAGCTCAGGAAAGTCATAGGAAACCATCAGGAACTGTGTGTACCTATGGCATTGTGTGGAGATTTCAAACAAGAGGCAAGTGTGATGAAATTCAAAAGCACTAACAAACACATTTAGGATGGTGCCACAAAAAAAGAAACCAAGATAACAAAAAAGGAGGAAAAAATTTTAAGTGAAGTACAGAGTCAGAAAACACCAAGAGCAGAGGTTATCATCAGAAGTAAGAAAAATGTGAACACTGTCTTGATCTATTGTGCTCTATATCTGAATATGTGGACATGATGTTACCATCATATATAAGTCATATTTCCAGTTCAGTAAACATTAGTTGGTACTTGTTAAATAAGAGACAAATCAAGGATACTGGACTTCACAGTTAAGACAGACATGATATTTTGATCAAGTCTAGTACAGGAAATTAAGCAGCAACTAGCGAAAGAGAGCACTGAAATGGAAGAAGCTTGGAGTCTGGGAATCCTGACTACCCGAGCCACTCAGAGGACAGAAAGGAAAACCTCTTGTTCTTAGTTTAGATATGAGATGGGTTTTTAATAATTCATTCGAGTCATGCGCTAAAATAGGCCAATGTAAAGCATTTAAGGAAGAGATCATGCTTCATTCCTCATGCTGAAGATGGCAGGGAGGTTGGAATGCTGTCCTGGCTCTGTTAAAGAGGAGGAAAGAGCAGAGGAGACTACACTGCAGGTTTTCTGAACATACCTATGTTTATATCTAATAGCATGTACGTAATTCTGGGTTTAAATACTCAGGTTTGAATACATACCTTACGGTATGTAATCACCTGGAAATTATTTTAGATATAGTCTTTTACATAGCTGCCAATGTTCTCTAAAGTCTTCGGACCCAAAATTTAAGCAAACTGGCCATTCTCTCGAGGTTAAGCTTCATAACTATACTTCCCCCATCACAGACAGCTATTTGACTACCAGAATTTGCCCAATATGTTAAAGGATCGCTGTATAAAAAAGAAAAAAATTACAGAGCTACTCATTTATTGCAATTATTTTTATTCCCTAGACAAATACTCTCCTGTATAAAATATACCAGTGTCACACTTGTCTGACACATCTGCCTACTACAGCTGTCTGCCCCATCTGTCTGGCCCATCTTTCCCAAACACAGCAGGGAGATTCTGATGTGAAACATCCCAAACACTGTTAGGATCACCATTTGCAAAGAATTTTCTTTCAATAACCTTTACCGAAATGCATATTGCAGTTACTTCAGGTTACACGCTCATATCTAAAGATTCAGCATCAGGAACCAAAACTAATAGAATATGAGGTGCTTTCTTCCTGGTCTGAGCTACCACACACCTGTAACATTTTCCTATTCTGCCCCTTTATCTGCACGATCTTATTCTTCACAGCTGGAGAGAATTCCATCATGAATGGGACAGATTTTTATTATTCATCCAGCAGATGAAAGACATTTAAGTTGTTCCATTTCCTAGCTGTTGTGAATAGGATAGCAATAAACATGGCTGATCTAAACGAGGACCATGGTCAGGCAATATGGTTCTAAAGAGAGGAATACTAAGACATAGATGACATAAAGGCAGATACAGAAAAATCAGGAGGGTGAGACTTTAAGTGGTGAGTGGGGAGGGAGGGCAATGTATGGGAGAGGAAGAAAGTTAAATAATCCTAAAAATATTTGAAAAGGCCCTAAAAGTATGCTTGCTTAAAATTACATATGATATATATAAGTGTATGCTTATATATTTTTAAATGATTATATAATTAATATAATTTAAATGTATATATATGCATACATATATATTTAAATGAGATTATGCCACTTGAACTGACAATATCCCACCCTAAGAGCCACAGAATATCTAATAAAAGCTCAATTTCTGAGCATGGAAACCTCCCTTATAGTTGTTGGTCAGGGAATATAAGAGCCTCCCACACCTTTAATCCCAGCACTTAGGAAGCAGAGGCAGACAGATCTCTGAGTTCCTGGCCAGCTTGGTCTACAAAGAGAGTTCTAGGACAAATAGAACTGTTACACAGAGAAATCCTGTCCCCCCAAAAAAAAGAAAATAGGAAAGAAAGAGAGGAGAGAGAGAGCTGCAAAACAGAAATTCTAAGAGTAACCAACAGTTGGTTGACATTAAGGTCCATGCAACAGGAGAGGATTTATATCTGCTACTAAAAACAAGGAACTACCCATGGCTGGTGAGGCCCAGAAAGAGAAAAACCTACTGCTGACACTTCCCTAAGCCAGTATCATTTTAATAGCATTCTACATACTCATCACATAGAAGCCCACAGATAAGGGTAGCTCTCACTCCCCATCAAAGAAGCTTGTGTTTGTAGCATAAGGAAACCCTCAAAAGATCCAAAATTGGCTGAAATGCAGACAATAACTGACTATGCAGTGCTCAGACTCCATTTATATATCAACAAAAAGCAAATATTTAAGGTTCAGGGAGCATTGTGGAAACAAGGGATGGAAAGATTGTAAGAGTCAGAAGCCCAAGATAGTGTCTTCATACATGACAAGGAAGGGGCATCCATGAAATCTTGTCTAAACAAGCCTTAAATAGTGAAAACAATAGTTGACATGCTGACATGGATGAGGAAAATTTATAAAGTTTGTATCAAGATGGAGAGTTACAGGCAATTAGTGGTGGCTAAGGAGAATCATTCATGCCCAGAAATGAGCCCCCAAATTCCTCATCCAGAACCAATCAGCCAGTCCTAAAACATGTGCATATGGGCAATACTAAATTAACTCAGTAAATTGTATTTGTGTGTGAGTTAACAATGAAAAAGTAGGTCATGAAAAGGAGATCGGGGACAAAGAGTTAGAAGGAGGAAAAAGGGGGGGGGGACAAATTAGATAAACACAATATTTATTTAAGAAATAATAAATGCATGTCCATTTATAATGGTTAATGTTACTATTCTACATACCCATATCAGGATAATAGACAGGTGCTCATATGTATTTTTATAGAAATGATTTAACAACTGGATGGTAGTATAAGAACATTTCATGAGAAATTGCTAGATGTGGTTATCAGTAATTTATCTGTGATCACAACTTTTGCAAATAGAATTCTGAGAGCTTCAGAACAAAAATGACTGTTTTTATTATTTCCCAAAATAAGCCTACATTTAAAGTTGATGTGGGCTAAGCATAAATCTCATAGCAGAGTGCCTGCTCAGCCCACATGAAGTCTTGGGTTTAATCCCCAGCATTTAAAGGAAAATCTATTTCATATTTTATGACGGGTACCATTGTTCTGTATCGTATAAATGTTCATCTATACTGTCTATTTCACTAGACAGTATTTTAAAGAACTAATATAGACTAACCCAATATTTATCTTAATCATGCCTTCAATATTTGGAAGAGTAATCATGCAAGCAAAAAAAAAAAAAAAAGAAAAACACTAAGAGAAAAAAGACATAACTAACAGAATGATAAGGAAATTATCTATAATACAAAGCTAATTGAAAAAAATGGCTATACGGTATATTTTAACTTTTTTATTACTTTTATTTTAAATAGCTTGCTTCACATGTCAATCCCAGTTCCCTCTCCCTCCCTTCCTCCCGCACCCTCTCACCATCCCCCCCAGACATCCACCCTATCCCCACTTCCTTCCACATAGGGGATATCCAGAGTCTGCCATTTCATTCAGGGCAGGGTCCAGGCACTCCCCTAAAAGTCCAGACTGAGAGACCATCCCTCTTTGTGTTATGGACACAGGAAGTCTGTTTGTATGCTAGGAATAAATACTGATCTACTGCCTAGGGCCCCACAGGTTGCCCAGGCCTCCTCACTGATTCTCACATTCAGGGGTTCTGGATCAGTCCCATGCTGGCCTCCCAGCTGTCAGCCTGGGGTCCAAGAGCTCCCCCTTGTTCAGATCATCTGTCTCTGCTGGTTTCGCCAGCCCATTCTTTGCCAATTTGCTCATTGCTCCTTTCTCTGTCACTGGTTTCTTTGGGTTCAATTCAGTGTTTAACTGTGGGTGTTCGCCTCTGCTTCCATCAGTCACTGGATGAAGGTTCTATGATGGCATATAAGGTAGACGTCAAGTTCATTATCAGGAATGGGCATTTAAGGTAGTATCTCCACTATTGCTTAGCATGCCATAGGTGTCATCCTTTTAGATCACTAGAGGTCTCACTGGTGCCAGATCTCTGTTCAAACATATGACTCCCTCTATTATAGTATTTCTCATCCTGTTCTCCCCCTATTCTAACTTCGTAGATAATTTACTAACGCTCAACTTCCAAAAAGGAAAAGGGAAATTTTAGTCATAAACTTTGACTGTGTGTATGTTTGGGGTTTTTTTGTACTTGTGTTAGGAATCTCTATTTATTCAATAAATTAAAAATATGACCATAGTATCTAAAATCTGGGTTTTTAGCACATGACATTCATTTACCCTAAGAAATTTAATCATGTAATCTCATTTGTTGTGTAGATGCTGCTTTTATTGTGGAAAAATGCAAGAAAACATAGCATATTTTGTTTCTAGCTTTAAGACCTCTCTTCTCATATATGCTATAATTCCATATGTGGTATAACAATCTGACAAGATTAACAAGTAATTAGTACATTGGGAAATTATTTTGACAGTCTAACATCCTGAGAAGACTTGTTATTTAATTGTTATTATCCTGTTTTCCCATGAAGAATAACAATGGTAGAAGGAAGAGATAGCATAGATGACACGTACTCAAAGTCTTTGTCAGGGTGTCTCTTTGATGACAAGTAATTTTTGCTTTAAACACAATTGAACTCTCATTTTCTTTCCCTCTCTCTCTTGCTCTCTCTGTAACTGACATAATTTAAAACTTTTTGTCTCCTTTCTTTGAAAAATGCATCAATTTTCTTTCTTGTTTCTCTCACAGAAATAATTAGCCTCTCAAACTGCATTCATTTTAAAATTAACTTTCATTTTCTTGATTGACATGTAAAGTTTGTACACATTTACAAGACACAATGTGTTGTTTGGATTCATGTATAAATTGAATAGTGATTAATTCACGGTAATAAGCACATACATCCCCTAAAAATTTTGTAAAGTCTTTATCATGCAATAATGTATATCTCAGTAAAGAAGGGAACAATTCAAAAGTCTTCATTTTGAGATATATTACACCATGCTAACCAACCATGCTAACCATGTTTTCTATGTGGTGTCATGACATACAAGAACTTATTCCTTCTATCAAACATTTTCCCTCCCCCATGCTGTTATTCTTCTGTCAGCATTTATGAGAGCAGTATTTACAGCTTCCATTAAAAGGTGAAATCAAGTGTTCGTATTTTTGGATCTAATTTAATCACTTAACAGAGAATCCTTCAGGTCCATTTACATCATCACAGATACCAAGTTTTCATGTATTTCATGACCAAAACACATTCCATGATATTATATACATACGTACATACATACATATATGATCCAATTGTTTAATGATGAGCATTTAAGCAGCACTGCAACAAATATGGGATTCAAGAGTCCACGGTGGGAAAAAGACAAGCCTCCTTAATCATTAAATAGTTCTACAAAATTGGAAATGCATGTACAAAAAAAGTAAAACTAGTTTCTTCCCATTTCTCATCACCTACTAGATTAATTCAAAGGGGAGTAAAGAGTTATTGTAAAACCTGCCTATGAAACCACTGCAAGTAAACAGGGGAAATGCTTCAGAATGGTCAAGGTGGTGATGATGTGGATATGATATTAAATTAATGGCAAGCAGAACACATTTGGGGGGAAAATAAGACTTTTATCAAACCTTAAAATAACTTCACAGCAAATGACAAAATCAGCAGAACAAAGAGATAGCCTACAGGAAGGGAAAGAAACAGGTGAAAAATATATATCTAACAATGGATTAATATGTAGAATACATAGGGAGCTCTTACAATTCAATAGCAAAGATGGGACAATTGAAACATGGGCTAAAATTTAAATAGGTATCTTTCAAGATACAGATGAAGATGTACTCTTACACACTGTAGGAGAAAGTAAATTAGTCAATTTATTTTTAAAGAGGACAAGGAGGAAGAAGCGGGGAAGAGGAGAAGGAAAAAGAGGGAGGAGGAGGAACTGGCTGACTCACTGTTGGGCAAAAGTTTCTTCCATTTAGTAAAAACAATCAAAGACAAGGAGTAGTGCTCAAACTCTTCCTTCTTGGGGAATGCATTTCCATATGTCTCCTTCTTGGAGACAACACCTAGTAGCGTTCTTTCTGAGCCTTATATCCTCAGCTCCTAGGTGATAGAAAAGGAAACTACATTATGCTAGGGAAACAAATGACCTTGAAAGGACCATGGGGCAATGTCAAGTACCCTAGCTGGTTTCTTCAGGCATGGCTGTGAAAATCGATTTAGTGGTGTCTTAAAAATGAGGACTCCTAGGCCTCTTCCTAGATTTCTTATTCATAACAACAGGAGCATATTTCCTCAGTATTGTACTCAAAGTTCTAGCTAGAGCAACAAGATAACAAAAAGAGAACAAGGGGATAGAAATTGGAAAGGAAGAGGTCAAACTTTCAATATTTGCAGATGGTATGATAGTTTACATAAGTGACCCAAAAAACTCTACCCAGTTCATAAACACCTTCAGTAAAGTGGCAGGATACAAGATCAACTCAAGAAAATCAATAGTCCTATTATATACAGACTATAAAAGGGTAGAGAAATAAATCAGAGAAACATCACCCTTTATAATTGCCATAAACAACATAAAATTCCATGGGGTAATATTAACCAATCAAGTGAAATACCTGTATTACAAGAACTTTGAGTCTTTAAAGAAAGAAATTAAACCTAAAAGATATGCATATATGCATAGTACCCAAGAGAAGAGGATTGAGACAAGATCCTCTGAATGGATGGGGAACACGGCGAGGGGTGGGGGGGAATGAAAGCTGGGAAGAAGAGATGGGGTGAAGAGGAAGAGAGTTGGTCATGGGGGATCAGGAATTTGAGTGGGTGGGGGTAGAATAGGGGGAAGAGGGAATCATAGGATCGAAGACAGATCAGGCACCAGAGTGACCTCGAGTGATCTAAAGGGATAACACCAATTGGCAAGCTAAGCAATAGTGGAGAGACCACCTCGAATGCCCATTCCTGATAATGAACTTGATGTCTATAACCATCCGGGAGCCTTCATCCTGTGACTGATGGAAGCAGAGGCAAACACACAATTAATCACTGAACTGAACCCAAGGAACCCAGTGACAGAGAGAGAGGAGCGATGAGCAAATTGGCAAAGAATGGGCTGGCAAAACCAGCAGAGACAGCTGATCTGAACAGGGGAGAGCTCTTGGACCCCAGACCGACAGTGGGGAGGCCAGCATGGGACTGATCTGGACCCCCCAAATGTGAGTGTCAGCGAGAAGGCCTGGGCAACCTATGGGGCCCTGAGCTGTGGATCAGTGTCTATCCCTGGTATACAAACAGTCTTCGTGCGCCTGTAGCACAAAGAGGGATGCTCTCTCAGCCTGGACTCTTAGGGGAGTGCCTGGACCCTACCCAGAGTAAAATGACAGACTCTAGATATCCCCTATGTGGAAGGATTTGGCAATAGGGTGGGAGGGGGGGGAAAGGGGAGTGTGGGAGGAGGGGAGGGAGAGGGAACTGGGATTGACATGTAAAACAAGTTATTTAAAATTAAAATAAAAATGATAAAAAAAGAAAGAAATTAAAGAAGACATCAGAAAATGGAAAGATCCTCCCATGCTCTTAGATAGGTAGGAACAACAAAGTAAAATTCCCAATCTTACCAAATCTACAGATTCAATGCAATCCCTATCAAAATTACAGCACAATTATTCACAGTCCTTGAAAGAACAATAATCAATTTTGTATGGAAAAACAAAAGGCCCAGGATAGCCAAGACCACCCTGTTCAACAAGGCATCACCATCCCTGACTTCAAGCTCTATTATAGAGCTATAGTCCTGAAAGCAGCTTGGTATTGGCACAATAATAGACAGGTAGACCAATGGAATCGAATTGAACAACTTGATATTAACCCACACAACTAGGAACTCCTGATTTTCAACAAAGAAGCTAAAAATATACAATGAAAAAAAAGCATCTTCAACAAATGGTGCTGGCATAACTGGATACAAGACTTCAGGTAGATTCATGTCTATAACCATGCATAAAACTTAAGTCCAAGTGTATCAAAGGCCTCAACATAAATCTAGCCACAGTGAACCTTTTAGAAGATAAAGTGAGAGGTACCCTTGAACAAATTGGTACAGGAGACCACTTCCTGAGCATAAAACCAGTAGCACAGACACTGAGATCAACAATTAATAACTGGCACCTCCTGAAACTGAGAAGCTTCTGTAAGGCAAAGGACACAGTCAGCAAGACAAAAAGGCAGCTCACAGAATGGGAAAAGATATTCACTAACTCCACATCCACAGAGGGCTGATCTCCAAAATTTATAAAGAACTCACGAAGCAATTCTCCAAAACACCAAAGGATTCAATTAAAAAAGTTGGGTATAGAACTAAATAGAGAATTATGAATAGAGGAGTCTAAAATGCCTGGAAGACACTTCAGAAAGTGCTCAACATCCTTAACCATTAGGGAAATGCAAATCAAAACGACTCTGAGATATCATCTTACTCCTGTCAGACTGGCTAAAACCAAAAACAACCAATGACAGCTTATGCCTGAAAGGATGTGGAGAAAGGTAAACACTCATCCATTGCTAGTAGCAGTGCAAACTTGTACAGCCACTTTGGAAATCAGCATGGGGATTCCTCAGGAAAATGGTACTCCATCTACCACAAAACCCAGCAATTCCACTCTTATGCGTATACCCAAAAGATGCCCATTCATACAACAATGATGTCTATTTCACTATGTTCATAGCAGCATTATTTGTAATAGCTAGAGCCTGGAAGCAACCTACATGCCCCACAACCGAAGAGTGGATAGAGAAAATGTGGCACATTTACACAATGGAGTTCTACTCAGAGGAAAAAAAAATGGAATCTTGAAATTTGCAGGCAAATGGATGGCACTAGAAGAACCCATCCTGAATGAGGTAGCCCAGTCACAAAAAGACAAACATGGTATGTACTCACTCATATATGGATGTTAGACGTGGATCAGATGAGTGCCAGCCTACAATCCCATTGCCAAGGAGTCTGGGAAACAGGGAGGTTCCCAAGAGAGGTGTGCATGATACCCCAGAAAAGTGTAATGAGGCATGATCTCCTGAACAGATTGGGAGCATGGGGGGAGGGAAAAAGGGAGAGGGAATCGGGGGAAAAACAGAGGCCAGGAAGAGGAGGGGAGAGGAAGACATGGGGGAACAGGAAGGTTTAGTCTGGGAAAGAATAGAGGAGAGCAGGATGAGGGATACCATAATAGAGGGAGTTATTATAGGTTTGAGGAGAGAGCTGACACTAGTGAGATCTCCAGAGATCTACAAGGATGACACCAAATGCAGACTAAGCAATAGTGGAGAGACTACCTTAATAGCCCCCCCTTGGTAACGAGAGTGAGTACTACCTTATATGCCACCCTAGAACCTTCATTCAGTGACAGAAAGGGAGGAGTGATGAGCAAAGGGGTCAAGACCGGGTTGGTGAAACCCACAAAAACAGCTGACCAGACAAGGGGGAGCTCTTGAACCCCAGACTGATGGCTGAGAGACCAACAGGGGACTAATCCAGACCCCCTGAATGTAGTGTCACTGAGGAGGCCTAGGCAATCTCTGGGGCCTTGGGAGCCCATTCCACATGGAGGGATGCTCTCTCAGCCTGGACACACGGGGGAGTGCCTAGGTCCTGCCCTGAATGAAATGACAGACTCTGGAGCTTCCCCCAAGGAGGGCCTCATCCTCCCTGGGGAATGGTGTGGGGATTGGGTCAGGGGCTGGAGAGGCTTGTGGAGAGTCAAGGGAGGAGAGGTAGGAGAGAGAGCAGGGAGTGGCATGTGAAGTAAGCATGTTTCTAATTTAAATAAGAAAATATATCGGAAAAATATATGAAAAAAAGAACATGGCAATGAAATGAAAACCACCAACAATTGTGAACTAACTTCAAGGTTGAGTAGTTGAGGACCTGCTGTCCTTGTTCTCACTGCTGGCTTTCTTGCCTGGTGCTCCAAACTAGAATATCCAGAATACAGTAAAAGACAGCACAGTAGTCAGAGCTGTCCTGATCCAAGGACAGTCTCCAACCCAAAACAGAAAAGGAGTCACTGGACATGGGAGGAGAACACACTCCCAGGCATCCCCCCAGGAACCTGAGTCATACTTCTAAAATGGCTGGAGATGACATCTCTCTTCCTGTTTACCAGGTGTGCACTTAGCATTTAAAGGGGAAGAAATCTTTTTTTTCCAATGTCAGATGGTAACATCTTCATTAAGGATGCACGAAGGAAAAAGGCTGTCAATGGCTGTTTTTCTTTTGTGGTCGAAGTGATAGTAACATCACGTGAGAATCAAACTAGGGGCCTTTGTCTTCATGAGAGATTTTCAGAAGGTCTTTGTGAGTGGTTTACCATGAAGTCAAAATTGCATATAGTCTTTCAATAACAAGCATATGGCAGAGACATATTTCTCAGAGATAAAACTCAGAGAATACTGCAAGTTTTTTACCTGATAATATAAATTAGTTTAGAAACATAAAGGAACACAGTAAACTAAGTTTAGGAGTTGCTAAAAATTGAAGGCTATGAGTGTGGTAATGAGATGAAATGTCATGGGTAAAACTAAACCCAAACTGCATATGCCAGAGAATTGGGTTACATGGAGTGAGGTAACAGACTCCACGTTAAATACACCTGGAGTTTAGAAGCTGCCAGTGTCATTGTGCAAAGGTTTCAGGGCTCACAGTTACAGGTCTTACCACTGGAGCTTGGACTGCTTCAAAATATGTTAGCTTGCAAAGTTGATATTTCACAGTGACTGTTTTTCATAGTGTTTAGAAACAGAAATTTACCAGAATAATTTTCAATATATTGAATAAGGGAACTGTGAATATCAGTGACAGCCTCTTGGATCATGAAGTTTTTACCAACCCATGTATAAGATGTATTAAGGAAGAAGCATTTATGTAAATGAAACTGAAAAGTGAGAATCGAGGTACAAATGAATTTAACCATAAGAAGTGATGAAAACTTACAAGTTATCAAGCTAAATGAAATCTCGTAGTAAAAGGATACAGAAAACATACCCAACAGGTGTAATAAGTCTCTCCATGCTTATGTTACTGTATAAATACTAAACAGATGTTCCCCAATTACACATTTCAGAAGACCTGCTTCCTTCATGAGTAATAACCCTTTTGAGATCCTTGAAAAACAACACTAGAATTGAGGTGTTTTTCACTTTAGGCATCTCATAAAAATTTAATATTTCCAATTTGTTGTCATTGAAGTATTTACTAATTTACTTTCTCAATAAACTTTACAAAGTTTGTAAGTACTTATCACTACAAATTCCCTTTCATCTTCACTACCCGAATATTCACTCACCTTTTCTAGAACTGGTTAGGTAAGAAAAGTGATTAAATCTTCAGCTCTAAAGTCTTGGGATGTTTCTGTGACTTTTCATTTTAATTATCAACTTGACACAACCTACAATCTCCTGGGAGGACAGTGCAAATGAGGGATTGTCTATACCAGGTTGGCCTCTGGGCATGTCAGTGGGGGATTTTCTCAGTTAATTAATGTGGGAAGAATTATCCTAGTACAGGCAGCATCACTCCCTAAGTAAGAAGAGAAAGCTAGTTGAGTAAAAAGCATACAAACATTCATTCTCTTTCTGGCTTTGACGGTGTCTCTGATAAAACTGCTATCTCATGCTCTTGCTGCTACAATTTCCCCCAAAGGGATGGAATTGTAAACTGAAAGCTTTTCTCCAACAAATGACTTTTTATCAGGGCACTTTGTTACAGCAACAGAAACAAAACTGGGACTGTTCCCAGTTAAAACAAAAAATCCTGGTTTTTATTCTTGTTCTTTTTATATATCTTCCCACTTTCCCAAACACAGTCAAATGTAAATTATCCTAATTAAGCTAATGTCCTTAATTGTTTAGTAGAAATATCTTGGATTTGTATACAAATATTCATTAAAATACAAAAAAAATAGTAGCTGAAGCTTTTTATACTGGCCACTACTGATGAGTGAACCATGAACTGCACCTGTTCTTAATTACACCTAAGATCAGTGTTGGAAAGTCCATGAATCCCTAGGTGTCAGGTGGGTCCTCACCACAGATATCCTAAGCAAGAATTTCTATTGCAGCATAATATTCTGCAGTTTTATAGATGGATTTAGATATTTTTGACACTTGCATTTTAAATGATTTTTTCCAATGAACATAAAATACAGTGGTCATTATATGGCTTTTGGTAATTACAAGATATATCTTAAATCAAGATTTAATTTGCTTACAAGATTGCATTGCTGTAGCTGCTTTAGTGTGAAATGGAGACAAGGTACCACAGAATGCAGATGTTTTTAAACTCCCAGCTGTGGTTAAAGAATAAAGACCATCTTAAGCAATCTGTTTTCTGGATCTAAACAATAGAGTCTTCCTTGACTGGCCAATCTCCCTTACCTCACATCTGATAAAGCTTGCAGAGTTGGAAGCTCCAGGTCCCTAGTCTCCTGCCACCATTCCACAGCTCCTAGAAGGTCATTTCTCATCATACTGATATCCTCCAGGAGCTTGTCAACATTGTAAATATTCTATGCTTTGTATGCCAATTTCGGTCCATCTTTCTATCATCATTTTCCTAATTCAACCACACCTCCGCATTAATTTATTTCTTTTACTTTTTTTAAGGCAATAAGAGAGAGTTCTGGAGCCATTCTGAGCGAGTATGACCTGGGAACACAGAGTTAGGTTACCTCAAATTCCATGTCCCAACATGGAAGCAGTTTCATGAAGTTTTTATAGTTTTACAGAAAAAAGAAAGTCCTAAGTCAAGGCAAGTTAAAAAATACATTTATGGGTACATCAGAGAGCTGGTACAATGAGATGGCAGCATTGGAGTGGGGAGGACAGCTATTCTATAGGCCTAAGAGCTATCTGATTCTTAACTTTGGGATTGTCCAAAGCTAGTGTTCTGCTAAATTAAAGTATTATAAAAGGGTTTGCTTTTATAAATGCTCTATTTCTTATTATTTTATACTTTCACAGATCCATCTTTTACTTTACCTCTCTGGAATTTTCTTAATGCACCAAATACACATGCACATATACATTTATTTTTCTGCACTTTGCAGTTCCTAATATGTTCCTCTTTAGTATAATTGTTTATTTTTATGGTCATATCCCCTGCTTACAGTAAATTCTTTCAAGTCAACAAGCCTGTATTTTATTTACCATATATTTGTAACACCTTGGATAACTCCAAGGATTTCTTGGTCATTGAATACTAGTTTGATAACAAATACAAGCCAGATTCTACAATTACATTAAAACAGCAGGGAGAATTAACCATTACTTCTTACATAATTTTATCAGTAGAATCAAACACAAGACATTGTATCACAGGAATGTTACATTCATTCCAGAAATTTTAGATAACTGCCTTGCAAAAAGAATTTGTAACCATAATATTTCTTAAAGTCCAAACCTAACTCCCTACATTTAACAATTCTTATGAGTCTGTTATATTGAAACAATACTGGGATAAAGATTGTTGCTTCATTACAAATGAAGAATTCACAAGTATCCCTCCTAAATATTACTTACCGAATTCAGTTTCCCTAACAATATATTGATAACTTCAATTTGTACTTCATAGAAATGAACATTTAATTATATAATATTGAAGCCAAAATGATTTCAACAATCAAAATCATTTCAGAAGTATTCATTCTTGTTTTTAAGAAAGAAAATAATAATTCATTTTATGTTAAATATATCAAACTGCAACCTAAATAGTCCATGAAGAGAAAAAAATCGTGGGGAAAAATCCTGAAACTTATTTAACATCTAGAAATAGACACTTTAAAAAGCATTTATGAATTTTATTTGATGGCTTGTTTGCATGCATGTATGTGCACCACAGGCATGGAAATAAGTACTTTTTCACACAAGTACAGAGAAGATCAGAGAACTGTAGTCACAAATATTTTATTTAAATTATTGGCATGTGCTAATCACTCCTGGTATTTAAGCAGAATGTTGTGGGCTATAATGATCTGCACCATTTTAATTGCTTATTATCTTTGTTTTGAAATTGAAATTTAAATAACACTAGCCTAGAGTATATGATTAAGCATTTGAGAACTCAGATTGTGGTAATAGCAAAACAGAACATCAAATTACCATGTTTAAATTCATAACAGTCGTAAATGCCTACTTAGCTTTCCCGTTGCGGTTGTATAAGCCAACACTTGTGAAATAGCATTCTTGATAACATTCTTGATCGTTCACATAAATTTGGATTGAATAATAGAAGAGGGAGGACTTTTTGGAAAAGAGAGAATTAACAGATTTCCATTTCTAAGTAATTAAAGCTGTTTATGGCATGCCATTTCTAATGCTGTGAACTGAAATGCAGTAGGTTCTCCTTTACCCATTTGTAAAGTAGCCGCTTCAGCAGCAAAATCATCTGACTACTAGGAAATGACATGTGGATGGCCATTTTTAAGGCAATAAATTACATAATCATTTATTTCAACTTAATTCAGAATTTCCTTAGATGTAGTATTCTCTCAGGAACTATGTATATTATTATAATTTACTCACTCAATCATTCAATTGACAATTATTATTGATATTGTCATAGATTTTGCTGAAGTGCCAATTTGGGGTTATATGCTGTCAACTAAAAGAGATTTCCCATATATTAGGCAGAATTTAACATTCCTTCAATTGTAAATATTCCATTATTTCATAACCCTCTGGGAAATTAAAGAACATATCTCTTCAAACTTTTGGCACTTTAATTTATCACCTAGAGTATTTATTTTATATTTATTGAAAGGACTTTTTTTGATTTACTTATCTATAGGGTCTTACCAATACAATATGTTGAAAAATACATACAAAAATACTGCTTAGAGGCAATTCTAAAACACTTTAAGCCTCATTTCAAAGAAAGCAAAGCTTACCATCTTTTGCATCTTTCCAATTCTCCTAAATTTTTATTTAAATTTAAATAACTGTACACATTTATCAGGCACAATGTAATACTTGGTAATTCATCTGCTGTCTTGCAGTCAAATCTAGTTATGATATTTACCATATATAGTATTATTTCTTCCTGGTAAAACACTAAATGGCTCTGGGCTAACTACTCTGAAATATTCAATATTATATTAAACATGGTCACTGTGACGATAAGTGGGAGATAACGTCAGAATTTCCCTTTCTAAGAGTAACTTAGTTGACACTAGCCCGCCTCTCTCAATGGTTTCTCTTCAGCTCCTAGTTCACTCCCCTGGCCTATGGTGTTTTAGTGTATATTAGTGTGAAACTCTAGTGTACTAGTGTGTTACTAATAGTATGTTAGTGTGAAGCCAGCTTCTTTAGAATTCTTGTGAGTGAACCAGTGCAGGATTTATTTGCGTATCAGTGCCTGACTTACTTGAGTTGACATAACATCCTCCAAGTTCACCCATGTTTCTGCAATGGACAAAATCCCCTGCTTAATAAGTGGGTTCCCAAAATATTATTCATTGTTCATCACTGTTCATCAGGGAGATCAAAATCAAAATTACAATCGAATATCTCATGCCAGTTAGAATACCTCAAGATGAAAAGAGAAAAAAAGTAATAAATGCTAGGATGTATGTAGAGAGAGGAAACTTCTAAGCACTGTTGGTAGGAATACATATGTATACAATCGATACAAAAGTAACCTCTGAGTACACAGTTTTAAGAAAAATCCAATTCTCATAAAGAAATGAAGATTTGGAGAATTATTTAATTTTATTTTTTTAAATTTTATTGTTAAATTTAAATTAGAAACAATGTTGCTTCACATATCAATACAGGTCCCTCTCCCTTTCCCTCCCCTCCTCCCACACCCTCCCACGAACCCCTCCAATATCCCCTCATTTGCCCAGGGAGGGTAAGGCCCTCCCTGGGGGTGGCCATAATCTGTCATTTCATCCAGGGCAGGGCCTAGACCTTCACCCAAGAGTTCAGGGTTAGAGTGCATCTCTGATTGTGGGGTGGGCGTCCAAAGTCCATTTGTATACCCGGGATAAATACTGATCTACTACCCACGGCCCAATAGATTACCTAGGCCTCCTCATTGACACCCATTTTCAGGGGGTCTTGATCAGTCCCATGCTGGAATCTCAGCCATCAGTCTGGGATTCAAGAGCTAACCCTTGTCAGGTCAGCTGCTTCTGGGGGTTAAACCAGCCCAGTCTTAACCACTTTGCTCACCAGTCCTCCCTCTCTGTCACTGGATTCCTTGAGTTCAGCTCAGTGTTTAGCTGTGGGAGTCTGCCTCTGCTTCCATCAGCCATTGAATGAAGGTTCTGTTTCTCAGACACTCTGGTCATGGGATTGTAGGCTGCCACTCCCCAGATCTATGTCTAAAATCATGTATGAGAGAGTACATGCCATGTTTGTCTTTTTGTGACTGGATTACCTCACTCAGGATGGTTTCTTCTAGTGTCATTCATTTGCCTGCAAATCTCAGGATTCCATTGTTTTTTCTGCTGAATAGTACTCCATTGTATGAATGTACCACATTTTCTCTATCCACTCTTCAGTTGTGGGGCATCTAAGTTGCTTCCAAGTTCTGGCTGTTACAAATAATGTTGCTATGAACACAGTGGAACAGATATCCTATCTTTTGGATATATGTCTAAGAGTGGAGTTACTGGGTCTTGTGGTAGGTTTATTCCCATTTTTCTGAGGAATCTCCATATTGATTTCCAAAGTGGCTGTACTAGTTGGCACTCCGACCAGCAGTGGAGGAGTGTTCCCCTTTACCACAACATCTCCAGCATAATGTGGTTGGTGCTTTTGATTTTAGCCATTCTGACAGGAGTTAAGATGGTATCTCAGAGTTGTTTTGATTTACATTTCCCAGATGGCTAAGGATGTTGAGCACTTTGTCTAGTGCCTCTCAGACATTTTAGACTCCTCTGTTGAGAATTCTCTATTTAGTTCTGTACTCCACTTTTTAATTGGATCCTTTGGTATTTTGGAGACTTGCTTCTTGAGCTCTTTGTAAATTTTGGAGATCAGCCCTCTGTCAGATGTGGGGTTATTGAATATCTTTTCCCATTCTGTGTGCAGCCTTTTTGTCTTGCTAACTGTGTCCTTTGCCTTACTGAGCTTCTCAGTTTCAGGAGGTCCCATTTATTAATTTTTGACCTCACTGTCTGTGCTACTGGTGTTATGTTCAAGAAGCTGTCTCCTGTAACAATTCGTTCAAAGGTACCACCCACTTTCTCTTCTAAGAGGTTCAATGTGGCTGGATCTATGTTGAGGTCTTTGATCCATTTGGACTTAAGTTTTGTACATGACAATAGACATGGATCTATCCGCATTCTTCAACATGCCATCATCCAGTTATGCCAGCACCATTTGTTAAAGATGCTTTCTTTTTTCCATTGTATATTTTTAGCTTCTTTGTCAAAAATCAGATGTTCGTACATGTATGGGTCAATATCAGGGTGTTCAGTTTGATTCCATTGGCCTACCTGTCTATTTTTGTGCCAATACTGTTTTCAGGACTACAGCTCTATAATAGAGCTTGAAGTCAGAGATGGTGATCCCTCCAGATGTTACTTTGTTGAGTAAGGTTGTTTTGGCTATCCTGGGTCTTTTGTTTTTCCATACAAAATTGATTATTGTTCTTTCAAGGTCTGTGAATAATTGTGCTGGTATTTTATTGGGGATTGCATTCATTCTGTAGATTGCTTTTGGTAGGATTGCCATTCTTACTACATTGATCCTACCTATCCAAGAGCATGGGAGATCTTTCCATTTTCTGATGTTTTCTTTAACTTCTTTCTTTAAAGACTCAAAGTTCTTGCAATACAGGTCTTTCACTTGTTTGGTTAGCGTTACCCCAAGGTATTTTGTATTGTTTGTGGCAATTGTAAAGGGTGATGCTTCTCTGATTTTATTCTCAGCCCTTTAGATGCAGCAAAGCCTTTGACAAAATCCAACACCCCTTCATGATAAAGGTCTTGGAGAGATTTGGGATAACAGGAACATACCTAAACATAATAAAAGCTATATACAGCAAACCAACAGCCAGCATCAAGCTAAATGGACAGAAACTCAATGTGATTCTGCTAAAATCAGGAACAAGACAAGGCTGTCTACTCTCTCCATACCTTTTCAATATTGTACTTGAGGTTCTAGCTAGAGCCATATTATAACAAAAGGAGATCAAGGTGATACAAATTGGAAAGGAAGAGGTCAAATTTTCACTATTTGCAGATGATATGATCGTTTACATAAGTGACCCAAAGAACTCTTCCAGGGAACTCTTACAGCTGATTAACACCTTCAGCAAAGTGGCAGGCTACAAGATCAACTCAAGAAAATCAGTAGCCCTACTATATAGAGAATTAGTTAATTTTAAATAATGTTGGTTGAACAAAAAGAGATAAATGTGAAAAAGTAAGTAAAGAATATGTAGAGGCTAAAGGAAGAGAAGAATCATTTTACCACAATCTGCTTGTACAAAATTCTCCCCTCACTCCCTGCCAAGAATGTTTTATTGGTACAGGAAGTACATCTTTCATAGGGGAGGTTTTTTCATTTCCTGCTTTTAGGAAGAAATGGAGAATTCAATGCCCTCCTTGCATCTGTTTTTTTTTTAATTATCTTTAGCTCTAAAAAATCCTCATGCCAAAGTAAAAGTCTTTGTTTGTTGCAAGTTTTAAATTCTTTTTCTCTCTCTCCTCTCCTTTTCACTTTTCCTCCCTCCTCTGTGTGTGTGTTTGTGTGATTACTAAATAATTGTAGCAGCCAGGTCTGGTGACTATGACTCTAATCCTAGTAAACTTGAAAGCAGAGGCAGGAGAAATGTCATGTAGCCAAGACCAGCCTAGGCTACTTAGTGAGTGTTAGATCAAACTGTGCTATAGTGATACTCTGTCACCAAAACAAGCAAACAAATATCCAAATAAACAATCAAGGCCCAATGTCAGTAAATCATTACAACCCAATTTATAACCCAAATAGTAGACAATTTCTTCTTGTATTCTTTTAAGATTTTTCATATTTTTCACATAGAATTTGGTATAGGAACTATTCATTGATTTGAGATCTTCCTCAATTATTAATATCAATATTAACATTAATAAACAATATCAATATTAAGACAATCCCACGAAAAGGCCTTTCAGATTTGTTTTCTACAGTTGTACTGAACTCCCACCAGATCTTAAAATAGGCTTTTTGCTTGTTTGGTCTTTGTTTTTTGCATGTATGTGTCTTTGTTTGGTTTGGATTTGTATACACACAAAATTAAAATCTTTAAGAATGTAGGCAATGGAATATCATTTTCGAGGACAAACAACATTCTTCTGTGGGGAACTGGCCCTCTTGAGGGCATTCTCCAAGTTTAATTGGCACAGACGAGTGAAGTAAAACAAAGTTGCCTGATACAGTTAGAGAAGTTAAATAGAATATAATTCACATGGCCTGGAGGTGCATTCTTTATTGGTAGACTTGTTAGAGGATATGACAAAGGGTCTAAATAAAATAGATGTTTCACAGATATTTTAAGCAAAATACAATTTAAAGTGTGCACACACACTCTTCTATCTCATATTTATCTTGACACACAACTTCCATAAATTCAGACTTAAAAGACATGTTCAGGTCATATCAGTCCTACAAATCTTTGCAAGGTAATCTACATTCCTGGCTCTATGAAAAACAGATTCGTACTATGTTCATTCCATTAGAGCTATGCTCTCTCCATGCAGAGAACTAATCCCTTAATGTCCACAATAATTTACAGTTCTAAAAATCTATGTTTTAATGGAGGGGGGAGAATTAACATGAAAAGTACTGGTATTTTTGACATCCTAAATGAAAAACTTAAAAAAAAAAAGGAAGGAATTCATTGCGCCAAGAAGCAGCCTGCCTTCAATAATACGACAGAAATTTAGAAATTGCCTTTATTACCGAAATAGGGTATTTGCTTCAGGAAAATGAATCGAGTAATTACAAGGACATAAAGCACAGTTGGGGAGGTTAAGGAGTTGGACTTTTTTCCCCATTAAATTAAGCCTCTCAAGCTTTGTCAATACAGTGTGGATGAGACTGAACAGTCCTTAGATACACAAAAGAGAGTTTCAAAAGATCTAGACCTGAAATATCCTCTAAACATCTTCCTTGGTGTTCTAAAAAGTCCAGGGACAGTGGATCGGTAATGCTTCTCAGCCTATACGGGACTTGATCCCTTTGGGGAGTTGAATGACCTTCGTCGAATAAGACCATGGGAAAACAGTATTTATGATTCACAAAAGTAGCAAAATTTCAACTAAAAAGTAGTACCGAAAATAATTATAATGTTGAGTAAGTTACCATATGAAGAACTGTATTAAAGGGTCACACCATTAGAAAGGTTGAGAGCCACCTAGAATCTAGGGTCTCTGACTTTGCAATGTCATATAACACCCTTTTCCTTAAATATAATACTTTCTATTCATTTTTGAGGCTTTCATACACACATAAAATGTATTTAGATCCTATTCATCCTCTCCCTCTCAAATCCTCCCACTCCACCTCCAATTCATGTTGTTTTAAAAACAAATGTATAACCCACTTTATTAGGACTGTCCCATATATATATATATATATATATATATATACACATATATATATATATATGATTATGGGACCATTCACTGGAGAATGATTAACTGATGAGTCACTGCACCCATAAAGAAAACCAACTCTCCCTCAAATTCTGTTTTTACCAAAGAAAAGAATTTAGCTAAGTGGTACCAATATAAAAACAAATTTTATTTTTTGTAGCATTCAATTTGAAAATCAAAGAGACGTATAGGATGTCTTAAAAATAAACCCCAAGAGACTTAAGAGATGATTCAGTAGCTAAGAGTGCTTCCTGCAGCATCCACGTCAGGAGGCTCACAATACCCTATAACTTCAGTCCCAGAAGTTTCAAGTCCCTCTCTCACATCCTCAGGTACCTGTAGACCAATATGGAGACACACATGAATAAAGAAAAACTTTGCATGTAAAACTCAAATATAATTAATCAAAATATGATGTGTCAATACTCATCAAACTCACTGCGCTTCTAAACAAATGCTGCTAGGAAATATAAACCCCGTATGTAAGCCCAGAAAATGTAAATAATAGACACCAAAAGCAAAACACCAAACTTTCTCCATGGACCAGAGCACCTTTGTAAGCTCAGATACTCAGTTCCCTGCTCCACGCTCTTCTCCCTCCTCCTCTTCTTGCTCTGTAGCATTGAATTATCATTCTAATAACCACCATGATTGCTAACAGTTTGCTCTAATAACCTCCCCTTGCTCTCTTCATAATAAACACTCTGCATAAAACCAACATCTCAATGAATGATACACCTGTCTTTCTGGATCACCATTATGGGAGTTCATTACATTCCACCACCACATTTTGTAAGATGCTTATACACCCTAAGACCTATGTTGAAAGTTCTGACTAATCCATGGTCATCACAACATCATATGAAATACTAAAAAATCATTTTTTCAAACAAGATCCAACACACAGCTTGCCATGTAGGAATTTCCCAGTGTCTTCAACAATTTAGAGTTCTTAAAGTAATATTCTTACAATTGGCAGAGGAAAGCAGGCATGAAATTAACAATATGATTGCTCTGATTGAAATAAGTGATTCAGTTCATCAAACACAAGAAACAATAAAAATGGGGAACTCAATTATTAGTCTGGTCTGATTCAGGAAGACTAGAGGAAGAAAGTGGCATCTAACCTGAGCCCTGCAGGAAAATGACGATCTGAGAAGGTAGTTAGGGAATACAATACACCAAAAAGAAGGAGCTATATTACATAGTGACAAATAAATAAAATGCTTACATTGTCTGCTATGGGGTCTTTGGAGAACTTCCATGAAACACACACACACACAAACACACACTAAATTACAGTGAGACCATAATGTTAGGTCTCAAACCCCAGAAAAGGGCTAACTGACATGCCTAATTAACATATATTAAAGTTGACACTGGTTGCCAGGTTCTCCCAGCATCTCTCAGTTCCAGTTACAGAGTCATGCTGGCTGGTATAGACCAACTCTACCCTAAACTCTTCCTCCCAGAGACTGGGCTGGGCCCTTTTTCTCCAGCTATTCTTCTTTAAGTAACCCAGGCATTTTGGCTAATGTGATCTCCTGGTCTCCTGGCTCAATATTGACCTTTTAGCCCCTGGTTCCTTTATCTCTTAATCACTCCCACCCTGCCACACACATACACAAATACTTTTCTCCTCTCATAGCCTGGTTCACTCTGGAAAATTCCAGATGTTTCTGCCTCTCCTTTACATCTATAATTAAAAACTGAACCCCTTAGGGGCAGTCATGTCCTCCTTTTATTTTGTCATTCACATACCTTACATCAAAATACAAAACTAAGCAAGTTGTTGAAGATGTGATAGATGTAACTGTTAAAGAAGGTAGTAACTGTGTGACCATATGAAAAGAGCTAAGAGAGAAGATACTATAAAGAAACAACAAATCCATGGCAGTGTCAATAAAAGCTGAGGGATGAGTTTCTGTTGTTGTAAAGACACACCATGACCAGGGCAACTCTTAAAAAGGAAAACATAAATCTAACCAACACGTGATTCAGTGCCATAGAGGGTGAAATGAGAACATCCCAAAGAGGGCAAGAGAAACGCACTGGAAAGATTGAATGCTGAGAGTCACCTAAGGAGAAATCAAAGTATGAAAGAGAATACTTCACTGCAAAAAGAGTGACTGAAAGGAATGAATAGACAGGTCATATCATAAGCCCTAACAAAGAACCTACCAATGTTATTCAGTGTTAAACTGAATATTAAAAATTTATCCTTCTTCTAAGATCAGTGTATCCCTCAACCTTCATCAAAGAAGCTTCTTCTTGCAGTGGATGCCAATTAACACAGAAACCCTGAACCAATCAAGGTGCGAAGAATGAAAGATAGGCAGATCACACCTCTCCTCTTCAAGACTCGTGCATCATCAAGAAAAACTCTAAGAGTTTCTGAACACAGCAGGGTAGTTGAATATATGAATTCATAGTTGTATGACAGAGGGCACAAGCTCAAGCTAGAACAGGTCTCAGCACAGAGAGGCGAAGTGGCCATGAATTATCATCCCTAACTGAAAAGGTACCAGATATCTATAGCTTCTGGAAGAGGGAAAGTGAAGGGTGTGGCCTTGTAGGTCATCAATGCTTATGAGAAAGACCATCCATCCTCAAGTATATAGGCAGCACAAATCGGATTTAAAAATATAAGAAAGAAACTTGGGAGTGTAGGCAAAGGGGGATGAATCTAAGATGGGGTGGAGGATAGAGAAAATGTATGAAATTCTCAAAGAACTAATGAAAAAATTTCTAAGTTCTACCCTAAAGAATTTCTGGTTGGCACTCTTAAAACCTGGAGAAGGAACAACATGTATCTGTAGAATTAGGAAGCTGTTAGATCCAATTGTATTTTGATGTTTAAGGAAATCTTTGAAACCTCTAATAGATGAGCATCTTTCCAGAGTGATTGGATGCTCCTACTTCTCCACACCCTCACTGAACCTGTAGTTGTATCTCTTCCAACTGCATTGCTGCAGGACCTTCCTCTATTTTGAATAAATCATGACCATGTATAAGCAAGCTCATCTTTTGCTACTCAGATCTCCTTTGATTTATTTCTTGGAATCTGAGGGCCTATAGTTCTCTACCAGCCTCCTCCTGCTTTATGATTTCTAATCAGGCATCATGAGTTGCTTCTGTATCTTAAACTTAGGGAATGTGGTCTGTCTTTTAAATAAGAGTGCACATTTTCCTTCAAAGTGAAAAGTTTACCAGTGGTAGGGCAGAAGAACACTTTACAGATGCAGCAAGAGGGAAAGCAGCTAAAATCATGGGCTGCTAGGTGAACAAATTGAATTGTCTAAGTTTTGCTCCCTTGTTATTGACTTTATACCTCCACTGGATTACAGAGGAATGATTTAAATTTTGTGTGATGTAGGCACCATCTGTCACTGTGTCTGTACAGAGTGGGATGCTCCTAATTCCATGGACAGAATCATGGCCACATCCTTTCATGTGTTGTAGCACCTTAGATGGAGTCAGATAAGCTAAGCTTTGGACAACTCCACCTCTTGCCTTACTCTCTACTATCAACACATGCAAATATACATTTCTCAACTCGGAAGTCTTAACAGACACAATGTAAGAAGACTTTCATTTTCATAGTTGTGACAAGAAACAGGTAAGATATAGCTCTTCTGTGTATTATTGGGATAATAACCACCGTAAGTGCCTGATGAGTCTGTGTAAAAGCCTCCCTCTTCATACCCCACTGCTGGCATTTAAGGCATCAAGCTGATACAATATTCACTATCCCCAGATAGACTACTGTAAGCTATTTCATTCTTGAACACAATCAAATTATGATTGATCCACCAAGATCTGAAGATGTGGAACCATGAAATAGAACAGATGCTTACAATTAGGATCCTAAGTAGGAGACTGTAGAAAAAGATACTAGAAAAGGTATTATGTGATTAGCTACCACCAAAGGGGACACAAACAACCACAGATATCCCTGGGGGTAATGTGTGAACACAGAGCAAATTACAACACTGGGAAATACAAATGGAGAGGCCTCTGGCGGCAGTCTATTACATTCTAAAGACACCAATCAAGGCAATATTGGAAAGTGGGTATTACTAACTGGTAAGCTAAGAGCATGACATTCTGGGATAAATGAGAAGCCATGTACAGCCTCTGGCTGGATCTGCCTCCCACTCATTTTGTGTTTACTCATTTTGAAACTATTTAGAAAAAGAATATAAAGCTAAAGCTGTGGCCAGATTAGGGTCAGAAGTGTTGAGAGATAATTTACAAGAATTTATATAAGTTCTCAGAGTTGCATTTTAACTTCTGGGATGGACATTAGGTGCATTGAAATGGGTACACTGTGCTCCACATCAGAAAATTCCATTTCCTTCTGTTGAAAACCACCTTTGATCCTATAGCCTCCAAGTACTTCCCTACCTTGTAAATTTTTGCATTAAAATTTTGTACTCCTGATGTATCTGTTATATTTATATACTATATATCTACAATATCTATGGATATCAGGCCTGCATATATGACTACAGAATTCACAGTAGATTTGTTTACCTATATCATATTGCTTGTAGGAATAAGGAAGCCAAATATAGTACAAAAACATTGGATTTGTATTTACTATTTTAGAACACATTTTTATATTTAGATAGTTGATAAATCAAAATGTTCTCATTAAATAGATTTGTATAGACAGACATACAAATAAGACATAAACATAAAATTCAGTTTTGGTTGTAAAAGACCCAGTCATTAATCTATTCATATCTTAAAATATTCATAACAAATATAATGTGTGTTATTTACTACACACTCTTCTATGCATTGAGAATAATAGGCACAGCTACTAGCTAAATGACTTAATAGAGACAGATATAAAATCATGAGTTTCGATTAAAAATCAAAAAGGAAAGGTGTGGACTAGTTTGAGAAAGACCAAGTATTAAATGGTACATTCAGGAAAGGAATGTTTAATCTGAAATATGGATGGAGAACAAGAATAATTCTAGGTCATTTTAGTCAGGAAACTATCAGATTCGGGGGGGGGGAAATGAAAGGAATGAATCCTATGTGTAAAAGATATCAGAAGGGACACTATTCCAGCAGTACCACTGCTGACCAAAAGAAGGTTGACAACATCTTTCCATTTTGAAATCTCCATGCTTTTTCAGTAAACTTGACCTCAAAAATTATTAAACCATTCTACATAAACTATAGTGTAATTTATCTGAAGAATTTATTTGGCTTAAATGCATGTTCTATTTTGTTAACCAAGTCTAATAAATGAAATCTCTATTTTACTTACGTATCCAGCACAAAAAGAAAATGGTGCTGTGACATGGTCACATGTTTAGTTATAGCTCAATACCTAGGAGGTTATTAGTGAGTGCTACTACTGCAACTAGTGTTAATAATGCCCATGTCTCATACATAAACATTTGTACTAATGTACAATTATGTTATTTTACATACGAAATAAAGCTATGAGTAAATGAAAATTAAATGTATTTGGGAATATTAATTAATTAGGCCTTATCATTATCAAAAAGTTAATTGCTAAGATTTCTAGTCCCGACGGGCGTTGGTGGCGCACGCCTTTAATCCCAGCACTCGGGAGGCAGAGGCGAGCGGATCTCTGTGAGTTCGAGGCCAGCCTGGTCTACAAGAGCTAGTTCCAGGACAGCCTCCAAAGCCACAGAGAAACCCTGTCTCGAAAATCCAAAAAAAAAAAAAAAGATTTCTAGTCCCAATGGTTATAATCTTTGAAAAGAAAAAAATCACCTCATCAGTATCTATAGTGTATCTCTTCATGTGACCTTTTATTATAAGAATTTTAGACATGTCTTCCCAGGGCAGTAAGGAGAAAACACAACCCTGCCTAGTGCCATTAAGACTGAGCAGGAGAAAGAGACCCACATGCCAGCTTTGGGCAGCTTGCCATGGGTAGTGAGGAGAAATCACAGGTCAACCTGGCACCATATGGTATGGTTTGGTATAGTATGGGAGAGAGAGAGAGAGAGAGAGAGAGAGAGAGAGAGAGAGAGAGAGAGAGAGAGAGAGATGAGAGAGATGAAAGAGAGAGAGAAAGAGAGACAGAGAAAGAGAGACAGAGACAGAGAGACAGAGACAGAGAGACAGACAGAAAGAGAGAAAGTTCATGTCCGGTGGAGAGAAGTAGAGATGAGTAGGTGAAAGATTGAGGAGTAGGCTAAGGTGGGTAGCCAACTTGCCACCCAGGGCCATGGTGATATTTGGGCCTGGACTGCGGCCAAGACTTGCGTCTAGGTCTGTGGCCTTGCTGCAGCTTCTGCACTGATGTCCATGACTCTTGTTACCACCAAACGCCAAAAGAATAGGCCTGCACAAAGTTGGTTTCATCCCTCACTGGCAGCAACACTAGGGAAAGCAGGTACTGTACCTCTCACCCGGGCAGCACAATAGACCTGACCTTGTTTGCTGGGGCACAGGTGAGCTGGCCCCACCCCTCATCTGTCATATAGTGTGGTGTGGGCAAGGGTGAGATGTCCTCTCTCCCAACACTTTGCCACCTGTTGGTGGTGGGAGAGCTTTCCCTGCTCCTCACCTGGGCAACACAATGGAGCTGTCTGTGGGACTATAGGTGTGTGTAAGCCAGCCCTGAAGGAATGAAGGCAGGAAAATAAGCCTCACACATTGCCCCTTGCTGCATAGGGTGAACTAGCCAGCCCAGTGGTGGAGAGTTCACCCTGGTTATGAGGATGGAAGAGAGCTGGTGGTCTGACCAACCCTGTAACCACCCAGACACAGAAACAGGGCTATGAGTTCCCCACCCCAATATCTACCCTATCTGTGATCTGCTGGAGCACATGAAGGTGCCAGTCCTACAGACCCAAAGCTGCAGGATTTCCATGACACAGGGCAACAACAAGATATCTAAAAGAATCCCAGAGAAGGTCCAGCATTAATAGTGTAGCCAAAACCAGAGTCCTCCAATCAGACCAATGACTCTTTGCAATGAACACTTACAAGTAAAGGTATATGGAATAAAGAGTATACCGTGTGACTGACTGTCACACTACAGCTTCTACAATGAGATTTTTCTGTTTTTTTTTCTTTTGCTTCTTTTTTCTTAAATTTTATTTTATTTTGAGGGGTGAGGTTGCAAGGGCAAGGGTAGGTACAAAGGGAGTCTTACAAACACACCAAGCTACATTGCTGCCACATACATGCAGAGGGCCTAGGTTGGTTCCATGCAGGCTCCTTAGCTGTTAGTCTAGATTCCATTAGTTCCAATGAGCTCAGGTCAGCTGTCTCTGTGGGTTCCTCCATCATGATCTTGACCTCCCTGGCTTGTACAATTCCACCTCCCTTTCTTGAGCAGGACTCCCAAGAGCTGGGCCCAGTGCTTAAATGTGGATCTCTGCATCTACTTCTATCTGTTACTAGATAAGGCTCTCTGATGAAATCACTAATCTGATTACAGTAGATAGTTAGTTAGGTACCTTCACCACTATAGCTAGAGCTCTTAGCTGGAGTTATCCTTTCGGATTCCTGGGAGTTGCCTTGGCACCAAGTTTCTCCCTAACCTGGAAATTCCCTCCACCATCAACACGTTTTTCTACACTAAAGGAAAGATTGCAAATGAGGTGATAAACCTAGGAAATAGGTCAAATGGACTCATGTTGCACTGGGATTTGGAAATCACCAATAGTGAAATGAACACATTTTTATGCAGTTTCTTACCATCCAGCTTAGTAAGTAGTTGAGTTAGTCCTGATGTATTAAATGATGTGGACCCTATGGGCTCTAAGTACAGAAATAAAGGACTTAAAGCAACAATAGCTCTTTAATCTGGATGAGAGGCTATGAGTGCCAGTAGTTGACTGGTCAGTACGCAACCAGTAAAAACCAAAACCCTTTCTTTGCAACTCAAAACAATCTTTATCCTATTCTCATGCTTGAACTCCCATGCCCTGACCAGACAATAAACTGAATGCAATGCCATCTTAGAATTGCCATTCCAATTAATTAAGATCCCCTGACTTGTCAATTACAAATGAAGTTAATAACAAACTTGTCTGCCTGTGTGTAAAGTTCATCACTCTTTCTGTAAGAGTCTATGATATGCCTAAAGGTACGAATGAATTCATGGAGTTATACCTTTCTCTGAATAGATATAATAAAATACAGAGTACAGAAAAAAGAAACATTGTCAAAAATATGAAGTAAGTATACATGTGCCAAGTATAAAGACTGAGAAACTATAAAATGTTTTCAACTTCTTTCTGTGCTTCTTTCCAGGAAGAATATATGAACTTAGTGCTGAAGTCTTTGAAACTGTTGTGCTGAAAATGCTTTCAAATCATGTGTCTTCACAGAAATCATTGGCCCAAAATCTTTAAATCTTTAAGTTTGTGTTAGAGGTACATTGACTCTTTTACATCTGCCAAATGTGGAAACTGGGCAATAATGACTAGAGACTGGTTGTACAAAACAGCTGTATGGGCAGAACAAAGGAATGTGCCTCTCCATCGACAACAATGGGATCAAGCATCTTTTCATATAACAAAACTGAACTTATTTCGATAGATTTAACCATGGAAATTGAAATGCTGTGAGTAACTTGCACCTAATTCACAGTAAATTAAAATTTTATTAAAGCCTACTGTTAAGAAAGGGAGATAGTTTAGTCAGTGAAGCATGGGCCACATGAGCATGAGAATATGAATGCAATCCCTAGGACCCATATATAAAGGTGGATACAATAGTGCCTATAATTACAGAGCTGGGGGTGTAGAGATGAGAAGATGCCTGTGGACACATTAGTGCCTGTAAGCCCAGTACCAGAAGCAAGGTGATGGGATAGATTAGGCAATCCCTGAGATGTTGCTGGGACAGCAGGTATAGAAGTATCAGTGAGCACTTGGTTCATTAAACAATATTATCTCAACATATGAGGTGATGAACCACTGAGGAAGACACTGGCCATTAATACCTGGCCTTAATATGTATAAATTAAATGCTGATTAAATACTAATAAAACACATTAGTACCTGCATACACGTATATATTCACACACACAAACCTAGCATTCAAAGAGAGACATATAAACACATATTAACTTAAATATATTTACATTGAATGTGTTATTTTTTCATGAATTTCAGGGCAAAGAAAATGCTAAGTGCTGTTACGCAATCGTTATTGAAATTTCCTTAATTCAAATAACACTGGATCCAAATTAACCAAAAGGCAGGGAGAGATCAGACTAATTAGCAAAATCAGAAATGAAAAGGGAGACATAACAACAGACAATGAGGAAATCCAGAGTACCATCAGGGCATACTTTGAAAACCTGTACTCCACAAATTCGAAATTTTAAAGGAAATGGACAATTTTCTGGATAGATATCACTTACCAAAATTAAATCAAGAACAGACAAGGAATCTAAACAGGCCCATAACCACTAATGAAATAGAATCAGTCATCAAAAGTCTCCCAACCAAAAAAAAAAAAGCCCAGGCCCAGACAGATTCAGTGCAGAATTCTACCAGAAATTCAAAGAAAAGCTAATTCTAATACTCCTCAAAGTGTTCCACACAATAGAAGCAGGAGGTTTGCTGCCAACTCTTTTTAAGAGGCTGCAATTACCTTGATACCCAAGACACAGCAAGGAAAGATAACTACAGACCAATTTCCCTTATGAACATTGATGCAAAAATACTCAATACAATACTAGCAAATCTAATCCAAAAACACATCAGAAAAATCATCCACCATGATCAAGTAGGCTTCATCCCAGGGAAGCAGGGATGGTTCAACATAAGAAAATCTATCAATGTAATCTGCCATATAAACAAACTACATGATCATCTCACTAGATGCTGAAAAAGCCTTTGACAAAAGCCAACACCCCTTCATGATAAAGGTCCTCGAGAGACCAGGGATAACAGGAACATACCTAAACATAATAAATGAAATATACAGTAGTACAACAGCGAACATCAAACTAAATGGAGAGAAATAACACAATACTTCTAAAATCAGGAACAACACAAGACTGTCTGCTCTCATCATATCTCTTCAATATTGTACTTGAAGTTGTAGCTAGAGCAATAAGACAACAAAAGGAGATCAAGGGGATACAAACTGGAAAGGAAAAAGTCAAAATTTTACTATTTGCAGATGATATGATAATTTACATAAGTGACCCGAAAAACTTTTCAAGGGAACTCCTAGAGCTGACAAACACCTTCAGCAAAGTGGCAGGCTATATAAGGTTAACTCAAAAAAATCAGTATCCCTATAATATACAGACAATAAATAGGCTGAGAAAGAAATCAGAGAAACATCACCTTTTAAAATAGCCACAAACAACATTAGATATCTGGGGATAATGCTAACCAAACAAGTGAAAGACCTGTATAGCAAGAACGTTGAGTCTCTAAAGAAGGAAATTAAAGAAGATACCAGAAAATGGAAAGATCTCCCATGCTCTTGGATTGGTAGGATCAACATAACAAAAATGGCAATCTTGCCAAACGCAATCTAAAGAGTCAATGCAATCCCCATCAAAATATAAGCCCAATTCTTCAAAGAACTTGAAAGAACAATAATCAACAAAAGACCCAGGATAGCCAAAACAACCTTGCACAATAAAGGAATGTCTGGAGTTATCACCATTCCTGACCTCAAGCTCTATTATAGAGCTGTAGTCCTGAAAACAGCTTGGTATTGGCACAAAGATAGACAGGTAGACCAATAGACTTGATTGAAAACCCTGATTTTAACCTACACACCTATGAACACTTGATTTTTGACAAAGAAGCTAAAATTATTCAATGGAAAAAAGAAAGCATCTTCAATAAATGGGTATTGGCATGCAGAAGATGGCAGATAGATCCATGACTATCACTATAAACAGAACTTAAGTCCAAATGGATCAAAGACCTCAACATAAATCCAGCTACACTGAAACCCTTAGAAGAGAAAGTGGGAGGTACCCTTGAATGAATTGGTACAGGAGACCACTTCCTGAACATATCACCAGTAGCACAGACATTGACATACACAATTAACAAATCGGACCTCCTGAAACTAAGAAACTTCTGTAAAGCAAAGGACACAGTCAACAAGAAAAAACAGCAGTCCACAAAATGGGAGAAGATATTCACTAACCCCATATCTGACAGAGGGCTGTTCTCCAAAATTTACAAAGAACTCAAGAATCAAGTCTCCAAAACACCAACGGGTCCAATCAAAAAATGGGGTACAGATTTAGAGAATTCTCAATAGAGGAGACTAAAATGGCTGAAAGGCACTTGAGAAAGTGCTCAACATCAATAGCCATTCAGGAAATGCAAATCAAACAACTCTGAGATTGCTGTGCCCATGCCACAAGCAAGTCCAGGGTGCCAGGGAAAGAAAGACCAGATGTCCAGCTGTTTGTACTAAAAGTGTCTTTATTTTGAAAGTGCTAAGAGGTCTCTCTATTTTGCAAATGTTAAGAGGCCTCTCTCTTGTAGGAGAGAGCAGTCTTATATATAGTCTTACAACACAGTAGAAAAACTCCAGGTGGAAAAGAGCATGTTTTCCTCATGCTAGATGTTGATGTTAACAGGACAATGCGGAGGCAGTAAGCCAGGACTAAAAAACAGGATGCACCTGTGGCTATCAGCTGACAAACAACTCAGACCCTGTGAGGGCTAGGCCCCAACATGAGATACCATTTCACTCCTGTCAGAATGACTAAAAAAAAGTCAACTTATGCTGGAGAGGATGTGGAGAGAGGGGGCCACTTCTCCGCTGCCGGTGGAATTGCCAACTCATACAGCCACTTTGGAAATCAATATGGAGATTCCTCAGGAAAATGTAATCAGTCTACCACAAGACCTAGCAATTCCACTTTTAGGCATATATCCAGAAGATGCAAATTCATAGTCTGTTTAACTATGTTCATAGCAGCATTAATTGTAATAGCCAGAACCTGGAAGAAACCTAGATGCCACTCAACTGAAGAGTGGATAGAGAAAATGTGGTTCATTTACACAATGGAGTACTATTCAGCGGGAAAAAAAACCAATGGAATCCTAAAATTTGCAGGCAAATGGATGGCACTAGAAGAACCCATCCTGAGTGAGGTAACCCAGTCACAAAAAGACAAACATGGTATATACTCACTCATATATGGATTTTAGACATTGATCAGGGGAGTGCCAGCCTACAACTCCACTGACAGAGATTCTGGGAAACAGGAAAGAACCTAAGAGTGATATGCATGGTACTCCAGAGAAGGTGGAATGAGGCAAGATCTCCTGAGCAGATTGGGAGCAGAGGGGGAGGGAAGTGGGAGCTGGGAAAAAGAGAGTGGGAAAAAAGGAGGAGAGAGGTCATGGGGGAGCAAGAAGGTTGAGTTGGGGGAAGAAAAGGAGAGAATAGGATGAGAAATACCATAAAGAGGGAGTCATTATAGGTTTGAGGAGAGATCTGGCACCAGTGAGATCTCTAGAGATCTACAAGGATGACACCAACTGGCAAACTAAACAATAGTGGAGAGATTACCTTAAATGTCCAACCCTGATATTGGGTTTGATGACTACCTTATATGCTGTCCTAGAACCTTTATCCAGTGACTGATGGAAGCAGAGGCAAACACCCACAACTAAACACTGAACTGAACCCCTGGAAACCAGTGACAGAGATGGAGGAGTGATGAGCAAAGGGGTAAAGGATGACCTGGCAAAACCAGCAGAGACAGCTGATCTGAACAGGTGAGAGCTCTTGGACCCCAGACCGACAGCTGGGAGGCCAGCATGGGACTGATCCAGATCCCCTGAATGTGAAAGTCAGTGAAGAGGCCTGGGCAACCTATGGGGCCCTGGGCAGTGGATCAGTGTTTATCCCTGGCATACAAATGGACGTTGTGTGTCCATACCACAAAGAGGGATGCTCTCTCAGCCTGGACTCTTGGGAGAGGACCTGGACCCTGCCTTGAACGAAATGACAGACTCTTGATATCCTCTATGTGGAAGGGAGTAGGGATAGGGTGGGAGGATGGGGGGGGATGGTGAGCAGTGTGGGAGGAGGGGGAGGGAGCTGGGATTGACATATTAAGCAAGTTTTTTCTAAAAAAATGTAATAAAAATAATGAAAAAAATTATAAAAATCGTTAAATGTATTCAGAAATACAAAGGACCCTAGATAACCATGAAAATCCTGAGCAGAAAAAAATTTGCTGGCAGTATCACCCTAGTTAATTGGAAGTAATACTATTGAGTTATAGTAAAAAAAAAAAAAAACAAAAACAAAAACAAAAAAGTAGTGTGTTGCTGGCTCAAAAACAAACACATAGTTAAATTCCATGAAGTAGAAGAAGCAAATATTAATCATATGTCTATGGGTACCTGATTTTTGACAAAGATCACAAAAACACACTGGAGAAAAATAATTTCTTTGCATAAGTATCTTTAATTTCATTAAGAAAAATAACTCAGTGATGTCAGTGAGGAGGCCTAGGCAATCTATGGGGCCTGAGGCAGTTGATAAGTATTTATCCCTAGCATAAGAATGGACTTTGGGAGCCCACTCCACCTAGAGGGGTACTCTCTCAGCCTAGACACATGGGGGAGGGCCTAGGTCCTGCTCCAAAGGATGTGACAGACTTTGAAGATCCCCCATTAAAGGCCTCACCCTCCCTGAGTAGCAGAAAGGGGATCGGATAGGGAGGTAGTAGGGGGCAGGAGAGGAGGCAAGGGAGAGGGAACTGGACTGAGATGTAAAACAAGCTTCTTTCTAATTTAAATTAAAAAATAGAAAAATAATCTAATTAAAAATAAAGAAAAATAACTAAGCTAACAGTTTGAGCTCAGAACTAAAATGATGCATATACAATTAACTAAAGCCTCTGTTGGTATTTTACAGAAAAACATTTCTTAAAGAGTGCTACTTATTCAACATTCTGTAATAAACTTCTCAACTGGCCATCTGCCCAAATTGAGAAGCATTTAGACATTTAAGACGTGATCTTTGTAATTAATTTCTGGTTGCTAAGTAACTGGGAGAGAAAAAATACGGTTCTAAATATCATCCTGAGTCATGTTAATCCTGATGATTATCTTCTGGGGGGACTGTTTTCATAATCAGATAGTGTAGAATTTGTAAGAATAAATTTGCAACCCCCTAATGGATTACATCTACACCAAAATAATTGCTGGGGGTCAATATTTTGTGTAAGAAGTGTGTTTATTCATACATGTATAAATAAAAAGAGAGAGGGGCATATTATGCTATGTATTTATCAGAGTAATCTGGTGGTCATTATAACCTGTTACTTGACATGGGAAGCACTTTCTGGCTTTCCTTTAATGCTCTCAACAATAATTCTTGTCTATTTTTGATTTTAGACTTTCCTTTTAATTTTCCCTTTAATCTCTATTTTCAAACGAAACTCACAATGTCACATATTCAACTCTCTCTACATGAGTAAAGACATCCATTTACTATTACAAGAATAAATAGTATTAATTTTTGTGAGTCCCAAAATTTAGGTCAAACGTTCAGCTGAATGTCCAGAAATGTTTGACATACAGGATTTTCCTGAAGCTCCATGACAGTAAGTAAATCAGACTGAGAATATGCTGATGAAATTAGCCATAGAACTCAACATGACACAACTTTTTCTTTTTAATTTACTTAAATATGTTGGTTTTTACTCAGATGCTAATGTAAGTCAGGGTGCAGTTTCAATACATGACAGCAGCATGCCCTAAACAAATCCAGTCCCCCCTTTATCCACTCTTATCGTAAGTTATTTTTTCTAGTGACTGCAACTATCTAAGTTTAAAAAGCTAGTTGCTACAGAAAACCAAAGTTCTTATTAACCTCATGTCTTTCCTAGTGCTTCCTCATGCCAAAGGAGAAAAACTGTCAAGTTTTCGCATCTTCAAGAGAATATGTTGCAATAGAGAAGTAGCTGTTTCTCATTTCAGAGTCAGCCTTCCATAAGCTCCAGAACTCATAACTCCATGAGTCTGAAGCAGAACAAAAAGCAACTCTGAAATCCATTCACTAGGACTTCATTGAATATATAAGCCTACAACTCTAACGACACCGAAGATGCCATTTCTCCATCTGGTACACTCTAACTAGTAAAATGTAGATGTGTAAAAACCATTGTCCATTTGTAGTGACTGTCACCTTCATGTGACTCCCTGGAAAATCTTAGTGTGGACAGGACAATTTCTCAATAAATATGTTCACAACAGGCTGAGCCACAGAAGACAATATAGTTGTCTTCATAGTCCCCATTTCAAGAAAATACAAGAAAAAAAGTTTGAAGCCGGGCGGTGGTGGCACACGCCTTTAATCCCAGTGCTCGGGAGGCAGAGGCAGGCGGATCTCTGTGAGTTCGAGGCCAGGCTGGACCGACAGCCTCGAAAACAATACAGAGAAACCCTGTCTCAAAAAACCAAAAAAAAAAAAAGTTTGAGAGAAACCAGGCCATGCAGTGAAGTTAGTTTTTGGTCTCTGTCCCACGTCTTCTCCTTTCTCTTGTCCTATGTAACAATATAACTAACATTAAATAGATATTCAAGATTTAAAATAACTTCCTCTGCAAAGTCATGTACTTCAAAAGAAAACAGAACCTTTGGATGATTGAATATATCATTTTCCCTAAATATTCCTGTCTTTAGATGTTCTAATTAGTGAGTGAAAAATCTATACACTAGCCATTCAAGCACTTTGACGGTCAGGAAAAAAATTTGTCCTCTCCCACAGTCAGTAGTCCATCAAGATCTGACAGATTTTTTCTCATAAGCTGTTCCCAGGCCCAGGACTTCTTCTGTGTCCTTATTAATCTACAATGAATCCAATTTTCATTTTCTTCTGCTTAAAAGAAATCAGCCTTCTAGCTTCGGCAGCGTCTCTGTAATTCATTTTCCACACAAATGCCAGAGGGAGTGCTCCAATAAACAGATCAGATCCCAACACTCAGCTTCAAATCCTTCATTTCTCCAAAGATAAAGTTAAAATCCTCCCACTTTTCGGGAGGAGCATCATCTGTGCTCATTCAACATGCTGTGCAGAGTTTTCCCCCCTCACAAGTTGCCGAGGGCATTTTCTGATATGTTTCCAAATGGATAATTTCTTTCATCCAGGATTTCATAAAGACTGAAAAACCTATGCACTTTTGTCTATAAAGTCTTCTCTCTGCTTACCCACAAGAGACAGTTTGAGACCACCACTAGATACCTAGAAATGCATAGAGAATTGGTGTGTGTGTGTGTGTGTGTGTGTGTGTGTGTGCGTGTGTGTATGTGTGTTCCTATTTCTCACCATAGAACTGAGAAGCCTAGCATACTATTTTGCTTTCCTTAAGTGGAGACTTTTAGCTTTTCACTTTATAGCTTTCTTCCCAGTGCGGCTGCTCCTGTGCTGTGAGGCAGTTATTAAATAACATAAAGCTTGGTCAAGCCCAATTTCCTGCAGCAGTCCATCTGACAAGCAAGAATGCTACTAAGTGAGTAATGGGTCGGTGGCTATACAACAAGGATAAACTGAGCAAGGCAATCACTCACGTCTCCAAGAGGAGGAGAAATGATGATACAAGACTTCCTCATGGAGTTAAAGCACATTAACATCTTACTTCTGGAATTTTTCACTTCTTGGAGTGCATTTAAATACAGGCATCTGAAACTGTGAAATATATGGGGAATACTATTCTCTTTATCTATCCAACTTTAGACTTTAAGGGGTACTAAATGTTGCCACATATATTTAATTGCAAATACTAGTTAGATCCATGTGATATTGGAAGCAATTGAACTCATTTTTGAAATAATTATATGAAATTAGTGATTTACATCAACTGGGAGCAATACTTTGGGTAAAATAGAACAGTGAAATCCTCAACCCAAAATCCTGGTTGGTGATGATTTTTTTTTAACCCTCTGTTTTCCAGTCACAAACATCATTTTACCAGAGAAGGTCAAAGCTTTGCCAATCAACAAACACACAGCTAAATGGACATAGATTTGACCCCATGTAAATCGACTCAAGCTAAGAGTAATAACACCATGTATTTAAATACTGCATTCTGAAACAATATATAGTTCTAAAGTCATTATCTCTAAACTATGCACATTTTTAAGGAAATATGTTACTCCTTTGCTAGTAGCTCATTCATTTAGCTTGTTCTTTTCTTTTCCATAATTTTTCATCTCTCATTCATATATTTGACATGTAGCCAATCCTAACTTATGCCAGATGCTATATGTACTGAATGTAGAATATGATTAAATTTATTCTTTTACATTAAGTACAATGAAAGTTATGAGGGTCTCTTTACTCAACCTTCTCCTACCAAAAAGAAAACATTTATATTTTAAATAGTCTTTCTTTGACTTAAAATAGTGAGAGCTCAATATCCAGGAATGATTTAAAAAGTCACTCACCAAGTAAACAAAGCACATGAATAAAATATGGAAAATCATCCCTTGGTTTGAGTGTCACAGAATATGAAAGATGATATCCAAGCTGCATTTCATGCAAGAAACACCAAACATGCCTATGCTCCATGAAACATTCTGATTCTGTTAAAATCTAGTCAAATGGTGCCAAGAAAACAGCTAATGCCAACTTCAGTTTTCTTCTGTTTCAGGTTAATTTAACCCTAAAAAAAGATTATACAGACCTTTAACTTTCAATTACAATGCCATGTTGTGGAAAACGCAGAGGCAGAGCAAGATACTCATTAGTGCCTTAATACAAAAGCTAGCAAAGCACCATAGAAACATGGCCCACATGTAGCAACTAAATGCACCAGTAGGCAATGTTCAAATGAAAGTTTTCTAATTCTAAATGGCAAAAAATCTCCCCAAAGTACAAAACTGTCTTCTATAGCATTAGGATCTAGTCAACTACATTATCCTAAGAAAGGGTGGCAAATGTACCAACTTGTCAAAGTCACACTAAAAAGGAAGAAAAAAATATGGAAACAAATGGCTAGAATTTAAATTTTATGCATGATTTGCAACTTACTATAAGTGCCTCCAAGCAGGCTACTGACCTCTTCAGAAAGCTGAAAGTCTCCAGAAACCTCAAGATATGTAAGGTGAATGTATTGAGAAATACTGAGATAATTACAGATGATCCTTATAAATCACAACTATATTATACCTAGTAATAATGCATTTATTCTTCATGAATCAGACTTTCTAAAGTATGAACCAAAGGACTGTCTTAACTTTACACTTGTTTTAAAGGTGAGTAATATCATTGTTATGTAGCTTGAGATAGAAATTTGAAAATGACATCTGTTAAGGGAAACAAGTCACACTAATGATGCCGGGAAAAGGTAGTTGGATATTTATTAGGATAGAGAGAAAGAACTTACATGAGAAGCTGAGAAATGGGTCAGCATTCTATGGTCTCTGAACCTTGGCCAGGATCCAAGAGATTGCAAGAGCCCACACCTGTCCGTCTTTTATCCCTGATTTCTCCCATGTACCTGTGACCACACACCAATGAGAGCATGGTCAGCAGTGCGGGTACGTGATCTCTCTCTACAAACATTTATAAATAGGATGCTTTCAATCAAGACATGTGTCTGGAATATACAAGTGCTCAAAAATTATAGTCGCTATTATCACTCAAGGTTGTGTAACAGATTAGACAGAGTAAACACTAGAAGCAAGTTCTAATGATTTGGGGACTGACTACCCTACCTATCTTAAAGCATGTCATGCAAAAGCAATCATTGCAGTGTGGAAAGTAGTAGAATGGGAGACAGGTATTTAGCCCAAACAACTCTTTAGAGCAGTGCAATACTTTTTCTCGCTAATCAGCTAGTATTCCAATCTCAGTTGGTTGAATTTTTTCATTATGTTGAGAAACAAAGATGAATATGGTTATAAAAATATATTGCTTAAATAGTAAAATAAAGTTAAAAATAAGAACAAATTTTGCCTAAAATGTGTCTTGAATATCCAATTCTATACTTGTCCATTAAAACAGCAATGACAAGAAATGTTATTTTCCAACGGTAAGAGGTAGGGATTTAGCTTGGTGATTGATTTGCCTAACATGCATGCATGAGCCTTGAGTCAGTCTCCAGCACTGAATAATATTCAGTGTGGAAGCCTAGTACTGGGGAAGTAGAAGGAGAAAGATCAAAAGGTCAAGGTCATCCTCAGCTACGAGTTTAAGTCCAGCCTGGAATACATGAGACACTGGCTCTAAGTTAATTTGTTATTCAATTAATCTAATTAAAAAGCAAAAGATGCCAATATCTAGAACAATGAAAAACTACATATTTGCCTTTAAAAACTGTGTTAAGTGGCACTGAATCATTCCTTAATCATTTTGCTTTCTTTTAAGTAGATAAATGTTCAGAAGACTATTTTCTGAAAAAGTAATAAAGCTAAAATGAACAGATTTCTATTAAAAGATAAGCAAGTGACTATTTCACATGGTATAATGTGAAAATTATCACTAACAGGTTTACATGACTTTGTATTATCTTCTTTTCAATTATGCAAAACCCTTCACTTCTGCTTACAGAAGGTGCCAGTCATATTCTGCTCTGTCATACAACAAAATCCAAATCAATGACTGTTTTGAAAAGGCAGATGTATATTTTCCTTGCAATTGAAAGATTCTAGGAAACTAGATAGTTCATTAAGGTTTCCTCTCGCAGACATTCTTGGAGGAACCTTTATCATGTCATTCCCAGTAACAAGGGAAGAAACACAAATTTTTAACAAAGGACACCTTAATGTCATATACAAATGGATTTATCTCATGGGTAAGAACATAGGAACTTGGTCACTTGAAACAAGAGCAAAAACAACAATCAAGCTGTATGCACTTTCCTTCAAGAAGGAACTGTGAAAACCTGTTGACAACCAGCTATCTCTTCTTGAAGAAACAGCCAGCTAATAAAATATAAGGTTTTGGTTTTATTGACTATAACCAAGTCAGAAAAGTGTAGCAATGGTGTAAGGTTTTACATAGATTATGATGGAGGGAGACACCAGTTTGCATATTTGTCATACTGCATCAATTAGCCACTTAATGCTCTGCATAATAAATAATCTTCAGAATCATAGCAGTCAATAATATATCCAGACCCAGACCTGCACAACCACAGATTACCTTCATCTACATAATAGACCCAAGGATTCATGATCCCATGTTATTACAGACAAAATCACACCATACTTTGGTTCTCAAAGTCAACATGGTATAATGGCTAGAAATGCAGATTTGGAAGCCTAAATTTTAATCCTACCTTGTTGTTTTGTCATGAATATTAATTGGGGAAGCTATTTAAGATCTCTGTATCCCAGATCATCATCTATACAAAATGGAGATAATAACAAATAAACACTCACAGAGCTAGGGTCTAAGTTCAGTGAGTTAACAAGTGTAAGGCAATGAGTTAACATTATTTCAGCATCTGTCAATTGCAGATTTTGGTTGTAGAAAGGGTACAACATTAACTGTAGTCATGCAACTAATGCTCACAAGTATGAAACAATGTCTCACAAAGTGGTTTTGCTATTCTCAGTCTAGAATTGAATCTCCTGATGAGAGAGTTATTGTAGAATCTTTATGACACCAGAATTCAGGAACAATTAAGAAACAAGGACAGGTAATGGGTAGAAGGACACAAGGGTAGATGCGAAAGAACAATAAAAATGTATATATAGAGAGAAAATATGTCACAAAAAAGTGTCAGGTATTTTTAAAACATGGTATACACAGAAGTAACCAGCTGTTTGGGGGGAGTGGGAAAACAAGACTAGTAATCTATAGAAACACATCTGAATGGTGACTATCTAAAGTACTTCATGAGTACTTTCATTGATTGCATTCATAGAGGCTATTATTGAATTCCTGGAAGCAACTTGAGATGCGTGTCAGTGGTATTATATTGGAAGACTCCATAGATCTTGGTTCCAAAAGTAACTGGCCCTAGATTTCATTTTGCACAAAAGCACATTCTTTACAAGAAATTGAAATTCCATGCTTGGCCTTCACTTATATCATTTGTGCTTATACATGAAAATGTGTGTTCTTCTCCACAAATTCTTAGATAACTATCAGTTCAACATGAGACTTATTAATGCTCAATTTATATTAGCTGTTTATCACTATAGAATACAGAGTTGAAGACTGGAAAGACGGCTCAATGGTTAAAAGTACTTGTTGCTCTTACATAGGACCCACATTCAGTTCCCAGCTCCCTGTGGAGGCTTACAATCATCTTTAAATTCAGTTCCAGGGAATCTGTAACCCCCTTATGACCTTTATGAGTACCAGACACATGGAAACAAACATTCATACACAAAATAAAATATTTTATAATGAATAAACTAATCTAAACCATACCTGTGCAGATGATTCTGAATACTGACAGCATCCAATTTCATAATTTTTGAGAGTTGGAATGCTGCAAAGCCAAATTATTTTGAACAATATTTATTTCCCTTAATACCTATTTATTGCCCACCTCTGAATCCAGCATCTTTGTTGTTTTGTCTATTAGGTAAAAACCTGTAGAAAGTATTCTTAGAAGACAACTAGCTTCTACTAGCTTAAAAGCTAAGAATGTCACCCAAGGGAATCTGAAACTTACAGCTAGCATCCCTATTATTTATTAACCTGTATTCCTGGTATTTCCACTAATATATTTTATAAACACACTAACTTATGGCTTTCATAAGTAATTTAATTACTTCCTCATTGGAATGTGCCATTCATGGTAACTTGTGTCCACATTTTTCAGTCATGGTCATTCATGTGTAGCTTTAAGGTGATGTGTTTTTCACTATAAATTTTAGTAGTAAAATTTTAATAAATCTACGTGTGGTTAAAAATAGGTGTTTAAAATATCACTTGTAAGTATCTTGTATAAAGAAATAACGACAAAATGTCATATTCATAAAGATCTACCTCGTGTCTTATTCCTTCACTTCTTGGTTTTTTTTTGGGCGGGTGGGTGCTGGAGCTTAAACCCAGAGGTACCAGAATGTTGCATAACTGTTCTGCCACTGAGCTACATTCTTAGCCCTATGTCTTAAAGAATTATATTTTCCTTTGAGTTCAGATTATTAATTAGCTAATTCAGATTGATTGTGTTAAGCTAACAATGAAATCCCTTCTTGTGAAAAAGAAGACAAAGATATGAATGAGGTAATGAGTTTTATGAATATGCTTGATGCCCTGCCTGGGTCACATTCATATCCTAGAATGAAAATGACAAATAAATATGCAAAATTTGTGTAAATTTATAAACCATTCACTGAGAATGAAAAGGTCAAATGTCAGATAAGCAATGTACCAACCTCTTAAGTCAAATTACTTTCTGTTACATTTCTCTAGGCATTTTTAGACTAAAATATATGTATAAGGCAATTTCTTAATACAAGCAGCAATGTAAACACAACATGTTCTTTATACAGTGAAGGACAATGCCTATCAGAGTTTCCACACATTCCTGTGCCTAATTGTGAAACACTAAATTCAGTTTACCATTCAACAAATATGTGTTGGCATCTATTGTGTGTAAGGTGCTATTTTAGATGGAGGCAAAACAATGAAGAATCAAACATTGTTACTATTTTCATCAAGCAAAGTATTTGACTTAATTTCTCTGGGTATTATAAATGTTTTCGAATCACCTATTATTTACTCGTGAAGGGATTGACTTCAGCATCCTCTGCCATATGAGGCAGACTCTACTCCCAAACACTACTATCTGAAACTTCCTGCAAGAAGATAGGCATTTCAGAACACACAGTCAGAGGACTAAGGAACAGATGCTGTTTGAAGGAGAAGATGCCAAAGGAGATAAAACCATAGCACTCAAAAGAAAGGGACAAGGCTGCCCATAACTTGCAGAGAGCCATCTAACAATGAATGTAGGTTTCCTAACGTGCCTACTTTTCAACAAATCTATAGCCTTTGATCATCACAGAAAATAGGAGATTCATAGAATCAAACAGGACACAAAGAGTGAAATTTGGAGATCACTACAACATCAAAAAGCCCTAGGAATACAGATCCATAGGAGAAAAATAGACATTGAGCACTGGTAATGCCTTAATAATCAAAGATTCCCAAAGGTAAACATAGAGACATGTATGGATATGGTGTGTGTCTGTATGTGCATATAAATACTCAAGTATTCAATTTTTCATAATATTAGGGAGAGTTCTGGAGAGAAAGCTCACAAATGTAGTTTATTTCCTTCCTATTCTTCTCTACCTTTTCTGAGCCAAATTCTAGAAAGTGTGAAATGTTGGCTGGAGTTCTTGGGAGAAGATATTCTCAATAACAGATGGTGAATTTGTGCTAGACTGAGGTCTGGAATTCTCCCAACAAGCCCATGTCTTAAAGGTCAGGTCCAAAGTTTAGAATTGGAAGATAGTGGAACTGTGAAGAGGTGGGGCCCAGTGAGTTGTCCTTGAGGTAGGCCCTTTTCAGACAGTTCTGTAGCTCACCTTTTCTCTTTTCTTCCTTTTTACTTTGACATCCAATCCATTAAGTGAGTATCTTTTCTCTGACACAGGCTCTCCACTGCTTTCTATATGCTGCTTTCTATATGCCCAAAGGCAGTGGAGCCAACTAACCATGGATCGTTACCTGTAAACAAGTGTCCAAATTGCAATCCAAACATTGGTCAAAGCATCCAGAGAAGGGTAAGAATGTGACCAGCACATTTGAACATATATCACAGAACAATGTCAAAAGTTTAGATATCCTAAAGGTTTGTAAGTCAAAATAATTGATCTTTTATATGTGATATTCTATATTTATCACAATAACAGGAAGAAAAGACAACTGAGACTAGTCTTTGAGTGTTTGCGGTAAGTTTTGTAAACACTATGGTTTTGTTACAGGTAAAATACTTGTCATTTAGACTATTCCAATAGGGATCATTTAAAAAAAATAACAATATATCTAAATGAATTCGAGAACAGAAGGAGATATGAGTCAAAATAAATCAACACTAGTGTCTAAGAACCAGAAGAGTGGAAATCAGATGACATACATGTGTGTGTGTGTATGTGTGTGTGTGTAAATCCAATACAAGAAAGGATTTTATGAAAAAATAATTATTTAAGTCAAGATTTATACAGTGATTTAGTGATTTGGTGGTGAATTCAAGAGAATTTGGGAACCTGTTGAGACCTACTTTAGTGTTTAAATAAAAAATCTCAAATAGAAGAATGATTTTTATAAAAAATAAAGATGCAAGGCATAAAATCATGAAACACTGTGATAAAATACCTAAATCCAAGGATAGTATGAAAATATGACACTTTTTCATACACAAAACTGAATTGTATGCAAGGAAAACATTAATTCACAAATGATTTCTCCCCTGCAATGGGGAAGGTATAAAAACATCTAGAGACCATAAAAGTGCAAAAATTCTATCCAGATAGCCTGCTAAGCTGTCAGTCATCATCAGGTGTTAAAGAAGACCTTTGAGGATACAAAGAAACTGAGAATATTTACCATGAACCCCCAAATGAATTAGAACAGAGAAACCCAAAGACCAGGAAGATAAAATAGAGAGTAAATAATGATCATCGACTTGTGCAGTATTTACTATTGCATAAATTCAAGTAGAAGCCAGCATATATAATGAGTACACTTACAGAGGGCAGCACACAATACTGCCATGATGAAATTAACGATTTAAGTATACCGCTTTTTTGTGCCATCTTCATACAAACTGCTGTTAGCATACTGATCTCAAAACTAAAAATTGTGGGTAGAAGGAATACATAGTAACATGTGTCAGTTTTAGTCCTGCCCCAAGTGATGTGACTGACATTGATGATCCCCCATGGGAGGCCTCACTCTCCCTGGGGAATGGATTGGAGTTGAGATGAGGAGATGGTGGAGGCACTGGGAGGATGGGAGGGAGAGGAACTGGAATTTGTATGTAAAAATAATAAATACAATTAATTAAAGGTAATAGATAGATAGATAGATAGATAGATAGATAGATAGATAGATAGGAGCAAGAGGAGAAGAAAAAACCTGTATAGAGTTATTCCTGGTGTGGAATAACGTGTGTATGTGGGAGCTAATTCATTTATGTACATGCATCCTTCAGAGGAAGATGCTGGATGCCCTGCTCTGGCATACTTGTTCTTATTCCCTTGAGACAAGGTCTCTTTGTGAGCACGGAACTAGGCTGGCAGCCTACAAGTCCTATCTCTCTTCCTAAGTTTGGTCTTAATAGTGATGGAATCATAAGGGCAAGTGTGACCACATGGAGCCTTTGACACAGGTGCTGGGGATATGAGCTCAGTTGGTGCCTGTGAAGCAAGCTTCTTACCCACTGAGTCATCATCTCAGAACATTTTTTTGACATCTTTTATACTAAATTCTCTGATCATATTCTAATAAATTTGTATAACGTTAAATAATCTTAACCAGTTTCAAATTAAAATTCTACACTATACAACTCCTGTATGAAAGACAAAATCAAAATTTTCAAGGAACTACTTCTATGGCATACCTCATTTACTGAATTCCTTTCTATAGAATAGCTTAATGTTTTTATGGAATCTAGGTATATCTTTCTATATCCTTTACAACATATTTAAAATATGTATAATGTCTAATATGTTATAAATGTGTCCTTTAGGGGATAATAAGAAATGTCAGCAAGGTGATGGTGGCATACACCTTTAACCCAACACTCAGAAGTCAGAGGCAGGCATATCTCTGAGTTCAAGGCCAGCCTACTCTACAGAGTGAGTTCCAGAACAGTCAGGGCTACACAGAGAAACCTTGCCTTAAAAAAAGGAAAGAAATAAAGGAGAGAAGGAAGGAGAGAGGGAGGGGGACAAAAGGAAGAAAGACAAAGAGGGAGGAAGGAAGGAAGGAAGGAAGGAAGGAAGGAACGAAGAAAGAAAGGAAGGAAGGAAGGGAGACAACATTGTGTACACAACTCCACCAGGTGATTTTTAAATATAACAATACATATGAATTAATTCAGTAACTGAGAATGGGAGATAAGTCAAATAAACAAATACCAATAACCAAGAAGCACTAGAGATGAGAACACTGTACATTCACAAAACAAACACATTCTTCAAGTGTTGTTAACCCAAGGTTGGTTGATTCTGCACACAGGAAATGCACATATGCAGAGTACCAACTGCAAAGATGAAAACATCACCTGAAAATGTATGATGTAAGAGCTCAACTTAGGTAAACATAAATGTGTCCATTGTTCATTACAAAAGATGACAGTGTATGAATACAAGACTCAGATGGAAATCACTGATATAAAAAGAAGTTACTGTTAGAAGATGAAATTAACATAAATCAAAGCAGAAAATAAAGCTAGAAAGAAAAAAAATAAGTTTAAAGATGGAAACTTCTGTGAAGATTTTAGCAAAGCAAATAAATTCCTCCGAAGGAAGGGGGAATAAAATTATACATAGTTAATATTATGAAAGATGACCACTTACAAAAGAAAAGTTTGTCATTGAAACTATGGCAATATATCTGAAATGAGAAAGATGAGAAACAGTCTGCAATGAAATGTTAAATTCCAAGAAGAAAGTCTTTTTTAAGTTAACAATTAGAGAATAAGGAATATATTAGTACTGTAATATTTTGGAAAGATGATTAAAGTTCTATGATGAGGGAAGACCTTCTGTGTATATGTTGTCTTATTGGTTGACAAATAAAGCCAATAGGGAAGCAAGATAGGTGGGACTAGGAGTCGAGGAGGATTCTGGGAAATGTAGTCAAGAGTAGAGAGTCACCATGTGATCCCAGGAGTAGAGGGCACAAATCTGGCCTTCTCAGTAAGTTAAGACCTTCTAAAACATATATTAGTAATTATAGGTTAGTAATTAAGTCAGAGCTAGCCATTAAGAAACCATAGCAATTGATCAACAGCTTCATAATTAATATAGTGTCCTGTGTGTTCATTTGGGACTGAATGGGACCAGACTTGTGGTAAGAATACACCAGTACAGATATATTTTCCAGAAAAGAACCTAGACTAAATACACTCTGAGAAAATTATTCTCGACCTTAGCTTTAAATAATGGATATTTTCACTGTAATGTAAAATATTCAAGAAGATAAAAGCACATTGAAAATTAATCAAATTTTAAGAGCAAGCAGAGTTTTTGTTCCAAAGCCTAACAAATTTCAAACAAGAAAAGGACAATTTAAATTATTTGATGTGTAACCCAGGCTGGTCTAGAACTTGTGATCCTCCTGCCTCTGGCTCCTTCAGCAAATCCTACCGGTGTGTGCTACCACAACCGGCTTGCAAATTTAAAAAACACTGATAAATTTAATTTATTCCCATATTAAAGTTTAATATCCAATGGCCCAAGAAGGATTTTGAAAAGTAATAAAAATTATTGGAGAAGCATACATCTGAGTGATCTTATTTCTGGAAATAGATAATTATTTTTACCAATAAAAAGAGGGAGAAAATCATATAATCATAACATTATGATGAAAGACATTTGACACATTTAATTTCTTTCTAAAAATATTGTGAGTCACAGACAAAATAGAATATTGTTGACCCATATGATCGTTTAAAAATCAGTGACTAGTGTCATTCCACATATTGAAACATTGAAGCAGCTACAAGTAAAATTTGGAACTTCATGATTCATACATTTGCCAACATTGAAATGAAATATCTAGTTAAGTATAATTACAGAAAAAAATAAAGTTACCTCTGTAAATAAAAAAAATACATGAAACTTCTAATGACATAATACTAAGATTACAAGGAAAACTTCATGTGGTAGAATAATAATATCACTGTGAAAATTTCAAAATAATAATATTTAGTTGAAATATAGTAATTTGATAAGTTCGGCATACAGGAATTCAAATAAATCAATATGCATTCTCTAATTTAAGTTCTCAGTAATTTGGAAAGGAAGTGAGAAAGTATTTGGCAGAATGACAAAAATATAATCTTTAAAAACAGGCTTAAGGACAGAGTTAAAATGCATTAACATGAAAAAGAAACATAATGAACTAAGAAAGACTTGAAAGAAGCTACACAGAAAGGAGATTTGATGTTCTTACATGATGCATATAATCAAAATATTTTTTTCCAATAAGATTTATACATTTCAATAATCTTATTTAAAATATTAGTAAAATTTGAAGAGTGATATTAAATTTCCATGGAAAATAAATTCCCTTGAACATATCGGAACCTTATAAAAAGAAAAAAGGGATTATTGGTGAAGGTTAGATGTTTGCTTTATACAATTAAGGATAAATTTAGCATTGGAAAAGACAGATCAGTGAAAAAAGATATATGCACAGTACATATATCTGTGAACATTTGTGCATATGCATACATATGTCTGTTATTATATGTACATATGCATATATTTATGCACCAACATTTGTAAAGCTATAGTTCAATGTGGTTTTTCAAGGGTAATTTCTGTATGAAGTATGTAACATATCAGTTATATACTTAAAATGTATTCATTGGACCTATACGTCATTCCAGGTGCAAACCTTGATTGCATATTACTTTTAAAAACTTTGTAATTTACAAACCAATGTATTACTTGACCCAGAAAATATGTACCATTGCATGTTAACAAAAGATCTTATAGCAAAAATAAGCAATGCGAAAGTATGACAGAGATATATTATGGTTTTAAGTTATCAAATAATATATCAAAATATGGCATAAATTTTGATTTATAACTTGTAGGAAGAGGACAACTTAGAGTGATTTTTTTCACTAATAATTACATATCTCAATAGGCAAGTGAGATGGCTCAGTGGGTAAAGATGTTTGCCACCAAATTTAGCAACCTGAGTCTGAGCCCCTCATGATGAAAGGAGAAATCTGATTCCCAGGTCCACTGACCTGCTCACATGTTGTGTCATGTGCACACATACACGCTTCAATGAATAAATGTAATAAAAGTTTAAAAAATACACCTTATGTGGGTGGAATAGAGACGGTGACAATAATGTGTCCAGGCCACAATTTTCATTTTCATAATAACATAAAATTATCCTTAATAGTAAGTATTGCAAAATAATTTTCATTCTACATTGTCTCAATAGGTAGCAATTAAAGTGGACTACTACATTTGCTATTTCCAAACAAAACACCTATTTTATTTTTTTAAATTCCTGCCTTCCTTAGAAAGTCCACTCTCTCCAATAGAATTAGCAAGTCCCTAAACAAGATTAAACGCAAAGCCGGCACAGCAGGAATGTGATTACAACTGCAAGATAATGGGGTGCAAAACTACATGACTCTACTGTTTTGTTTTAATCAATTTGGTGCAAACCTAGGATTGTATGGGAGGAGGAACTCCTAATTGAGAAAACACATTCATAAAAATCGACCTCTATGCAAGTCTGAGGGGTACTGCAGCAACTGATGATTGTTGGGGAGGACCTAGCCCACAGCAGGTGGTCCTGGATGGTACAAAAACAAGCTACAGAAAGCAATCCTTTAAGCAGGGCTCCCTGTGTCCTCTGCATGGGTTCCTTCCTCCAAGTCCCTAACTTGAGCTTCTTCCCTGAATTCCTGGAATTGTAAGCTGGAATAAATCCTCCTCCTCAAATTGTTCCTGGTTGTGATGTTTTATCATAGCAATAGAAAACCTAGCTAAGACACTCACCACCTGAGTCATCTTATCTAGATGCCACTCCAAAGGAAAATTAACTTTAATAAAAGAAAACTGGGTAGACCAAATACGTTGTTTCAAAACTAAATATTGCTAGATAAAATTTTGACCCAAGAGTAAGAGGAATATGATATAAGCAGCGGCTACATGAATGGAAACCCACAGTCCCTGAGAAATGCTCGAGAGTGGGCAGGTATAGAGAGGAGGACAAGAACAAAATGGCCGTGCATCTTGTTTGCCTTCAGTGCTGGACTAAAACTAAACATGACAAATTCAACATGCTAAGCTTATGGCTTTGTCTCCTCAGACTGGTTTGGCAATGACTGCAAGCATAGTGAGACAGTAAAACTTTCAATGAAAGCACGAAGTTGATTTACTCATAGATATTCAAGGTCAGACATTCTAGAAACAAATTACAAAGTGTTGGTAGCCTAATCTCAGATCATCTGAATATTTGCTGTTACACTCAGTATTCTCTTTTAAACATTTTTATTTCCTTTTTCTTTATATTTGCATCTGTGTGACTACTCATCTATATGTGCCCTTGCGCATTCAGTGCCTATGAAGGCTGGAACACATCAGATCCCCTGGAAATAGGCAGTTGTTGTGGATGGTGGAAACAAAAACTGGGCCTCTGCATGAGTACGAAGTGCTATTAACTGCTGAGCTATCTCTCCAGCACCCCTAGGATTTTTATGAATCATACTCAACCTCAGGGGCCTCATCAGTTAACTAGAGTTAGTACATATTTCCTAGGCTAATTAGGTGGAGAGAGAGAGAAAGAGAGAGAGACAGAGACAGAGAGAGACAGAGAGAGGCAGAGAGAGAGAGAGTGTGTGTGTGTGTGTGATTTAGAAAAATGCCAATACACATAAATATTACTAAATGGTAACTATTGCTACTACTTTGTGCTATCATTTATTGACAACTAGAAGCTAGATTAGCACTGAATTATATTAGTGCTTAAAACAGATTATTATAGTAACATATACAGCCTTAACTCAAGTTAGTCCTAGTCCTGGCTAACAAGGAGAATGTACAAAGCCCAGAAAAACATGTGTGGTAGTTCAAATGAGAATGTTTGAATACTTGTTCCCTGTGATGGAACTATTTGGAAAGGATCAGAAGCTGTTGCCCTGTTGGAGGAGTTGTGTCACTTGTGGTAGGTTCTGAAGTGTCTAAAGCTCAAACCCTTGCCAGTGTTGTAATTAATGCTCCCTGCCATGATGATCATGGCTCTGACACTGGGCAAGAATTAGCCCTAAACTAAATACCTTCTTTTATAAGTGGTCTTGTAATGCTGTCACGGCAACGGATAAACAACTGAGACAGAAAGGTAGTCAACAAAACCCTCTTACAGACAGAGCTACAAAGATAAGTTCAGGAAAGGTTTTAGCAAAGGCTCTAAGCCATTATAGACAATAACATGATGATCATGATGATATGAAGAAAATTGAAAGCACTCCTTTGAGTTGAAGCTAAGTTAGGAACCAGAGGAGAAGAACGGGGTAGAATCAGTTAATCAATGGAATGGGCAACAGAACACTGACTGTGTCTCTGACAATGGGGACATAATCCTGAAAGCTTTGACACTGAAGGATGAATGGCCATGTTTCCCCTATCTTTCATCTCCAGGATGATCTGGAGATGGTGGCCCCTGGGACAGAAAGGCCATTCAATTGCCTTTGAAATCATTCAGGCTAAGAAGAAGCAAAAGCAAGGTATCAAGGGAGAAATCCCCTTAGTTATACTTGCTTTATAATTCAATATCAGAATTTTGGGAACCCAGACAACCTACAACAACTTTCCGATGCCTAAGAAACCCACATGCATACATTCTTGAGATGGGGAAAATATCCAAGCATGCTATGCATGACCAGTGTGTGCTGTCTGTGCACAATCCAAAAACACTTGATACTCTGCAGTTAGGCATCAGATCCAAGGGTGGCAAAGGCATGGCTGTGGGTCTTAGTTTTTTAAAGAGATTCTAAATATGCCTGGGGAGAAAGTTACAAGTTTAAAAGCAGATATATATTTTAACAAATGATTCAGATTCTCATAGCTAAAAAATAAAAGAGAAAAACTGCTGAAAGATACTAAAATTTTAAAACTGCAAATGGTTAGTTTTTGTTTGAAAATGACAAAGAATAATCTTTAAAATATTATTTGAATGTAATTATGCAGCTCTTCAATTTAGTTTCAAACACAAGTGACTGACTTGTAACCTTAAAAAATAGATGAAGAATATATTCTCCTTATGAGGCAAAAAATCTTTGTTACTTTACTGTCAATCTTTATTTCTTAAGCAGTTAAATACTAAAGACAGTCAAACACTGAGAGCAAAGACAAAGTGTGTTAGTCAGCTTCATCTCACTATGACACAAAGCTAAGATAACCAAGTCATTTTTTAAAAAGGTGTGCTCAGTCTGGGAGGGTCCAGACCATGTTTCTCTGGCCTTATTGCTTCTAAACTCATGCAAAAATCTGCATCACAGTAGAGATTACAGGCAAAGAAAAATCACAGTAGGAGCAGTAGATAAAAGAGAAATCAAGGTAGACTCTCAGCCACTACAGTTCCTTCAGGGCTGTTCTCTAGGTGAAAGAGAGACTTCCATTAGTTCCCATCTCTTAAAGACTCTACCATGGAGCTAGGGTATTTATGATTCAAATCACAGGTCATGTCAAGGACAGGATAAGCTACCTATAGATACATGGTTGTTTCAAACAAATAAAACTATACTGAATCGATGATTTTAAAAAAATCACATAGACCATTTTAAAACCAATTATGTCTGAAAGTGCATATTCTACTGCAAAATTCAACTGAAGGCATAACAAACTACAAAACATTACTCACTTGAGGCACTTTTGTCTTTGTTTTGTTTTCTTTTCCTATCTGTTATTCTTTCTCTTCCAGGTCTCCTTACTTTTACTCTATCCCTATTGAGGTTGTCAAAAGAGAAATATAAAATGACCCAGAACATACCTGAGTAAACACCTCTGTGATCATCATGACATCCAGGGCTTATGTGTTACTCAGCTGCTGGCCCTGATTCTGACCCCCTTTATATAATCAAATGTTTCTAATTCACAGTCTTGGCAAAGTTAGTATAGCTCTCTACTCAAATTAAGCTCAGGAAATGACACTCTAACAAGGATGTATTAGGATGGGAGTGAAGATTAAACTACAGGATATGGTTGAAGGGTAGCACACAGGAAGAGGCTGAATATCTTCTATATTCCTATAAGAAGTAGGCTCAAGGGATCAAGATAAAGAAAGGCAAGGCATCTTTACTGCATTTAGAAACTTACACTAGACCTGATCTTGATCATAAGAAGGGAGAGGAATGATTTCAGCTCACAGAACTTGTCATTATGAGGTAACTTGGCATGATGAGGTCATGCATTCCACACACTCTGGTTAACTGGGCATTTTTCATATAGCCTACTTGAATGGCAACCCTGCAACACTGCAGCCATGGGTGAGAGGTTTTGAAACTTGACTTTGAAAGGAAACAATTTCAGCTTGTTGTTTTATCAGTAACTTTGTCTTGCCATTGCTGATTCTTCCCTGATGTGATACTGAAGATACAGATTTTAGATATATATAGTAAAATGTGTATGGGAGTGATATAAAATATCTATGCTTTCTACCAATATAATGTAAGAAAGTGGGAAATATAAGGTGGGAAAAAGAAAGTTAGTCACTAGTTACCATTATCAAAGTAGAAACAACAATTTATTGGACCTCCACAATTGTGTTTATATATATTCTATGTAATAGGTCTAATATTAAATATAATGTATTAAATTTTGTATTTACAAATGAAAAGTTACAAATATTCATATATACATTGCCTATTCCTCTTCTAATCATTAATCAAGCCTGTAGTAGCAAAGATATATAGAGCTTTCAAGAGAAACCTCCATTTTTTACATGAAACAAGTTGCTGAAGGCAGAATCGCTCATTCAGAGAGCATTAGTGAGATCCCTCACTGTACTGAAACACTTGGGATGTGGCATGCTGAAGGACCAGCTTCTAACCAGATCACCAAAGGGAAAGTGGTGCCTCCTTCACAGATGAGAAAATAAAACATGCAAATCAGCTCTATGAGAATTTCCAGTATGCGTGAGGTGATCCCACGTGGGCTAGATCTGAGCAAGTAGCAGAGGGGTAGTAACAGTGGTCACCTAATCTGTATTCAGTTAGAGTGACAGATGAGAAAGGGAAGGTGGAAACATTAGCCAAATAGGATTCTGCTTTGAGGGTTATTTATAGAATATGGGATATCTACTGTAAATCAATGTATCAGCCTTAATATTCCCAGAGATCCAATCACCCTTTCAATTCAGTTTCTCTGTTCCATATTTTATAGCATATATCTAAGATGACATAACCATCTTTTAATTTCTTTCCTAATAAAGCAATATTAATATTCAAAATATTACATCTTAGAGGAAATAGAACACTCTCATTTAGGGTAGGAATTGCTTACATTTGTATTGATGGGGTGCTTACTTTAATGACAAAGTTGCAAAGGCTGTCATTGTGAAGGATGCTTTCTTCTGATTCTTGGTATAGCATGACAGGCAATCTTGAAAAAGTTATAGATAGCAAAGCTACTACCAGACTGTAAGCCTTTTTCTACTGTTCTTTAGGAGATTAAAGGCAAAGAATATTGAAACAGAATTATTAAACTACACAAAATTAGGGATTAAAAGAGAAATCACTTATGTGAGAAGCCAAGAAACCTGAGAACCAAAGGTTCACAAGCTACTCTCCAGGTCGAAACTGAAACCCGAAGAGAAAAAGTCTCCTACTCCTAGCTCTATTTACCACCAAATGTTCTATGTACCTGTGAACACACCCACACGGGAGTGGTCAACGCTTACAAATACGTAAAATCACTCCCTACAGGATCTGTCTCACCACATGAAGGAGAAACAACAAGTCAGGCCAGTCAAAAATCTCTCTCCTACAAGTTGGTAAAATGTATCTATTAACTGTATTTCTAATGAACAGCAGAATTCTGTCCATCCATCTTAAATAACATAATGAAATTAAAACAATATCCCAATTCCCAACAATATTTAGAAGAAAAAGGGAAACAGAAAATAAAGGAGGAGGAAAAGGAAAAGAGAAAGGAGATATAATCTGTAAATGGGTGTTACGATTTTGTTACATTTCATGTGTGTTCATGCATATACACCTGCCACAGCACACATGCAGAGGTCAGGGGACAACTTGCATGAGAATCAGTTCTCTTTCTTTTGCTTTAGCCCAGGTTGGCAGCCTTGGCAGCAAGTGTCTTTTGAGCTGTCTCACTAACTCCTTTGAACTGAGAGCACAGTAGTGGTTAGCTAGCTATTGACAGCCATCAATAAGATGGAAAAATAGGGAGTTTATGGCAGGATCTCAAAACAATCATTTGTTTTGACAACTAACCATGAATGAGTACAGCCTTGTGGGAGCTCATGAGTCCAGTGAAGATGTGTCTTACTGTCTCAAGGGCAGCAGCAAATGTGAGAACAGAGTTTGCTAACAAGGATGGTCAGACATGTTTTATTTTACCTGTATCATCCTTCTACCAAATAACATCACTTAGTGAGGCAGAGTTAAGGCAGGAAGGGAGCTCCTGCTCTCCCAACCATGCAGGATATTGTCCAGAGACAACTCACTCTTACCCACCCACAACAGTGATGTAGATGACAGGTAAGGGTTAGCAGTTAGGAAAGAGTAAGAACAAATAACAAAGACTGTAGACCCACTAACTCCTCTTAGAATCCTTTAGGAAGTCGAACCACAACCACTGAGGATCAATTTAGTGCAGATTCTGACCCCACCTATTCCCACAGACAACTTCAGTACTCCATATAAGTCATCTCTTTCTCTTCCTGTACATCAAGCAAAAGCCTTTGCAGAAAATCAGTCCACTTGATTCTTCTTGAGAGAAGGATCACAGACTTGAGCATTTGAGGTGTTACTTGAGGTGACACTTGGCACCTGTCCAGGACTTTTAGACTCAAGACAATGTCAACAGCTCAAAGAAATCCCTTCCCCAGGAAGAACAAATGAGGGAAGCAGGTACATCCATAGAAAAGTCTTAGCGCTTCAAAATTCCTAGCTTGACTTCTAAGGGAAGGTGTTTCCCCCAAAGCCTGCCAGCGAATACTCTAGAAGATGACACTTCAAATGCAAAAGCAGCAACACAGGATTGAAAGGAATAAAAAAGTTAACAGCAAAATATTGGCTATCAAAGGAACACAGTAAGTCTCCATTAATCAGCTTCAAATAAATGAACACCTGTGAACTGCCTGATACAGAGTTCAAAAGAATTACTTTAAAGAACCTTAGCGAGTCACAAGAAGACACAGATAGAACTAGCAATAAAATGAGAAAAATAATCAACAGCATAGGTGGTATAATGAAAAGGAATAAATCAAAAAAGATGAAAAATGTTACAATAAATGATACAATATATATATAATAATGTCAACAACAGAATTGAATAATTAAAAGAAACTGAATTCAATAACAGGTATTTAAAAGTGGTTATTAAAATGAGAAAAGAAAATATTGAAAATTAAGATAGAAACACTACAGGATTTTATTTGACAACATCAAAAATACTAACAACCTAACAACAACATATTATTTTAAGAAGATTGACAGTCTGATAATTTCTTTAACTAAACGGTAGTCCAAATTCTTGGGAGATTTTCAAACATCTGAATACATAAAGCACATAGATAACCAAAGAGATATTTGATTTACTCAACAGTGAATTCAAACAGTATTCATGAAGATGTTTAAGAAGATCAAGACAGCAATGCAAGAACAAAGGATGCGGGGAAAGATAATTATTGAGTTATTATCAAACATAAAACCACAGAGCCTAATACTATACCTAACAAAAATATCAGTAGATCAAATACTAGTAGTACGGAAGGCAGGTCTCTACAGCAAAATTTTATCGAAAAGAAATGAAAATAGCTTAAGAGACAGAAGGGATACCATCCTCCATAGCAATATAAACCTTACTGACTCACCTAAAGGAGAAGACAGACCAAAGAGAACAGACAGTATATTCCAAAGAAATAATTCCATGAAACAAAATTGAGGAGAATGAAACTGCAGCAAAATTGGGAAGCATACAACTAATAAGCTAAATCTAAAGAGATCTGAAATGAAACATGTCACAATCAAAATGTCTGAAACAGAAAAATAACAAGTTTTGAAATCAAACATGAGAATCATGAATCACCTCAAGCGATTATCAGTGAGTTTTCAGCCAAAATCTTGTAGTCCAGGAGGTTGCTAAATTGTGTGCTCAACCCTTCAAATCAATTTAAAAACTGCACACTACAACCAATGACCTCATCTTTCTAAACTGAAGATGGAATAAGGACTTCTCCCAACAGTGTGTCAGAGTTTACTAACATAAGAAATGCTAAAGAAAGTCCCTCTAAACTGAAGGAAGATGTTACTGACCCATTATGATAAGTACAAAGGTTATTGACAAAAGGTCATGCATTGTCCAATCCAAAGCACTCTAATGCCGTGCTAAAGGAAAATAGATCAAAGGTATCTCTAACCCAAAAAATGTGGAAATGCCAAAAAAATTGTAATAATTTTCTAGGGGCTAGAAATAATAAAAGAATATGATTCATTTCCTCAAAATGTAAAACACAAGAGGACAGGGAATACAAATGTGGTATTTATGTATCCAATCATAGTGCAGTAGTGATCAAGTACACAAAGATAGCAGACTTAAAACACACCAGTTCACAAAACACTTTCTAATACCTTCCTCAATATCTTTCTTCAATGTCTTAAATGTTTTGTATGTTTTCTATGTTTAATGATTTTTATTACTTTTTATTTAAATTAAAAGCAATCTTATTTTACATACCAACCCAGTTCCCTCTTCCTTCTGTCCTCCCATTCCCCTTACCATCTCCCCATCCATTCCTCAGAGAGGGTGAGGCCTCCTGTTTGTTGTTTTGAGACAGTGTTTCTCTGTGTAGCTTTGGATCCTGTCCTAAAAATCACTTTGTAGACCAGGCTGGCCTCGAACTCACATGACTTACCTGACTGTGCCTCCTGAGTGCTGGGATTAAAGGCTTACACAACCACCACACTGGTTAATGTCTTAAATATTTTTATTATAAAAGTCATACACTTGCTTATTTATAGTTATCCCAATATATTCTATTTCATTTATATTATTTGAGGCTATTGTGAAGGATCTTGCTTCCCTGATTTCTTTCTCAGACCATTTGTCATCCGTGTATAGGAGGGCTAATGACTTTTGTGTGGTCATTTTGTATCCAACTACTATGCTGAAAGTACTTATCAGCTGTAGGGGTTTCTCAGGTGGAAGTCTTAGGGTCATTTATGTCCACTATCATATCATCTGCATGTAAAGATACTTTGACTTCTTTTCCAGTTCATATCCCCTAGATCTCCTTCAGTTGTCTTATTGCTCCAGCTCAGTTTTCAAGTAGTGTATTGAATAAATATGCAGAGAGAGGACAACCTTGCCTTTTTCCTGATTTTAGTAGAATTGCTTTGATTTTTCTCTCCATTTAAGTTGGTATTGGCTATAGGCTTGCTGTAAACTGTCTTTATTATGTTGATTACTGTCCCTTGTATCCACAGTGTCCCCGTGACTTTTATCATGAAGGGGTGTTGAATTTTGGTCAAAGATTTTTTCTGCATCTCATGAGATGATATGGTTCTGGGTTTTTTGTTTGTTTGCTTCATTTGAGGAATCCTCATATTTTCTCCTTTAACAACCAATTTACGTTTGTACCAGCAACATGTGTTTCCTTTTATCTACATGTCCACCAATATTTTATCTTCCATTCTTTTTATTTTTTATTTGTTGTTTGAAATTTCATGCATACATATATATACATTGTTTCTAGTTTTTATTTTTTGTTTTAATTTTCTCTTTTTGTTTTTATTTTTTACCCCACTGTATTACAGTTTCTGCCTTAGTATTTTTATCAGATTCCTGAGTTTGCAAATGAGTGGGTCTCTTTGTCTAGCTTGTTTCTTATGCCTTTTCTTATTCTCCTTTATGCTTGCTTGTTTGACTTACTACAATTAGGGTTTTTGTTTATTTGATTTTTTCCTTATTTCATCTTATTATTATCCCTTAGATGTCTGCATGTTTTCTTATTAGAGACAAAAGTAGGGGTCTGTATGGGAGGAGAAGTGAAAAGGGAAAAGAAGGAGTAGAAGATGGAGAAACCACAGTCAGGATATACCACATTAAAGTAAAAGAAAAGAATAAAAACAGAACTATCACATGACCCACCATTCCCAGTACGTAGCACACTTGTAAAGGAAATAGGGATAGTCTCAAGTCCCATGTTTTTCAGCACTGTAACAATGGCCAAGGCAAAGAGCCACCCAATCAGACTTTTAAACTATGCCATATACTCACACAATGAAACTGTATTCATTCAGCCTTAGAAAAAGGAAGAATCCTGTAACATATGACAACATAGACGATCAGTAAACAAGCAAAACACAGAAAAAGGTTCAACTTATATCACTTATGTGTAGATGTCTTTTAATCTAATTCTGTTCTCAAACACTGAGGTATAGTGACCATGGGTGGGAAACTTAGGGAAACAAAGTTGATCAACGAGTTCAGTTTCCACTTTAAGGTAAAATAAGTTCTAGAGACTCAATGCACAACATGGTTAATAATGATGAACTGAAATAAGATTTGCTGAGACTGGATGTTAAGTATTGCTACTACACATTACATGGAACAAGGACATGCTAACCATGTGAGAAGATGGATGTGGCAGTCAACCAAACTGCGACTGATAATCCCTCAGTGTTCATGCATATCCAGGAAAAGATGATTTTTATTTTAAATATGTACAGCTTTTAAGAGTCAGTTTTACTTCAGTAAAGACGGGATTTTTAAGGTCTAGTATTTTAAGGTCTAATCCCTCAAATGCACTGCATTAGGGGAAGTGTTTGACTGCTCATCACCTTTGAAAATTAAAAGTCAGAGCCTATTTTCACTGCAAAATTTGGTTATTTATACATTTCTTTTCATCACTAACACTCTCATTCATCACTGGGATATGAGTAAAATATGGTGCAGTAAAGGAGAAAGATTGAGAGTCTAGAAAAACAACTAGACTGAATGGGCTAGGATTAGGTGTGAACTTGAAACCTGTGATCCAACTGTCACCCCTTGTTACCCAATAATATACTTACAGAAATAAACTAAAAGTAGCAAGAAGTTCATCTATTCTGAGCAGACCTGTCAAGATACTATAAATTAAGACAATGAAAATTAAATTAGTCTTTTGTTTCCTGTACTTAAAAATTATCCTTTTTTCACTTTTTTATTATATATTTAAATTAGAAACAAGCTTGCTTCCCATGTCAGTCCCAGCTCCCTCTCCCTCCCCTCCATGCCCACTCCCTCCCCTCCCCCTGCCCTCCCAGTCCCCCACCGAATTCCCTCCATTCCCCAAGGAAGGTAAGGCCCTCCGTAGGGGGAATCTCTAGAGTCCTTTTTAATAACTAAAATAAATTCATCCTTGCACTCATTAAGTTTTCCCTTTGGCAAAGAACTATGGAAACTAATTGGTTTCCATATGCCAAGTATTAGGATGGTTGCTAAGTCTATCTATAACCAATGGCTACAGCGTCAAATTCTTGTACAGGTGTTGTGCAGCTATTATTCACTTGATTCATTTGATATGAGTGAATAAGTGAATAAGATTAGATACTTATATAAAATTGTGTTTAACAGCATGCATTTTATCAGGCCAATGCCTCAGTCACGGCGAAGCCATTATGACTAAGAGCTGAGATAGCAAGTATTCAGTCCTTGAACTGATCCTCCCTTGAGTATCTGAGCTGAGACTTAGTTCTCATTAACTCTCAGTAAATGAGCTTAGGGCATCTAAACAGATAATGCCCCAGATATGTCAGGATCCGTAAAATTAGTCTCTTGAGAGTTGAATTCAAGTAATGAAAAGAAAAAAAAATAGTATCCCTAAAATCTATTTTGTACAAATGTAAAGAATTAAGGTGTTATTTAATAGACTATTTGCAACAGTAAAAAAACTAACTACTGTTTTACAGCTCTCTACAAATCAATATTTCTTGAATGGGATGTTGACACTAAATTCCATTGTTCATATATATCCACTCTTTGAATAACAATGGAAAGACCAACAGACCCTGATGACCAAGACTTCAGCTTCTAATTCTTGGTACCTGAAGTACCATGGTAGCAAGGAATGGCCCTAACAAATGCTGACATCTTACACACAAATACCTTACACAGCAAAGTACCTTAAAATAGTCTTCTCCCTTCACAGATAAGGGGAGAAAACCATCCCCTTTGAAAGATGACTTTATTGTACCTGCCCTGGAGCACCTGACCAGACAGTTACATGAACAAAGGTAGCCTTAGAAAGAGCTGTAGATGCTGGGTTGTCATCTTTCTTAGATTAATCCAGATTATTTCTCTTTAAATGCCTTTTTAAAAAAAATAAATGCAAATAAAAATAAGTTCTTTCTTTAATTTAAAATTGTTTCTGTTGAGATCATAGACCAGTGTTCAGATTTCCAAGCTAGAAAGAGTTTTTTGTTTTGCTTTGATTATATTCTGGCATTCATACGTGGGATCAAAACAGACCTTTATCTTGTTGATTTTCCAATAATGCTGGGCTGAATCAGATGCATAATATCAGTCAGTAAGTAAATTAAATAATTAAATTGTGAGGAAAAACCTTGGTCCACTGAAGAATCTCTTTTTCAGGTATCCTTTTATGATTTAAACATCAATTTCTGCTGTTAGAGATGACAGATTTTATTTCTATATGTCGCTCCAAGTCCTGCATTACCTGGCTGCCTCTGGTGACACTCACAGCTGAGAAAATGCCTGCAGAGATAAACAATGAAAACTCAATCCCATTCTTTCCTTTGTCAGAAGCAAGTATGTTAGGCAAAGGGTTTGGTGTGATATTGAATCCTCACACTCACCCAAGAGGCCTATGGGACCCCCTCTGCCACATTGGATTTGATATTTATTTCCTGTACTTTTCTCAGCTGTTATTTTATCCTAACTTACCAAGGTGATAGTGAGGAAGTTGCTCCATTTAGCAAAGTGACCCAATTATGTAGTCCCTGTATGTCCACTATGCTGCCAGTTCTTTTTTTCTTAAAACAGAAACATATGACATCCACATTCAGGGGCTCTGGCTCACTCCAATGCTTTCCACACTGCCATCAGTCTGGGGTCCAAGCTTTCCCCCTTGTTCAGGTCAGCTGTTTCAGTGGGTTAAACCTCTCCAGTCTTAACTCCTTTTCCCATCAGCTCTCCCTTTCTGTCACTGGATTCCAGGAGTTCATTTGAGGAGGCCTAGGTAATCTATGGAGCATTGGGTAGTATTTATCCCTGGCGTACAAATAGACTTTGAGTGCCCATCCCACAATGAGGAATGCTCTCTCAGCCTGGACTCTTGAAGGTGGGCCTAGACCCTACCCTGGATGACATAACAGACTCTGGAGATCCACCATGGAGGGCCTCACCCTCCCTGGGGATCGGAGCATAGATTGCTAGGGGATTGGGGGGCCTGATGGGGAGGGGTGGTGAGGAGTGGGTGAGAGGGAACTGGGATGGCCATGTGAAACGAACTTGTTTATAACTAAAATTTAAAAAAAAGGAAGCGAAAACAAAACAGAAACATATTCCTATTCCCTGCCTCACCATCCTCAAGTTCATGATTAGCTCCTTGATACATTGTAGACAATCCCCAAATGCTAGTGACTTTTAGAGATGCTTAATGGAAAAATGGCACTAGAGATAACTGCCATTTCTGAGGTTTGTGGTTACCAAGGAGTTACTACTTTATTAGATTTGTTGACTCATTTCTTCATACCGAAGAGTTACTACTTCAGTAGTAGTGGGTTACAGTGGAAACAAAAGTCAGGCTGTTCAAGGAACAAAATTAAAAATACCTATTTTGGAATAATTAAAATGGTTCCAAAGTAATTGTTTTCATGACATTTAACACAACTGATGCTTTTCATTTTGTCTGCATGTAGCATTTAAAAATTAGCCTTTCTTCAATCCAATTAGACTTTTAAATGTGTATTTTGAGAAGAGAAGATGGAATTAAGTAGTCACAAATTCTTAAAAATGAACACTTTTCTGTGGATGAGAGAGACAATGTGATTGCTTCTGCAATTTTCTAGGAGCAAGTACATGTGGGAGAGATAAGCTTCTGACATTCCGTCTTAAAGAGAATTTGATCTATCTTCATTGTTGAGGATCAGTCTTACCTCACAGTATAGAGTTTGTTCAGCGGTTTGTATTCAGTCTTGATTTATGAACTACCTTTAGGTTTGGGTGAGGGTGAGAAGAAAAGGGAGAGTTTTGCTGCACTTACTTTCAAAATGATAAGAAGAACCTCTGTTTAAACCATTAATATCTAACCATAGAGACAACATTTTCTATTTTTTTCCAACAATGTTGAACTTTGTCTAATCGCAACTTCATTTTTACCTCACGGATACTTTTTGTATTTGACCCAGAAAAACCAAAAAACATGGATATGCCTCAGCTTGCTGTTGGTCTCCGGAGTTACACATCAGGAATCTGAAAGGCAAAGGGTCTCCTGGTTGTCTTCTGAGCTGAGGGAGAGTCTTATCTTGAGAGCCCCAAGGCTCCAACTATAGGGGCTTACCAGCCAGTTCATGTCCCTAGGGTAGGTCCTAGTGCCATTCCCAGGGGTCCTCCCAACAGAACACATCACTGTTACGCCCATTCAGAGGGTCTAGTTCAGTCCCATGCAGGTTCCCCAGCTGTCAGTCCATAGTCTATAAGCTCCCACTCTCAGCTGTCGCTGGTTTTCCCCATCATGGTCCTGTCCACCCTTGTTCATATGATCCCTCCTACCTCTTAAATGAAAGACAAAACTAGTGTTACCCCTTCCATGAAGCACCAACACCTGCTTAGCTTCAGAGGTCATGTGATACTAGGTGTATTTTGGGCGGCACAACACACACTGAGGCTAACTCTACTCCCACCTCTGAGTAGAAGAGCAGCCTGAAGAAAATTTCAGCTGTGCAATTCTGTTGTTCCCTTATCTCCAACACTGTTATTAAAATCAAACTATAGGTTAGTGGTGTCAAACCACCATCCACCCAACCTTTCCCAACGTTGAAATTTGTTTTTAACCATTAGAAGTTGCACGCACAATTGCTGATATTATATAGCATGTTGGTGGTGTTTTTACTTTTTAGCATATGGTATTTATTTTCTGATATTAGTATGATACTATAATTCTATGTCCTCTTGTGAGAATTCTTCTGGAATTAATGTAATTTTAGAGAACAGAAGTTTTCACAAAACACCACGTAAGTTTTATAAGATGGGAATATCAGAATCACTTATGGGGGGGTGTCACCAGCACACAGCAACTAATCACTATGTATATTACAGTAAGGAAGAAATCAGGAGGGGATAGTCTTTCGTATGTTAAAAAGATAAAGTGGAAAGTGGCATGTAATGATGATGGGGAAAATTATCCTCATACTGATTAAAGGGCTTGCAGACATTTTAAATACACAAAGGATGGTGCAATATTGTGGTTAAACAAACGTTTGTCTATTTTCCACCCAAACTGGAATTTCAACCCTATCATGTTCCAGTTGGAGATTTGGACAAAATAAGCATGATTTTACTCATTATCAAATTGAGATGATGGTACATATCTCAACCTGTATGAGTTAAATCATAGATTTGTGATGAGTTTAATATGTATCCATGTGTGTAACAAACAAATAAGCAAATATGGCCTGCATATATTTTTGATAACCTTTAAGTAGATAGGCTATCTTTACTTTTGTGATCATGGTGTTATGTATGTATTACCACAACTCTGGGTGTGTGATAGTGTAAATATTAAGCATTTAATACAAAGGCTTTATGTTGGGTTTGATCCCCATCTGCTGGCACTTTAACTAGCTGAGTCATGATGGCGTCGTTGAATAGAAACTGGGAGGCAAAACTAAGTTGGAAGAACCCTGTCATGGCGACCATGCTTGGCAGACTTTATTCTATTCTTGGTCCTTTCTCTCTACCTTGCTTGGTGCCTCCTTATAGTATGATTAGACACCATACTCTCGCACATCTTCTCTGCTATAATGTTCTATCTAATTACACACAGGCACACAATGAAGCCAGGTGACCACCAACTGAAATTTCTCAACCATAAGTCAAAATAGCTCCTTATTTCCTCATACCCAAAGGTGTTTTGTCCCAGAAACAAAAGGAGATTCATACACTTTTACAAAAAGTCTATGACTAAAAGTCATGTGTGTCAGTCAAGCTTCATGTACTAATGCTGCAAGTACCAAAAGAAGAATCCCATCCTGGAGTGTCCAGTACTCCTTCAATATTCAGCAGTCATTTTGTTCCTTGAACTTTGGTCCATCTCCTCATATCTGAAACTGGTCCGTTGCCACTTCACCCATCATATCTCTGTCCTCATTTGATCATTCCAAAACCCTATTTTTATGCCATTTGTATTTACAGTTGGCCAACCCAGATAATCTAGAAAAACCATTCTCAAAATCCTCCATCACAGCTGATGAAGCCCTCTTACATATCACAGGTTGTAAGTATCAATGTGTAAAGATTTGGAGATGTAAGGCACTATTTAGACTCCCTCCATGTAAGGTATAAGTGCTGATTTTAGTTCCATCTATTTCCAATGAAGAAGTAAATGGGAAGCCTACAGTTAGTGACTGATGATTCATAGACATGAGTGTGAACCACTTTGCCATGAGTACTGGTAAATTGGTAAAACTCATGATTGGATAAAAAGTGATTTTTTAGAAATGTCATCCCCTACATTGACAAAACATAACTACAACTAAATGTTCAGTTTGTACATAACGTATTCCTGATAAATACTTTCCCCCAGAAGATCCAGAAGAAAAGGAAGCACCTATTTTCTCGAAGAGGCTAGGACTGGGGTGTGTCTCCCATACAGCTTTAACTCCTCCATGCTCAGGTAACAGGGGGCAAAGTGAAAAACACGGGTAACAGAGAAAGACTATAGATTATACACACCATGAGTCTGCTTCCAAATAAATAAAATATGAATCATTCTCACTAGGCAAACCTTTTCCCACCAAAGCTCAGAGCACATGACATCATCCCACAATATAGTAGTGAACCAGAACAGGTCCCTCCACAGGAAATGTGCTGCTTTTGGAATTGAGCTTAGGGACTGGCATGAGGTGTATACCAGGAACTCTAGCATCCTCTTAGAACACCAAAATCAGACATTAGAGTGGAACATCTTAATACAGACAATGTGTCTGGGGCATAAATGAGGCAACTTTAAGTGTGAGACATCCAAGACTTCTTTTGTGACAGAGGAGCAGTGAGAAGATGTAAGAATTCTTGCCTCTAAGAAAATAACCCTGGGATCAGACACAAAATAATGTGAACCTTAAAATGTCTGAAATTAGTTTTACAAAAATGAACTACATTTTCAGCAAGATTGCTGCCTGGGGGGACATAAAAACATGATAAATGACAGAAGACAGATCTTGGCAAATGGCAGTTGGTAGATAAGGTTGTCATTCATGTAGATCTTATTGTAGAATGAAGTTGATAAGATTATTATATCTTAAAACATGTTGAAATGTATTGGCAAAATTAATACTATTCCAAAATAATAAAATATCATCTCTAGATATTAGACCATATTCAGAACAGTCCATCAAATAGGAACTTCTGTAGAGTAAAACTTTTAACAACCTAACTGATAGGCAGGACCAGGTTTCCTGCTTCAGTGTCCAGCTAGGTTCACCTAGGACTAGTGAAGGGTGGGGTCAGCTCAGCATGGCCCTCAGATTTCAACACACATGCTTGTTATGACCCCCTGTGGTAACACAAACCACGGACATCAACACAGACCCTAGCTGCAGCAGAACCATGGACCCAGTAATGGCCCTTGGCAGCAGCTCAGGCCCAAAGGTCATGATGGCCCCAGTGGCAGCACAGGCCACCCAGATCAGCATGGCCCTGGGAGCAGCATGACCTTCAAACACCAACATGGTCTCAGGTGGCGGGTCAGACACCAGACATCTGCAGAGACCTTGGTGGCATGGAGCCATGGACTTGGATTCAGACCCTGGCTAATGTAGGTCCCAGTAGCCCAGACTGACCAGCTCAGCTATCACCCAAATCCACATCTTGGGCCTTGGGTTGCCGGACCCTAACATCCACACCATCTGCTAGTATGAATAAAGGGATTGGTCCTGACAAATAATAGCTGTAAGATCTCCTCCTCCCAAGGCAACAGCAGGATATACAAGTGGAGTTTCAGTGAGGGACCAGTCATGATGGTATGTCACAGGCCTTAAACAAGAAAAATGACTCATTGCAATAAACATTGATAGTTGGGGTTGAATACACAAAATGGTATAATTCATGAGACACTGTAGCTCCTAATGCCATTAGAATGAATGAAAAGGTGTTGGAGAGACAGTAAAGACAAGAGGTAGGGTTTCTGTTTGCTTGTATACTTTCTTGCTTTGCTCTGTTTTTAATGAATTTTGGGGGGTTTCCTTTTAGGGGAGGGACACTGAAATGGTGTGGGGCAGATATGGAGGGATGGGAAAGTGAGAGGGATTGGGGTTCATGGTGTGAAATTCCCAAAGAATCAATAAGGAATTATATTATTAAAAATGTTTTATATTAGTTACTTTTCTCAGTGCTGTGGCAGAATGAAATCACGAAAGTAAAGAATGACTGAAAGTTTGACCAGATACCACCCATAATGACAGAGTGGTGGGAGCGTAGGATGTGTCACACCTACAGTCAGTAAGCAGGGGGAAATGAACGCGGGCACTCAACTTACTTATTTGGTTTTTTTCCTTAATTATTATTTATTCTTTAAATTTTTCATACATGTACATTCACAGTATGAGATGACCATATCTACCCCAAGTCATTTGAAGGATGCCAGCCTTTTGCACAAATTACAGTAGAACTGAATTAGAACTGGTAAAAGTCACAGACTTGAGCTGCTGGATGGATGGTTTAGTGGTTAAGATCACTGACTGGCCTTTCGTGAAGCACAGATTTGATTCCTGGCACTGTGATGTCACCATCATGGCAGCTGGCATCTGGCTGTAACTCTAGTTCCATGGGATCCAGTGCCCCATGCTAACCTCCCCGGGCTCTGCATGCGCATGAGACAGACAAGCAAGCAAACTGCTCACATACACATGTAAAATAATTTATTTTAAAAAAGCACATACTGTTGAGTCCTATTTTCAAATGTTCTAGGCATTTGGATTAAAACAATGGTTTGTCTTATGCCCCAAGTCTAACAACCACAAGAAGGGACTTAACAGGTGGCAGTTAAATATAAGCACATATACTGTGGTACTGTCAATGCTTAGAAATACTTTAAATATGATTTTATATTAGAATATGTTAGTTATACATAGTAATGGGTTCCATTATGATGCACTTGCCTTTTATAGTACAATCACCTTGACTTGGCAATATTGAGAAATTGGGGGTTGCTACTACAAAGAACTTGCTAGGGTAGTAAAAATAATTCCTGGGACGTCTAATTACTTTCTGCCTTGGTGAGAGCTTTCAGCTTGCAGTATTACAGAAATGTTGTCTATTCACTTCACTATATGTGAGATAGGCACTCCCACTGTTTGCATGGGGCATGTCCTGAGTAAAGACTTCAAATGGCATCACAATATTTGGAAAATGCCAGTGTCCTCTCAGAAGGACGAGCAGAAGTGTCAGTCCTGAAGTGTGGCAGAAGCAGTCTTGTGATTGAAAAGTCGCACTTCAGTTAGACCTGCTAGAGCTTGCTCAGAGCCTTTAGAGGCAACAACAATGATCTAAAGATGGTACAAGGAAGAAGGAATCTTCCCCAGAACCTCAACCGAGAAGCTTTGCTCCAAAGCAACACACACATGCAACGACACAGGTCTCCAGAATAGCAGAGTACTGGAAGACACGACATGAATGCCTACAACTTCTGAGCAGCCTCTCGCAGATGGACAAAAGAACTGGATGGCTTTTCTATGAAACATATGCAGTGTATAAGAAATATTTACTCTGGATTCCCGAAAGAATCCAGAAAGAAAATAAAAGTGTTTGTTTTTAATCAGTGAAGGTGAGCTTTTCTGGGTTAGTAAAAGAAACTCCTTTTCTTAGATTTGGTGAGATAACAGCATGTGTTTTTGTTTTCTCCAAACATGGTTTTAAAATAAACTCCCACCAATGTAAAAAATAAATAAATGGAACAAATTGACTGACCTTAGGGGCTTTCTTCTACGCTTCTCTTTTTATTTTCGAGTGCTTGGTGGCTCCAGGTCTACTATAAACAGGCACACTTTCAGTCTCTGCTTGACTGGATTTGCCATCACCTGGATAGACGCCCTCTAGATGTGTCAGAGAGGGGCTTCGTTATGGAGAAAACCCCCACCTTGAATGTGGGAAGCACCATCCCACAGTCTTTGACTAAATGAAGGGAATAGATATAAGGAAGACACACAGCATTCATATATGAAAATTCTAAAGACTAAGTAAAAATAGACATTTCAAAAATGAAGAGAACACATTCTATGCACCAACATTCATTCGACTCATTGTCCTGACAGTGGATGTAATGTTTTCAGCCCCATTATGCTCCCATCACATCTTCCTTGCTGTGATGGACTGAATTACTTCAAATTGTGAGCTAAAATAAAGGTGCCTTTCTTCCATAATTCATCTTTGTCAGGTATTTTGTTGGGACTCCAAAACCAGCAATATTTACCTAGCAGATGGCCAGAGTTTCAGGCAAGAGTGATTTTCTCTATACCATCCCCAACACTTTCCATTTCTTCCTCAGCACAAAAATCAAAGGGATGTGTATAAAAGTCATAGGAAATAATGCAGCCACCTAGCAATGTCCATAATTGGGAAATCCAAACCCCTGTAGACACATTGAATGGAGCCGTGTAAAATATATTAGCACATTAAGAAATGTGGTGGCAGTTGGAGAAATATGAAGATGGTGCTTGCTAAAAGATCTAATTTAACTTAAGCTTGGAATAAGTAGGCAAAAAACATTCTAGCCCACTCATGGACAAAAAATTTTTAGTCTCCAAAGAGTTCAGGATAGATGTCCCTGCTACCTGAAGTCTTGTATTTCTCTTACATTTTTTACTTTTAGACTTAAAAGGACATCACAGGCAACAGAGTTCAGGAAAGTTGTGACTCAGTTTGCATCTTCTCCACCCAAGAAAGCTGGATATCTATAGATTTCTTAGCCTTACCCAAAAACTTGGTCTGGGATAGGACTTTTCAGTTTTAGAAGGTTTCCAGAAGGTCCTTATGTGTGGATGTGATTGAAGAAACATTTCAGCAAATGGTCCTGGATTTTTTTCTCTCTTCTATAGGCATGGACACTAAAGTTTCTACCGCAAGTGCTATTTTTCATCTATCTATATTATAGCTGAGAGAACTTTCTGACCCTATTTTATATAGCAGCAATAATTACAAGAGAATTCCTGAATCATAATTGTCAGTAACCATACACACTAAAATCAAATTTAACATAAGAAAATTACTTGTGGAATGAACATAGTGATATATATTGGTTCCAGTCTTGATGATAGTTTTTACCCCAATTAAAGATTGGTAAAACTGGTTATGATGCCTAGAACAAACCCATTTTTGTACTCTTCCTTCAATGTTTCACTACCTAATTTTCATCTCTGTTCTGATATATTCTAAATCCTAATAAGAACTAAGTACCACATTTTCATTTAAAAATAAATGTTTCCTTATAGCAATATTTTCATATTAATGACAAGATCTCGTAAAGGTTTTGTCTAGTTATTCCAACTTCAAATTAAATTAGATCTTTTAGCAAGCCATATCCTCCTATAATTCCAACTATTGACCACATTTCTTAATGTGCTAATATATTTTATATGGCTTAGCATAATGTGTCCACAAGGGTTGGTACTTTCTAATTGGGGCATTGCTCAGCAGCTGCGCTGTGTCCTATGGCTGCTATATACACCTCATTGATTCTCCTGCTGAGTGTGGAATGGACAAAGCCTCTGCGAGTACAGTGATGCCCTACGCAGGATCAGCCATACCACAGGTCCTACTCCAAAGAATTTTTCCTTCCAGCTCATCAGAGAAACACATAAAAATAATGAATCCCTTTTGTTCTTGTGATGTTCATTTTCTGGAGCCCTTGAAGTAAATTTCATCATCCTTGTGTAACAGAAGGCATGTGTGTCAGGCTTATTTACCAACCAAAGGAAGGTGACTAGACACTTGAAATCAGTAAATATAAACTGGATTTTAAACAGCACTTTAATAGTCTTTGGTCAGTTAGGTAAACCTTATAGTCTTCTTGTGTGTATCAGTATATTTATCTCTGTGTGTGGGGTGTGGGTGTGAGTGTACACAATTGTGTAAAGTACAGGTGTCTTTTTCAAATGTTTTCTACCCTTTCTTAAATTTTGTTTTTAATTATATGTTTCTGTGGAGGACGGGGTGTTTACATTAGAATGCAGGTTTTTCAGAGTCCAGAGGCATCAGACCTCATGGAGCAGCAGAAGCATTAATTGGCCTCAAGACATGGAGCTGGGAACTGTACTCCAGGCCTTTGAAAGAGCAGTGTGATCTCTTAACTACCCTGAGCCAACTCTCCAGCCACCTCCAGCTAACTCTTAAGCTATGTCCCTTGCTGAATCTACAGCTCTTTGCACTCAGTTGTCCTGACTATCCAGCAAGTCTCAAGGCTCCTCCTTTTCCAACTTCAACTGCACTAGCTTTAAAGGCACAGCAAGTCGAATTGCAAGCATTATTAACTGAGCTATCTCCTGAGCCCAGCTCTGGCATTACTTAAAACACAATGCAAGTTTTGTGTGTAGTCTGTTTCTTTGGGTTAGAGCAGTACTGTGTACAAGTTCAGAAAGCCAAGAACCATGCTCTAACAGCTTATAGTGGAACCTTCAATATCAAACTTCTTTATAAATTTAATGATCATATCTTGTCTGAATTTGACAACTCTCCAAAGATGTACTAATTCTGTGAGTTTCAATATTAGTTAAATATCAGAAACCAAGCATTACAATGTTAAGGACTACCCATTACAAGGGATAATTTTTACATTCCACTCATGTATGTTTGCTTCTGAATTTAAGTTTGCACATGTCCACTGAGGCTGCCTTTGTTTAACTCACAACCCATTTGTTTAGTGCTCTTCATTGAGGTGTTCCATTGTGGGGTTCTCTTTTATATAAAGTTTTTAAAATGTTTTGACATCTTTTGCAACCCTCTCTTTAAAAAATGAAAAATTTCCTTCTAATCGTCTTGTTTGCCATTTCATATACGAGGTAATTTTAACTTCTTTATGTTTTCTCACCATTATTTATTATCCAGCAGAATATTTCTGATTCTGTAATCTCTAACATCCTTCATCTCGTCACAGTTTTTGTTTCTTGTTTAATATAGACCATGAGGGAAATATTCAGCAGTTAATAAAACCCAGCAAAACTGAAGACCACATTTAGAAAATGTGAATGTGCCTTTTCCTGCAAAGTAACTGTGTATCTGAAGAAGAAAGAAATGGAGTTGGCATCTAGCATCCTGCGTATCTAATTGTGCCCAAGTCACTGCCACTGCCAGGCAAGCAGCAGAGAGGTGTCCTGGGAGAACCAGTGACTTGTCTTAACCCATGACATAAATGTTCTTTAAACAAACAGGGATTACCTAGATAAACTCTCATAAGAAATAATCAAAATCATACCTAAAGTGTGAGCTACCAAAAACTACAGATCCGGAGTGTGTGTGTGCGTGTGTGTAAGTCAGATATTGACAACATTGGGGCACCTTCCTTAGTCACTTCTCCACATTAATATTTTGAGGCAGGGTCTCTCGCTGAACCTGGAGCCCAAGTACTGTTTAGGGCAGGCTTCCAACGAGTCCCTAGGATCCACCATCTGTGAGTGCTAGTATTGTAGAATCATGATCATTTTTTATTCAAGTCCTTGTGATACCAGTTTAAGTCGTTATGCTTGCATAGCAAGTATTTTTTACCCTCTGAGATGACTCCCTAGTCTCTAATTTGGCTTCAAAAATACATCATTTCTATTCTACTCCTTTCTTTCCATATTCTAATTTCCAAAGCCACAATGCCCATTTAAAATTTTACTTGTTATTAGTGAAAATTTTCTGCTTTATTAACTTGCAATGCATTAGCTAGATATTTCCCTTTCTGCTTAAGCAGGGAAACGTCATGGGATCAGAGGAAGAAAAAAAACTGAAATCAAAGTTATGTTAAGAAAAGTCAGCCTAGGAGTGATAAGCAAAGGAATCAAGACCAGGCTGGCGAAACCCACAGAGGCAACTGACTTAAACAAGGGAGAACACATGGACCCCATACTGATGACTGAGAGGCCAACAAGGGACTGATCCAGACACCCCACCCCCACCAAACCTGGGTGTCAGAGAAGAGGCCTTGGCAAACTATGGGACCTTGGAGAGTAGACCAGTATTTATTCACGGCACACAGATGGACTCTAGGAGCCCATAACACGTGGAGGAATTCTCTCTCAGCCTGGACACATGGGGGAGTACCTAGGCCCTACCCGGGATGATATGACAGACTCTGAAAATCCCTCATGGAAGCCCTTGCCTTCCCTGGGGAGTGGAGGGGGATGGAGTGGGGCTGAGGGGTTGGGAGGATTGGGGAGAGGGGAAGGAGGAGAGGGAGAGGGAACTGAGAGTGACATGCTTAAAAAGTTAAATAAAAGAATATGAAAAAAAGGAAAAGTCAGCCATTGTGACTGAATGAGAGGAGACACACACCTGTGCAGGGCAGAGTGCCCCGGGGAAGAGAAGAAATCACGGCCTGACCAGTGCCATGCAGTGCGGGGAAGTTGCACGTTGTTGCATTGAGCAAACATATGGTGTCATGTGTGCATATGTGAGAGACACAATGGTTCATGTCCTGTAGAGAGAGGCAGATCTGAAGAGGTGAAGCTGCGCAGAGTTGACCCCCTCACCTCACTGACTACAACACTAGGGATAACTGGTCCTGCCCCTCACCTGCTGCTGCAAGAGCAGGTCCTGCAGTTTTCCTAGGCAGCCCAATAAGGCTGACTCTGTTTGCCTGGGCACAAGTGAGCTAGCCTTGAGGGTATGAGAGTGGGAGAACTTGCCTGCACCCTCAACTGCCATGTGGTGGCATGGGCGAGGGAAAGATGCCTTCTCCCCTCATTTCTCACCACCTGAGGCAGGTGCAAGGGATGGCCCTTGTCCCAACCAGTTATAGCACTCAGGAAAGCAGCCCCTGCACCTCTCCTGGGCAACACAGTAGAGCTAGCCTTAGTGGTGTAAGTATAGGTGAGCCAGCCCTGAGGACATGAAAGCAGGAGAATCAGCCCAACCCTTTGCTCCTTGCTGCACAGAGTGAACTAGCTGGGATAACTGTGGAGAGCTTCCCCTGGTAGTGATGACAGGAGAGAGCTGACAGAGCCCTGCAATTGCCAGAGACCCAGAACCAGGGCTATGACTCCAATTTCACAGCCATCTATGATCTGCTGGAGCTTGTGAAGGAGCAGGTCCTGCAGACCCAAAGCTGTAAGATCTCCATGACACAGGACAACAACAGGATATCCAAGAGGAGCTCCGAGGACAGTCCAGTATCAACAGAGGACTCAAACCAGACCAATAACTCCTTGCAATGAACACGTGTGAATAAAGATATATGGACTAAAGGGTATACTGCATGATTCACTGTGTCACACTGCAGCTTCCACGATGAAAATGTTTATTGTTCTTCTTTTCTATTAATTTTTACTATATTTTGGGGGATGTGGGGAGGATGCAAGGGCAGAGGGAGGATCCAAAGGGACAGGAAGATGAACAGGATCAGGATGCATGATGTGAAAGCCACAAAGAATAATAAAAAGTTAATAAGGAAAAGTCAAGCTTCTACTTCGTCTTTATAAGCAAAATCCCATACAGGCATTAAGTGAATAAATTATATTTTTACTTCCATGTATATGATTTTGAAAGCATCGGCCTATCTAATGTCAATCTTAGATATCGTCATTTACATTTAAATTATGAGAACATTGAGGATAAAATAGAGTAAGCTGCTTGTCCAGGGCCAGCCATCTAATAAAACATCTGAGTTCTAAGTGAACTCCTGCTTACTGGTTTAAGAGTTTTGTACCCAACCATCACTTTTCACTGTTGTCATATGGAATAAATGTCTTTATCTTGCATGTTAAATGGATAATGTTATATTGTATGGACATTACAAAAAATTGAGAGGGAAGTACAAGTATATATAAGCTTAGTCTCCCATTCCTTCCTTTCTGTTTTCCTTGCGTGTTACCCAAATTACACAGCATGTAATCTATTATGACAAGTAGTTCCAAGGGTCTCATATATATTTCATTGTTATAATATCTATTATTTCTCATAGGAAAAAATGCTGCAATAAATAGAACTGTGAATATAAAATTCAATTCTTTCAGTGTTTATTAAGGCAAGAGACTTACATTTTTACATCAGCTTTTGATGCATGAAATGGTTAAAAAACACTGCCTCTGAATACTACATAGGGTTATCTACGTGAGTGACAAGCTCATTGGACATGCTCATTACAGAGAATTATAGTCAGGCTAGTGTGGTAGTCTCTGCAGCTACAAACAGTTTTGGAGCTCACAAAGCTTAAGCAGTAGTAGACTGGCCAGCAACTAAATACCATGGTGATAACTAAACTGAATAATATATATGCATATATTTTTTAAAATTTCATAATAATGTAAGTTAATACTATACTGTTATATGGGAGCTTTGTGCTTTGCATGTTTGAGTCCCTAAAAAAGCAGAACAGTGTCTTAAATTAACTAGCCTTGGTTCTTCCTCAAAGCCATAAGACGACGACTTTTTAACCATTTTATTGTAAAGGTAGCTTCACAAAATGAAGAAAGTCAGCATTTATCACTTTAGAAAAGAAATTCACCATACAGTGCTAGCCTTTAATCCTGACACTCAGGAGGCAGAGGCATGAGAATCTTTGTGGGTTCAAGGCCAGCCTGGTCTACAGATTGAGTTCTAGCACTACCTCAAAAAGAAAAAAAAAAAGGAATTTCACAGACCTGGAGAGATTGTTCAGTGATTAAAAACATTTGCTACTCTTGCAGAGGACCCAGGTTTGGTTCCTGGTATCCACATTGTGGCTCTCAAACACCAATAACTGTAGTTCCAAAATATCTGATGTCCTCTTTTGGCTTCCTTGAGCACTCCAGACATGTGGTGCATTAACATACATGCAGGCAAAACACTCAAACACATGCAGTAAAAACAACATATTTATTAAAAAGAATTTCACATTGGGATTATATTCCCCAGGTATCTGTATAATCCCTTTTACATTATACATATTTTAATACATTTTATTGTACTATGTTTTGTGTTATACTTACTTTGTGTTTCACTTGTGTTTATAATAAAAAATTAAGGTGCTTTTCTTATGTTTCTGTGCTATTAAAATATGATTCAATAATGATTTACTCTCGTTTATGTCATTATTAACTACTAACCACTGTCAAGTAGCATCATTTAGTTCATAGCACAGGGCCTTTGCTGCCTCAAGACTTCACAAGCAAAGTTCAGTTGCCAACGGCAAAACACCTTGCTTCAAAACCATCCCTGTTCAGATAGCCTCACAACCACAGAAACAGATTTTCAAAGACCCCCAAATTTCAAATAACGATAACTTTACCTACTCTCATTCAAATCTATGCAAGTTACTGGCACTGTTTTAGTTGGACCGTTTTATGAGTCCAAATCTTCACAGGAGGAATTTTGAAACCACAGAGCTAAGTAACCAGGTAAATGTCAGCTGACGTCCTCTCCCTGAGTTAAATGGCTGGGCCATGAGAACATGAGCTGGATGCCGATGGCTCTTGCCAGCTGAGTCAGTCTAAAAGGTTCACAGATGGAGGCTGACTAAAACCACACTTCCCTCTAGGACATAGAAAACCCTCCTTGAAGAAGGACTTGCATACATGGCTTTGTAGCAATCCCTTTGCCACACTTAGTGCAGAAGTACTTGCTGATATACCATGGCAAGAAAAATCAACTAAAAAATAAGTGTAGAAAAAGAAAAGAAGGTTTAGAGAGATTACGCAGTGGCTAATAGCTAACATTTCTCTCACAGTGGACCAGAGTTCGGTTTGCAACACCCAACTCAGGCAACTCATGACTGCCAGTGACCGCAGTGGCTGGTAAGAACTGTCTCTGGTCTTGGTGGACACTCATGCTTTTGTGTACACATTCACACATCTACACATAATTAACAATAGTATTTTTTTAAATCTTAAAAGGAATAAAAGAACATAAAATTCCAGGACTGGACATAGCTATTGCAAGACTATCAAAGTAAATGCATGGATTCAAATACTAGCCCTTCAGCTTACTACTTTTAGTGAGATTAATTAATCAAGATTTATGTAACTAATTCTTATATAAACTTATACAGAGAAAATCAGGACAATACTAGCCACCATCTTCAGGCTCACTGCTTTAGTGAGGTGACTGTCATCACTGCATTTCTAGGAAGACCCCTTTTAAAGGAAGAGTGCCAAGATCTGACAACACTACCTACATCAAAGAGTTGGTCAGAAGATTAAATGAGCTTTGGTATTTAGAATTTGTCTTTCCAAAGAAAAGTGATTTCTCCATAAATTTTAGTAATCATTATGATATACAAACAATATTATTATCTAGCCTATATCATAAACATTTAAAAAGCCTTTTTGAAACTATTGTTGAGCTAGCAAGATGGCAAATCAACTTGTAAAAATCAATGTGCATCTCCAATAAACATTTAGAGCATGTATCTTTTTAGAGTTTTTTCATTTTACAACCATAGCAAAAACAATAATCTTGAGAATAAATCTCAAAGTGGCTAAGCAAGATCTTTAGAGAAAGAAAAATCTGTAGCATCATTGAAACATATAAAAGAAAAACTGGATAAATAAAGCTGATGATTAGGAAGGCTGTGCCATAAAAGTGACTGTGCCCTCCCTCAAATTAAGCCATAAAGCTAGCACATTTCCAATTCCATCAGGATGTGTGCCAACATCATTGCAGGAACAAATGCCTAGACAAATCGAGGTTAAAGAGGGCCATGACGTCTTCCTTTATCAACTCTCACACAGTCGTCCCTACCTCCCAGTCAGCTGAGAGAAAGGGAGGGAATGAGGTGACAGAAAGCCAAGGACTGGAGTCTGGAATCATGAGTCATGAAATCATTTGGGGCAACGGCTGAGAGGCAGAGAGGTCAAAGAATAGTACCCAGATAAGTTGCTGTCTCCTGGTCTTTCTGGGTCAAATTTAATGCTGTGATTTGAAGGCAACATGATTCCCATTGCCTGTGTTTGAGCAATTGCTCCCCAACTGGTGGTACTGTTTGGGAAAGTTAGGAGACCTACAAGAAGCCAGGACCCATTTCCTGTTATTTCTGCTTCTGGACTGTGGATGCCATGTAATTAGTTGGCCACATACTCCCTGCTGCCATGCCTTCTCCACCATGATGGTTGATCCCATCTGCATCCGAAAGCCAGAGTAAACCCTTGACCCTTGAGCTGTTCCAGCACATCTGATTAGCATTAAGGAACCAGGATGTATCTCTAGTGCACCAATGAACTTCGGGAGCCATGGAGGGATACTCTCTTAACCTGGATACATAGGGGAGGGCCTAGGTCCTGCCCCAAATCACTTGACAGATTTTGATGATCCCTTATAGAAGGCCTCACCCTCCCTGTGGAGTAGATGGGGGATGGGATGTGGGGGGCATGGGAGGATGGGAGGGAGAAGGAACTGGGATTGATATGTAAAATAAGATTGTTTCTAATATATATATATGACAGGAGATATAACTCAATGGAAACTACCAAAGAGATACTCTCACTGGAATAGTTCATAGATTAAATGTGCAGGCCCTGAAGTAACATGTGAGGTTTATAAGAACAATCAAGATAGTTTTTAAGAGTAAGAAGCAAGGAAGAGGCTTGAACCTAAGGTACTTAAAGACTGCTTGAAAATGTTTAAATACTTTTAAAGTGTCCAAGTTAGCTCATGACGAGCAAATGAATAGAACCACAAAACCTGACAGTAGACACCTGAACACCACAGAATTATGCTTTTGCATATAAAACCTTCAAAATACAAGTTTTCCCTTAAAAGTTACAAGTTTTCTTTGCAACTTCCTTCACTCAGATATGTTTTAATTGTTGATCCTGACACAAATCTATGTTCATTTATTTTAACTTCTACATGGTTTTAGGTTGCACCAAAAACATAACGATTGTAACTTTTAAATTAACAGAAATGATAGTCTCATGTCAATAACCTTGTACTTCTTTATGCCAATATATGAAGAAGTCTTCTAGAAGTGAGACTATTCAGTACTTTTGGGAACATTTTATCATATGGCTAGTATACCCTACTAGCATGCTTTCAGGAAAGTTGTGTCATATGCTTAGTATACTACTGTAGCATGAAAAGGGCATCAAAGGTATGTCAAAACAATAAGAGCAGCACAAAATATACTTATCAAAATGCAACATTTTCATTTATCATAGAATCAATGAACAGGAAATCTCTCTTAAATACATATACTTTGGAGTTTATCTCAAGAAGTAACTTTGGGGTGGGGAGGGAGTTAAATGGAACGTCAATTTTCACTCTCCCTATTTCTAAATTGTTTTTCAATAAATATGTTACATATCATTGATTTACAACCTTAAAGTTTCAGTGTGTGCATCACTCGTCACCACCCACGTGGAAGTCAGACAACTATGGGAGTCAATTCACTTCTTCTATCAAGTAGGCTCCCAGGGACTAAATTCGGGTTCTGGCGTTTGGTGGCATGTGCCTTTTCCTGCTTGGCTAACTCACCAACCCTACCATTTTAAAAGACTCAAAAGTCAAGAACTAGGACTGTGACTCAGTTGTCAGAGTGCCTATATGGCATGTGGAAAATCTTGAGTTTGACTTCTAGCGTGACATAAGCTATATGTGGTGACACATACCTGAAATTCCAGGACTTACTAAGGTGGATCCAGAAAAATTAGAAATTTAAGGTCATCCCAAGTTAGAGTGAAGTATGTGATATCCTGTCTTTAGAAAAGAAAGGAAAGAAGAAAACAAGGAAGGGAGGGAGGGGAGGGAGGAAGACTTGAAAACCCTTCTTTGTTTTCATATTTTGCATATTTGCCATGTCCCTATCATATGGGTAAACGCACATCCTTAGATTGCAGATTGAATATTGATGGTATACATGATTCACAAACTGATCATTGCACAGTTAATTTTCAAATAATGTATCACATTATTAAAGTGCTAAGTTGTCACCATTAAAGATATAGAACTGAGGACATAGCTCAGTGCTAGAGAACTTGGAGCATGAGGCAAGCTCTGTGCTCAATGTTCTATGTGACGAAAAGAAAACTTAGAAACTCTTGAAGAAGTTTAATGTGCTTAATGTTCATTACAGAAGTGATGTCGATTATAGAACATTCTGTTGGTGTCATTCTTTGGTTGGTAGCAATGGACACCAACTTTACTTTTTTATGCAACTAAATATTTACATTTCATCAGCAACTAAAAGGAATCAATAACACTTCAGCTTAAAACATTTGGGATATTTTCTCAAGGTGAAACCATACTTGGTATTTAAAGCTATAATGTAGTTTTCTTAAGAGTATGAAATAAAGACTATAAAGGAATTTATTTACCACACTTAATTCTAATAGCCACCCTAGTAAGAAAATAGTATCCATCACATCTTATATTTAAGGAACACATTTAAATGGATTAAATTATTTAACTAATATCACCTGTAACATGGATTTTCAACATATCTCAAGATGACTTGAGCCTGAGCCTTTTGCAATTACCACTTGTCTCAAGTGAAATTGAATCCTCTTGTTTAAAAACTATATATGAGCTGGGCGGTAGTGGTGCATGCCTTTAATCCCAGCACTCGGGAGGCAGAGGCAGGCGGATCTCTGTGAGTTCAAGGCCGGGCTGGACCGATAGCCTCCAAAACAATACAGGGAAACCCTGTCTCGTAAAAACCAAATACATAAATAAATAAATAAATAAATAAATAAATAAATATAAAAACTATATATGAAAACAGCTTTAATTAACAAAAACTTCCTTTTACAAAATACAATAACATCCCCCAAAAGAATAAAGAGACCAAATAGCAATATTATGCATATAAAGTCATGCCTCTTTCTAGACATACGCATGGTAGAGAATACATGATCAAAATCACACTCACAGCTACTGAGGGTGCTATGGAGGGAGAAGTTTGGGGATCCACCATCTACAGTATAGGACCATTACCACCACAAAAGCACAAGGGAAGAGATGGGCATGAAAATGCACGGATATACACTTGGCAATAAACTATCCTGTTGTTCTTAAGGCAAGTTAATTAAGGTGATCAACCGTTTCTCTTGAAATGTTTTATGTTCTGTCAAACACTCTTCAGAGTCAAAGACACTTTCCTATTAGGTATGCTACCAGAATCAAACTAAAAAATTCAGACTTTTTTCATCTGCATCTTTTACATGCATCAGCTTGTGTGTGTGTGCGTGTGTGTGTGCTTGTGTGTACACATAAATATACATATATATTTATGCATACACACATACACATATATTCCCATGCACATGTTCATATCTAATTTTTATTGAAAGCATAAAGTCTATAAGTTCTTATGAGGCTTCTGTGGTAGGACAGTAGCTCTGTCTTCCTAGACTGCAAATCTTTATAATCTTAATTTTAACCTTCAGCTACCTCCATTTGCTTCCTTATAGGACTGAACCGTTCGAGTGATTAGCTTAGAGAATGCTTCTTCCCTACTCAATACACTGCTTACCTGGAATATACAAAGGAAATGACCACTGATATACTTGTTAACTAAAGCAACTGCAGAAATGGATGTTCTGTTACCTCTCTGTTTTTAATCTATAAAACCAGACCCTTGAAAAAATCATTTCAGGGCATGTTTTCTGGGCAGGTGTTATTCATGCTTCCTGGGTAACAATCCTCACCTACAGTGGAATATGCTCACTGTTGTCTGAGATAAAACTTTGCATTCTATTAAAGCAAAATTGCTGAGAAATATCAAAGTAGAAAATAGCTTTTCTCTAATTGACTGAATTCCAAATTTGGGAGAAATTAACAAAACCAGAATCCAAACTATTCTAATATACAGGCAATTTAGCTTTATTAGACCCTAAGTAAAAGAATGGGTTTGACACTAAATAATTAAATGTGACCATGCACCATGCAGCATAGCAACAGACCTTTCGGCTTCACATTTAAAGTCAATTTCAAGTATAATTTTAGTTGAAATATTAAATTATTTCCTTTTACTTAGTAAAAGTTTAAATACTGAAAGTAATTTCCCTTTAAAAATAGGGAGGAAATTCTCTTATAATTCCATATCTCCAAAAATTAAAAGAGGCAACCAAGGACTACATCAACAGCCCAGATTGTTTTAGGAGTTGAAGGGATTACCCTGACCAACCACTTAAAGAGAGATGTTGTTTCATGCCTGGGGCTGAAGCTTTTGTTTGTTTATAGTTCTTCTGGGGAGTACCATCAGCCTAAGTGGTATAACTTCCTGTCAGAAGTGTGGGAGTGTGTGTGTGTGTGTGTGTGTGTGTGTGTGTGAGTGTGTGATGTTAATTTAGGTAAATATAAACTAATATGATTCCTTGAGTTTTACAAAGTTACATTGTCATTGTTTGTCCCACCTTCTCCATCTCTAGTACCTTTCTCACCCATCCCTAGCTGGAGCCTCTTCCCCATTTTTCTATTTCCCACTTCTATGTCACTGCATTCTGTTATTGCCCTCTCAAATTCATCTCCACGCTGCCTACAACCCCTCTACACTCTCCTGGTTTCTGTGGTTACTCCATGTGTACACCCATATCTGAGGATTTGAAGCTAGGATCTAGAGATGAAAGGACACAAAGCATTTGTCGTTCTGGATATGGGTATCCCCACTCAATATAATCTTCTCTAGGGTCATTGATTTACCTGTAAATTATTTCATTTTTTCTTACAGCTGAATAGCGTTTTTCTGTGGGTATATACCATGTTTCCACTATCTATTCATCTGTTTAAACACATTAAGATATTTCCACTTCCTGGATATTTTGACTAAAGCAGTTATGAACATTGCTGAGCAGGCTGTCTATGGAGTCAGATGTAAAGGCTTTTGAAACTATGCCAATGAGTGGTTTGGGCTGTTTCATATGGTAGATTTACTTTTGGTCTATTGAGGATTCTTTAAACTGATTTACATGCACTTCACCAATTTGCATTCCTACCAAAAGTGAATGAGGGTCCTTCTTTCTCAAAATTTTTTCCATCATTTGTGATCAGTTGTTTTGTTTATCTTTGTCACATTAGGACTGGGGTGAGATCAAATCAAACTTCAAAGTTGCTTTATTTTGTATTTCCTTAATTGCTAAAAGTGGTGAGCATTTCTTGAAATACTTATTAGCCATTTTATTTGGCCTCTTCAGAATTCATTGTTGAGAGAGTCCTAAAAGAAAAATCCCTAGCCAATTTTTAAATTGGGTCATTTGTTTCTTTGAGATATTATAGCCTTTGGTTGCCTCTCAGGGTTGAAGGGGGCTCATATTGCTAAAGATACCTCACACTCACACTTAGTAGACAAGTGTGATTTGAGCTGCATCTGACCTGGAAGCCTCTTTCTCAATCTAGTTTCCATGGTTTCAGAAAATACTATGCAAGCTGCCATGGGAAGGAAGCAAGCAGTCCTACTCAGTTGTCAAACCTGTGAACCACAACAATGACAACCCCAGCAATATATCCATAAAGCTGCAATAAGCGGCACTTGCATGTTGATGGCAACCAACAGCTATCTAATTGGCCTTAAGACCCACTCAACAGGAGGGAAAATATGCCCGATGCTGAAAACCTAGCTACCTTCCTGTGTTTAGAGAGGCCATGGGCAATTAAAAATATACTACCATCAACTTGCTAGCCCAAAATAATTTTTACTAGATTCTAAATTTTATTCTTCATCCCTATAGAAGCCTCACTTTACAGCAAATGGAGACTATCACATAAAAACCACAATTGGACACAACTCAGAGATCAAAATACAGTGGGAAGCCAGGCCCATAGATATATCTGTATCACAACTTCAGAGAACATCGCCAAAGAGTGGGCAGAAAAATTGTAAGAACCAAAATCTCAGGAATTCTCTGGTGAAAAAATTTCGCCAGAAATCACTGAATAAACAATATCAACATGAAAATCAAATTAACATAAAAAGGGAAAAATTTCGTGGGATCCCACACCTAGAAGAAGGAGAATTAGCCTCTCCCAGGAATGGATCCCTCTCAATTGAGGTTTTTCTTGAATGCTAGTCTGTATCAAGTTGATCAAAAACCAACCAGAATAAGAATCCGTTTCAGATATATTTCAACTGACTATATTCTTCCACACAAAGTTAATGGTATCTGATGTTATGTGAAATGGGTGATTATATAAAACTAATATAATATTGGGGCTGCATAGATGGCTCAATATGAGCACTGACTGCTCTTCCAAAGGATCTGGGTTCAATTACCAGCACCCACATGACATCTCACAATTGTAATACTAGTTCTAGGGAATCTGACACCTTGACACCTTCACACAGCCATATATGCAGGCAAAACACCAATGTGCATAAATTAAAAACTAAGAATAAAATCATAATATATATATTTACATATATAAAATCAAAAAGCATAATATATGTCATTCACCTTGAGTACGTCTCCATTACTAAGAGACTTAACAAAACAAACTTTTTCTAGGATTACAGATAATCTATCTTCTGTGCATCTAACCTTTATTTCAGATATTATCTAAATTATTTATAAGTCTATGAATTAGCCTCAAAAATCTATTGAGTTTTATCCATACACAAGTAGGTCAATCTATTTTCGTTTTGGCATCTCTCTCCCATACATATGACTAAATGTAAATCTACATCAATTGATTTTCTGCGTAATAATTTAAAAATAAAAAAGAAAGTTGTTTCTAAGAAGGCAAAGTCCAGATTTTCACATTTTTCTTCTATATATGTGGCATTTAAGTTTAGCTGATTCATCACCAAGTGCTTACATTCAGAAGAGAGCCTTTTTTGGAATGCACCCACGTGTGTGTATGGTTTGTGTGTCTTGTTTGGTTTGTACCATTCCTAAGAGAGAAGCTTTGGCAGTTTGTTTAGTAGTTACCAAGAACTTGAATTTACTAGTTATTTGAGTTATTAATTTTCACAGTTACTAAGATCTACCTCAGAAAAATCAATGAACTACTCCTTTATCAAATGGCACATAATACAACTGTCTCGCAGAAACCAATTTCTTTTATAGAGCATTTAAAAACTGCAATGAAGTTACTAGCTCTAGTTTTACCAGGTAGTAAGCTTGGATCTTTAATATCTGAGCTCATAAGCAGTAATAAATAAATCATCTTTTTGAACTGGCAGTTTTAATGAATAACCCATAACAAGTCAAAAAATACCACCAAAGCAACTACACAAGCCTCATACTAAAAACAAAACTTTGACTTAAATAAATACACGTGTTAAATTACCCTTAAGGTAGCAAATACCTAAGATATCTTCAAAATATGACAAATTCATTTTGCTCACAGTTTTGGAGGTTTCAGTCCATAGTCAGTTGGTCCTGTTACTTTGGGACATGAGTTGAAACAGCACATCAGAAAGACTGTATGTAGTAGAGCAGAATCACTCACCTACTGCTCAGGTTGAAAAGATGTCAGAGGTAGGCACTGTGACATCATAATCCCCATGAGAAGCACATTTCCAAGGACCTGAACTCCAAAATTATGGCCTAACTGATAAAGTTCCATAGCTCTTCAATAACAACAAACTGGAGGCCAAGATGACAAGGGACTTTATGACCCAATCCCAAAGCTTCTGGAAAAGTTCAAGAATAGAGACTCCCAAGATCTCAGATGCAGGGTGTATCAATGAGGCAAGAAACTTTTTAATACTGCATCCCAGAAGGAGAATGAAACATGAGACTATTCTTGTGTAATAAAAAATTTAGTACATATATTTTATAGTCTTTAGATATAAAGACTTTAGATACAGTTGAGACATGAGGAGCCACAATTCTTTCAGAGAAACAAGTTATGTAAAACCCAGCTGCCACAGCTAGAGTTTTCACTTCCATGACAAAACACTATGAACAAAGACAACCTTGTGAGGGAAGGATTATTTCAGCTCACATGTCCATGCCACAGTCCATTGCAAAGGGAAATCCAGATAGGAATTTGGGAACCACAGAGGAATGCTGTTCACTGGTTTTCCATTAATATGTTGCTCAGCCTTCTTTCTTTTTAAGGTTAGAAATCCCTACTAGCTGCTAGAAGGACCCACAGTGAGATGGGCCATTCCACATCAATTATTAAAGAAGAAAATGCCCTACAGATTTGCTTACAGGCAATCTTGTCAAGGGAAGTTCTTCCCACATAGTTCTAGCTTGTGTCAAGTTAACAAAAACCAATAGAATAATGCCTAATTTCCCCTTTCTGAAATCTGAAAACATACATGTATTTAGAGGTCAAAACACAAAAAGTGGAGCTTATCTGAAAGCCAGATGCTCACAGGTCTTGCAGTGGTATGCATTTGGAACTTACGAATACTTTAGCGGCAGCTATTGACCCTAAATGCTTTGACAGATGCCCAGAAGGAGAATGAAGTTCAAGGATGTAAGAAAGACTCAACTGTAACTGATCAGATTACAACAATTGGTCAACTCTTCACTCTATATTCCCTGCAAAGGAAATATTGATATTTCTTTGGAAATAGATAAGCTAAATGGACAATTCTTTTTATATATGAATAAAATAAAGAATAAGAGGAGACACTAAAAGGAGGCATAAAGCATAGTCATTGACATTAGTACACAAAAGTAATCATTTTGCGTAATATGTTTAAGGTAATAAAGAAAAAGATACATAAAATAGATAAATTGAGATCTATAGAAAGAATCAAATGTGCCTTTGAAAACACAACAGAGTATCTATGGACAATCAATAGTCCAATGGACATGTGTAGAGGGTGACTAGTAAACTAAACTAAAGGTCAAAAGAAATGTAAGAGAATAAAGAATAGGAGATAGTGAAACAAATATATGAAGTGTGCTGGGTCTAATGAATCAATCCACTACCTGTGAGCTGACAGAGAAAAGCAAATAGGAGAGCTGTCTGTGAAGAATTACTAGTCAAGAATTTAAAGAATTTCTCATGCCAGGTATTGGTGGCGCACGCCTTTAATCCCAGCACTTGGGAGACAGAGGCAGGCAGATCTCTGTGAGTTAGAGGCCAGCCTGGACTACACAGTGAGTCCTAGGACAGCCTCCAAGACAATACAGAGAAATCCTTTCTCGAAAAACCAAAAAAAAAAAAAGGAAAAAAAGAAAAAGAATTTAAAGTATTTCTCTTGATGAAGATATGAACTCATATTTTCAAGAAGCTCTAAATTCAAGGAAGGTACAAAAAGAAAACTATATCTGGAAACATCTCACTAATGCTGAAGGAAAGTAATGAAAATGAAAAAAAAAACTCAAAATCAGTCAGACACAAGGACATATGACTTTCAAAGCAACAATAGGACTTGATAGGTTTGCAGAAAGCCTGAAAGAAATAACAAGTTAGTTTGTTGAAAAAGAAATATCACTGGGCAAAAGTTGTGCCCATCTTAAATATTCCTTAGATTACATCTATACAAAAATATTTTAGTCATACAAATGAGAAAAAAAATTAATCAGCTAATCTTCAATAACAGGTTATTAACAACTTTATAATGTGCCAGAAAAAATTAGAATAAATGAAAGGTTAAAGATATGCCACTGATTTAAAATGCTAGATGATTAAAGCATATCAAAAACTAACTTCACATTTATGTAGTTACTTTTTAAGGGAATAATTAGAAATTTAAAACTTATTGAGCTCATAAAAATCTTGAGCATATTTGCAAGATTTCTCTGTCTGTGTTTTTCAAACCACTGCCATACATGAGTGCTTGCCTCCCCCAGTGAGAAAGGCAGGGCAGAGATAATCATCTGCATTTTGTGTTAAAAGAAATGGCTTCACAGAAGAGAGCTGCAATGCTTATTTCCTACTGAGTTTGTCATTTGGGCATGATCAAGTAGGTGATAAATTAGTAATATGCAGAAGCATGTTAAGACACAAAATGTGTCCAATGTATGCTAATATATGCTAAATCAATAATGGTCACTTTTTAAAAAATTATCTCAAAATATCTATGATGTCTGCTCTTCATTGTCAATGTAACTAAACACAAACAGTTGGGCATTCCCATGAGGGATCTTTTTGATAAGATTATTTGAAGTGGGAAAACCCACCCTAAAAGTTGGTGGTACTATCTTGTGGCAGTCTAGATAAAAGGACATCTAAGGAGGAAAGAAACTTGTTATTGGCACGTTTGCCTTCACTCTTGCTGGCCAGTTCATTAGTCCTTTATCTTCTTCATTATTAAAATGGTATGACAGCCAGCTTCTTCTACATACTAATGAAGACTGGAGACCAACAGCATTCCAGACATCCTCCCAGTTTTCAGTACCAAATTCCAAACTGCTGAGACATTAGCAACAGGGGTTGAACAATTCCTTGGTTCTCAGTCCCTCCAAGAATCACCATTATTGAACTACCCAAATCATGCCACATAAGCCAAACAAATAAACCTCTTTAAACATATATTCATTCTAACAGTTCTGTTCTTATACAGAATCCTGAGTAATACAGTATCTCTAATTCTATGTGTAAAAACTCAATTAAAATTTTCTTTACTCTTATACTTTGGTTGTGAGCCTAGACTTTGATGGCCGAGCCATCTCTCCAACCAGGACTATCCATTGGGAGAAGAATAGAGAAGGAGAGCAAGAAAAGAGATACCTTAATAGAGGGAGTCATTATAGGTTTAAAGAGAAATCTGGCTCTAGGAATGTCCAGGGATCTACAAGGATGACTCCAACTAAGAATCTAAGCAATAGTGAAGAGGCTACCTTAAATGTCCTTCCCCTATAATGAGATTGATGACTACCTTAAATGCCATTATAGAGCCTTCATCTAGTTGCTGATGGAAGCAGAAGCAGAGATTCACAGCCAAGCACTGAGCCAAACTCCTAGAATCCAGTTGTAGAGAGGGAGGAGTAATGAGTAAAGGTGTAAAGAACATGCTGGGGGAACCCACAGAAACAACTGACCTGAGCAAATAGGAGCTCATGAACCCCAGTCTGACTGTTGGGGAACCAGCATAGGACTGAACCAGATCCCCCAGAACTGGGTGTTTAGTTGGGGAGCCTGAGAAGTCTATGAGGTCTCTGGCTGTGAACCAGAATTTATCCCTAATGCACAAATGGGCTTTGGGAGCCCATTCCCCATGGAGGGATACTCTCTCAGACTAGATACATGAGGGAGGTCCTAGGTCCTGTCCCAAATGATGTGACAGATTTTGATGATCCTCCATAGAAGGCCTCATCCTCCCTGGGGAGTGGATAGGAGCTGCAATGGGGGTGTCAGTGGGGGGGCATGGGAGGATGGAAGGGAGAAGGAACTGGGATTGGTATGTAAAATATGATTGTTTTTAATTTAAATAATGATTTTTTTTAAACTTGACAAAAGAGTGCCTAGTAACACTCAGTCCATGAAGGAATAGGCTGTTAAATTCACCTAAAGTGTTCTTATTAATAAAGTATGATTGTGTACATCAAAAAAAATTCTTTACTCTCACTAAAATTTTCTTTAACTTGGGTTACTGATATTGTTCAGTGGGTAGAGGCATTTACTGCTAAGCCTGACAACCTGAGTTCAATCCCAAGGACCCATATTGTGAACTTAGAGAACCATCTCCACAAGGTGTCTTTTAAACTCCCCACCCATACTTTGACATATGTTCCCAGGCAGGCACGCAGGCACATGTACACACACGCACAGAAACAGACAGACAGACACTAAATAAATATGATTAAAAATAAAAATACACTTGTCAATATTTAAACAATCCTGTAACTACTGACTCTTGCTCTGATTTTGTAATTGCAGAAGAAACTATGGTACTAAAACTTTTCAACAATATTTAAGTAGCTAATATCCATATCAAACAATATCCACAACAACACTCATTGTGTTTTGTGACCCATAATCACCCTTCAACTACAAAAGATATATTCATGGAAAGACCACAAGATAACCTTCTGATTGGTTTCAAAATGTAAATTTATCTGAAGGCAAGCAAAAGAAATTTCAGATCCTGGAGATGCTAAAGTATCTGTTAAAACAACCAGCTAGAAAAATGAAAGCAAGTTAAACTACCATGACCTCTGTCCTGCCTATAAGCTCTTCTTGGAAACCTTCCAGTATTCTGACATAATGTTTGTAAAGGGAGAAGACCCAATCTGAACACAGGTAGTACTGTGCCATCAGCTCAGGGCCCAGATTGAATAAAAGTAAAAAGAGAAGAAAGCCCGATGAGCAGAAACCTTTCTCCACTTCCTGTTGGCTTGATGTAGCCAGCCCTGTCAATTGTGCCCCAACTCTGAGTCATCCTGGCTACCATGCCTCCTCCACCATGATGGACTGTGGTCCTCTGTACCACGAGCTGAAATGAACCTCTGCTCACTTTAGTTGCTTTTTATCAAGCACTTAATCAAAGCAAGCAAGAGAAGAGTAATTAACACCGTGCTCTTCCTGATGAAGTCTGCGCATCACTAGCTAAGCTCTGAGCAACACGTTCTGGCTTGGTTTGTGTCTATAATAATTCCCCCCCTTCCTTTTCTATGGCAAAGTCCTTGTGTGGTAAGACAGCCAACATATTTGTGAGTATATCAAAGAATTTTAGGGAAATAGTCTCCAGTTCAAAGACTCTATTTTAGCCATTGTACTTTTTAAAAATAATATTGTACCTTCTAACAAATATATGATATTCAACTAGGGGACACTTACATATTGTGAAGACTTTCCTTATGTATTCCACTACACTGACAGTAAGATGCTGAAACATTTTTAGACTTTTTTGGGGGGGAGCAAGTAAAATATTTTTGAAGTATTTTAGATGTGAAATAAAATCTATTCTCAGTCATATATTTTTATTAACCTGAAAATGGCTCAATCTTATTTTTAAAGACAGTATCACTTGTGAAAAATGACTCAAATGTCACAAATTGTTCTGCTTGTCATTGCAGGCTTGTTGAGAATTGTGTGTGTGTGTGAGTGTGTGTGTGTGTGTGTGTGTGTGTGTGTGTGTGTGCCTGCTTCAGGTCAATACATATATTTGTGTGTAGCCCCTTATAGAACAACACCCGTAGACCCTATGTTTTCTGGGCTAGTTCAAAGAGTGTCTGCTATCACACTACCAGAGGGAAATAGTCAACAAGCGCAACAGGCATTCAGAAACCTTATCATAGAGTCCAATATGCTTTACAGTACAGACATTTGTAAAAAGTTAGGAAAAAACCTTTTAAGAAACAGAACCTTTGTGACAAGAAGTCAACACGCAAGCAAGGCAATAAACATTCTTTTTGAATTACAGAGAAAAAGTGTTGTTGCCAATCTCAGGAGTCCTGGATAAAGGCATGCTCTCTTTGGTCAAGTTATCTGTCTCTACACATAGCTTCATATAATCAAACACTTTGTGCACCTCTCAGATGAGATGAGCTTGTGAAACCCAGAATGTGCTTTCCTCAATCAAAATAGAACTCATGGTAGCCTTCCTAGTTCTGTGACTCATGTTTATAAATATGAGTCCTGGTAGCTCAGATCTCTCTTCTTTCCCAGTACACTCATTATTCCATATTTCCTATCCTCTCTGCCTTGAAAGGAACACAAACTATCAGGAGGAAAATCATTAATGAAGAAATAGGTTTTGACCCTCTGTCTTAGAAGACCTTCATTAAGACAAGCTATCTTTAAAGACAAAAATCTAAAGGAAAACATTAAGCTTTATACAGAGAAAATAAAATTATCTTTGAATTATAACTGGCATTGCCTTACTCTTGAATACCGTCATTGTCTTAGGGAACCCACACTGAACTTGTATACCTAACATCGTTTTAATGATCAGTGCTTATTCCACTAATCTAGGAATGTGAATTAAATGTTTTTTTAATCTGTCTGATCGTAGGGATTGGAAACCCGTTCTTTTACAAGCAGACTCAAAGTACCAAGATTTTTATTTATTTCTATCTTTATCACAAGGTGGCTGGTGGCAGGTTGGCATGAACACAATTGTTTCTATGGATAGCACCATTTCCTTGTGATGCGAAAATTGGACTCTTCCCAAACAGCAGGAATTCACAGATAAAGCATGTGTCCCCTGGGCAAGACGCCAGCAAGCTTGGGTATTGGTATTCTGACGCACAGGGTGCTACTCTCAACTAAGGCACTTGAGCAGTTTCTGAATTGCTTCAAGAACACAAGCTGCACGATAGTAAAGATAATGATGTTTAGCCTGTTTATCAAACAAATCTTTTCCATAGCAACAAAAGAAATTGTCAAGAAAACCTGGTGCTGTCCAACTGCACATTGGACATGGCTCTGTTTCCATCCACTCACCACAAACAATACCCCTAAGAAGCGCATCAGAAAGGACAAAAACATCAAGAGCCATTCTCCCATTCTCTGTAAGTTTGCTATTTCCCTTGTAATACTTGGTATAAAACTTGGGCATCCCTCTGCCTTCATCATCCACTTCACTTCCTTGAGCTCCACACCTGGATAACTGCGACACTCACCCTTGAGCGCTGGACCCTTCCTGTGTCCAAAGTCCCAGCTCTCCACTTCCCCTGCTGCAGGAACACAGTGGCACCTCTCATCCAGTCGGGCTGGGGCAGAGAACCAGGACTGAACCCAACAGTTGCAGAGAGTCTGATTCAGATTTGAGCGCATCCACGTTAAACCCAAGACAAAGGCTGCACTGATTCTTTCTTGGTGCGCGCCCTTCCCTGAGTAACCGGTACTGGCTTTCTCTCTCAAGCCCACCCTATGAGCATTTGAGCCTGGGAAGTCACTGACAGGAATTGCTTTCAGAGGGGTGCGGCCGCGGGTGTAAACAGTGCTTACTTGTAATCCACCAAGGGTCTACTAAGGGAACTACCCCTGCAGCTCCGGGCTGGGGAAGCCTAGCGGGAGAGTCTGGCTCTAGAATCTTGGGTACCCATCTCAACAGGGGAGCAGGACCTCCCTCGCAGAACCCACCTGGGCAAAGGCACCTGCTGCCTGCGCTCCAAGATAGTGTTGTGCCAGGTCTTGAGCTCTGGGGCAGGGACAAACCTCCCAGGACCACAAGCCAAAGAGAGTGTGGACTCTGCCCGCGGTTGATCAAATGGTCTTTGCCATCACTCACCGGGGAGGGTGAAGTAGCTCAGGCGGCCGGCAGGCTGCGCGCAGCCGGCATCCCAGGGCAGTCGCATCCTCCCATCCTTTGTCAGTGACTGGTGGTGCACTCCTCCACAGCTCAAAAACGTGCAGTCGGGTGGCAGGCAGCCCGGCTCTGGCTCCGCTCCCCAGCCCTCTTCCCTCCTCTGAGCCTCCTCCCCTTCTCTGTCCCCCTCCACCAGCGGCACTCACTGGGCTCCCATGATGTCATCCAGTGGAAATCTGCCATGCTCAAAAACTGGAATAATCCAGCGCTCAAGCGGGGAAAGCAGAACAGGCAGAAGATGCAGCAGAGGCTTTCGGAGTTCTCAGAATGTAATGTGGACCCCATTATTTAGCTGGAGTCAAGGACAGGACAGAGCAGGGACTTCATGGGGGGTGGTGCACAGTGCACACAGAGCCTAGAAAACACAGTGTTTGCTGCTCTGAGGATTCTTATGTGAGTATCTAAATTAGCAGCAAAAGAAAAGGGTAAGGGAAAGTTTTGTTGTCGTTTTTGTTGTTGGTGTTCTCCTTTTGACTTCTTAGGAGCCACGTTTCTGTGATGATTCTTGTGCTGCAGGCAAGAGAATGAAGAGAACCTCCAGGAATACAGGAAAGTTCAGTGCGTCTTTTCAGTGCCTGCCTTGGCGATGTGCAGCTAAAATTAAGAGGTGATAAAGGGTAGATGATGTGCGACATGTACACTCTAAAACTGTTGCTCTGGGATTGGAAGCCACCGGAATTCCTAGGTATCTTAGTAATGCTCTCCTCACATACAATACCAAATACTAGGGCTGCCTCCCTGGCTTCACTAAAGGAGGGAAACATCAAGGAGGGAAACAAGTCATAGGACCTTTAATAAAAAGGTATGATGCCAGCTCCTACCTCTAATAGAAGTCCCATTAGAGGAATCGGATCAAATAGCCTTAATACTTTCAAAGTTTCACTAGTACTGATACATATGCACAGCCTACAATCTGAGATCCAGGCTTATATGAGTCTAGAACAACTGTAGTTCAGAAACTCTTGCTTTTAAATACCAAAGTCCCTGGTGCTGGAGACATGCCTAGGGGTTAAGAGCACTTTCTGTTCTCGTGTGTGATCTGGGTACAGATTCCTAGCACCCACAGCAGAAGACTGAGTATCCTCCACAACTACATTTCCCAGGGATCTAATACCCTCTTTTGGCCTCTTCCAGCACCTGAACACACATGATTCTCAAACATGTAATCAGGTCCACACATATACTCATAAAATAAAATGATAACTCCTAACAAAACAAATGCCAGGCCCCAACATTGGCAGGTTTGTGCCTCCAGTAACCTGTTGACTTTCTCAAGATGTCCTGCCACGTCTCATCCCCAGATGAGATTGGGCTACAGCAGCAGTCAGTGTTGACAGTGAAAGTGTTCCTCCAATGCCTGGGCCAGCATCCAGACTCTATTCTGTAGAGCTACACCTGCTGGGGTAGCACTTACTACAAATGTGGGGACAGTTAAAACCTCAGTCTTTTTGTAAAGAGAAAGAGGACTACTCATAGCAGTAACTGTAGCAACAACACTGAAGCCTAGTCACCAGATCAGATAGGCTTGTTCATGCACTAGGGAATAGTGAAATCCAGTAGGGCTTCTTCCAGGGAAAGAGCGTAAATTACCTGTGAAAAGCTAGACTGATGTTGTAGCAATAGCTTAGTGACTGCTCTTGGCAAAGGAACTGGTTCAGTTCCAAGCACTCACAACTACCTGTAACTCCAGCTCCAGGCTACTCAGTGACCACTTCCTACCCTCAGAGGTACTAGGTATTCACATGTATACATATGTACATACATGCAGGCAAAGCACTCATACACACCAAAGAGAAATAATCTCTCAAAAAAAATCAGAACTATTTTAAACAAAATATCCAAAAGATTATGATGCATATAGTTTGGAAATACATAGTAAATCTTAAAGTGCTGTTTTTCACCTAGCCATTTCAAAATTATGTTTTATGTGTAATAGATATCTTTAACATCATTCATATATATTATAGCCATATACATTGAGTATCTTTGCTAATTACCCTACCTTTTAATATATTAATTTTTAGAAATGTCATACATGTATGCAATGTATTTCAGTAATTATCATCCTACTCACCCTTCCCAACTCTCCCTAGATCCTGTGCAACTTCCCAGCTTCATGTCCCTTTGCCAATATTGAACAGTATCTAATTTGTACTATCAATATTCTCAGGGGCAAAGAGCTGGCCAATGGAGCATGGTCAACATACCAGGGACCACACCATAAGACAATTGACTCTTCCTTTCCTAGTAGCCATCAA